>NC_060210.1:152181000-152536500 GCF_021130785.1 Homalodisca vitripennis | reverse complement strand
CACTTACATGCACAAATTCATCTTAATATATTATTGTAATGAAAAGTTAGTAAAACCCTTTTAAAAATCTTTTTATTATTGACAAACACATGTTTCGGTTTTTAACCATCATCAGTGTACATTAACTTCTAAATAAATAAATAATAAACAATTAAATATACACATGCGGGCCTTTTAAATATATGTTAAATTGAAATGACACAGATGTAATTTTTGTTTAGTAATCTTTATTTAATATTTAAATTTGTTATTTTTCACATTACTATTTAAAATGTTATGTGGATCTTTATTACAATTTAGATAGATAAGTACTTCTTCTTTTGTGTTTCATTCCTCTCCTTTCCTTTCGATATCTAACATTTCCATGTTCTTTTCAATATTTGAGTGTTATGGTCAGTTTCCAATAAGTGTTCAGCAAAACTTGATTTTAGTGTAGCATATTATTTATTTTCAAAGCTTGTATTTTTTCTCTAAACCTTTTATTAAAACTTCTACTAGTTTGCCCAATATAATAGCTTTCACAGTCACTACAGTTAATTTTGTATACCGCAGCTTGTTTGTATAATTCTTGTTTATCATTTTGGTTCACTTTGTTTTCAATAAGTTTAAATGTATTATTTCTTGTTTGGTAACTGATAATAAATTTTGAATTTTGAAAGGTTTTTCAAACAGCTTTGTATTATTTAGCGTTGAATGATAAACGTATACATCTATGAATTTCTGTAGCATTAGGATTAGGCAGTATTGTGTTGGTTTCTTGTTTTATTCTTAATCATTTTGTCTACAATATGGGGTTAATATCCATTAATGTCTGCTAGGTATTTTATTATATTAATTTATTTAGTTTTATTCTCATCACTCATTAGTATATTTAACATTCTGTTAACCATTGAGTGAAATGCTGCTAATTTGTATTGCCAAGGATAGTTAGAGGATGATGGTATTAGAATATCTGTTTGGGTTGTTTTTCTATACATTTCAAATGATTGATTTGCATTGAGAGTGGAAATGCTTATATCAAAAAAGTTACTTTTTACTTTTTGGATTTCTTTATAAAACTTATTTGTTGGTGATATAGAATTGAGGAATGTAAAAAGTTTTCTGTTTGGTTCTCATCTCTATTGAAAAGACATAATATATTATCCACATATCTAAACCAATAAATTATTTTGTCTTTCATTGTGTCACTCATTATTCCTTTAGGATTAAAGTGTCACTCATTATTTTGTTTTTTTTTCTGAATGTTGCACAAATATATTTATTATATATATATATATATATATATATATATATATATATATATATATATATACATATTGTTACTATGGGTTACTAAAAAATACTCGTGCTAAAATTAGTAGATTCTCTGGACCTTTCTCTGTTTCTAAATTGTAAACGGCCAAGATTAGAATATTCAAGTTGGTTCAAACCTCTGCTTTATATGAAGATTAATATCTTTTGCAGAAGGAGCGTATGTGCTCTACCAAACTTTAGCGACTGAACGTTTACGCTTTGATAAAATTTCACAGGAAGCAAGGCATCCATACATTCTTTCCAAGAAACATCCAGACGTGGATATATTAATGGAATACTACAATGTCATTCACCTTCATGCAGGTCCTCAATTTAACTCAACCTCTACTCTCCCGGCACGTATGGATCCTGTCTGCCAGATGCGCTATTCGTTAAAGAGTATTTTAATGTCTCACTTGCTTCAGGGAACAAACCTCGAAACAAACCTCCTCTCATGGGTGATCTCCCACGCTCTCGAGTTACACCTGCCTTTCCCTTTCTGAGGACAGGCATTGACTATGCCGGACCCTTTACTGTAAATGTGCACAATCTGCGCGAAGTGAGACATATTAAAATGTATATGTGTGTCTCTGTTTGTATGGCAAATAAGGCAGTTCATTTAGAGGCTGCTACGGACCTTAACCACTAAAGTCTTTCTGACAGCTCTCACTCGATTTGTGTCTCGGTGCGGTCTTTGTGCAGACATTCTAATTGTGGTACAAACTTTGTAGGTGCTGATGCTGTTCTTCGCAAGCTCACTGAGTTGTCTCTACGCTCGTCGGTGGATCAGGAAAATATTCCTTAGTTTACCACCTCTGAGGGTATTAATTATCATTTTAACCGTCCTGCCGCTCCTCACCAAGGTGGACTTTGATAAAGTGCGGTTTAAAAAGCAAAACGCCATCTCCGCTGAGTTTTGGGTGAAACTGTACTGACTTTCATAGACTTTATAACTCTTGCAACAAAGGGTGGCAGCTATGTTCAATTCTAGACCACTGACTAAAATTCGTCTCCCCTTTTTTCGTACACTAAGTTTGAACTGAGTGTAAAATTTTACATTATAAAAAGGGATCTCGATTTCGTTTAAAATATTTCAGAAAGTGTTAATATATCACATTTTCTTTTCTATAACGCCATTTCTAGGCTTAAAGAGTCCCAGTGTTTACCAATAGAACTTATATTTAAATGTAGGAGGCTCTAATACTATGCTCATCAGTTTCTAGTACGTTTCTCTACTTACTTACTGTGGGAGAATAAATAAATATATATGTATGTATTTTGGCCAAAAAACAATTGAATCGTAAAAAGTGAGGGCTCTGTGGTGTAATGGTAGCACATTCACCCGGCAAGTGAGAGATCCGGGTTCGAGTCCCGGTGGAGCAAGTACTTTTTGCGATTCAATATTTATTGAAATTAAATTAGGCTATTGCCTCTTATACAAATTTAATTAATGTAAACAGAAGTAGCCTTATTTAATTTCAATAAACATTGAATCACAAAAAGTACTTGCTCCGCCGGGAGTCGAACCCGGATCTCTCACTTGCCGGGTGTATGTGCTACCATTACACCACAGAGCGCTTACTTTTACAATTCAATTATTTTGTATTTGGCCGTATCTGTCACATATGCGTTTAAATAAGCTAACTAACATATGATCGAAAGACCAAATACCTGTCAAATGACTTTATTTACATTAAACTGTATAAATGGCAATAGATTTATTTAATTTCAATACTTTTTGTGATTCGATTTTTATTGAAATTTTATATATATATATATATATATATATATATATATATATATATATATATATATATATATAAGATGTGTAATGTAATGCATTAAAAAGAGGGAAAATAATATGGATAAAATATAATTTACACTTTATATGCAAAAATTAATTTAATAGACAGATCAATTGAAGGACCAGTCATCAATATATCGTGAAGGGAGATGCCTGTGTTGCTCTTACAGCTAGCATAAAAACAGTCCTTTATTTTGTAGCATTGCTGCTTGATTTCAATACCCCATGATGATGGAATAAGTAGTGAGGGTTAGGTAAATCAAGAGTAGAATATTTATTCTTATGTCTCAGAGCTTGGTATCCATCAATAATATCCATATTTAACCCGTTTTACTGAGTTTCAGAACAATACCTTTTCTCCATGGAAGATATGCATTTATTTGCAGCATTATAAGAAATACCTAAAGGTTGGTGATTGTGTTTGAAGGGTAGGCGTACACAGAAACGTTCGTCCTCGACTCTCGTGTAGATTCGAGTAAAGTGTTCTTCTTATTTTTTCTCCTTCTGTTTTATTGGAACATGATGGCAGTTTCTCTTGCTGCCAAAAACGTTGTAGTTTATAATATACGTTTTCATGAGTTTAAAGAAGGGAATTTAAAGTTACAGGTCGATTGCGTTTGTTCAAGACAGGAGGCTTGTCCCAGCAAAAGGAAACCGAAGTGGGTGCCTATTACATGAGGCACACATGATCCCAGAGTGTGACTTTCTTGAGTTAGGGGTGAAGGCATCAGAGGGCCGTCTATCAAAACATCAACACCGCCTGGTAAATGGAAAGAAGAGTCTACGATAACATATGGTTCCACTCGACAGAGCACTTCCGGTGAGAGGTGGGCCCTCGGTAGATCCACACAAATCTTGTTAAAAATGTGAAAGGGTTGCCCAGAAGGCAAGAGTCGGCCTGACAGAGTTTCCAAGTTAAGCGGCATTATGCCATTAGTGGAGGCAGAGAGTTGATATAAACCTTCTTTCTTTAGATTAGGGATATAGCGACATGAGCTGCTCGTTTGGAGATAAGGTTACAGATACTACCCGTATCGAGTAAGGTACAAAATATGTGTGGGTTTCCATCAATTGTACTAACTAACCGCTTCCTGAGTAGTGGCGGAAAGAGCTGAACTCATTTATTCATTGAGAGGTTACTCAATCAGGTACGCTATTAAAAAAAACCCCAAAAACATGAGAATGGATATAAAAAATATGTATAATTTGTAACTGATGAAATATTTTCTGTATGATCCTAGTAATAATCCCTTTTCGTTCAAACGTATAACATTGTTCGAAAAACAATTGCTTGAAATTAGAGATATCTACAGTTATTATGAAAAATTACTATCACACAAATAAACAAATCTAAAATATTTTATGCAAGGGTAAATATTGATTTATTGTAAGTTAAACAAAAATAAAAATTGCATTATGTTTCTATGAACAATTAAAGTAGATAATAAAACTTCAGTTCAGTTATGTGGGTCCGAAGATGTTCTCATTCAGTACGAAAGGCCTCACAAAAATAAAACAAAATTATTTCATTGGAGTGTTTGTTTTAATTAATATATAATTTCCAATAAGAAAAGAGATTAAAGAATCTATTGCTTATATTTATAAAATATATAGTTCATTATTTACCTTTCTCAATGACCTGACATGTATCGCCGGTGTAGGGATAATTACATAAGCAGCCAGGAATATATTTTTATTCTTTATTGTAACAAGTGCCATGCTTACAGGTATCCCTGCAAGTCTTGATCCGTTCACAAGATTTGTCTGAAACGAACCTGTATGGATATGGGAAAATACATCGGCTACTCTTTCCTTCTTGGTCGTCCATGGCACATATTGAACACGTACTATTGCAATCACTTTCTTCTTGGCATGTTTGAGCCGTTACGTTACTGACGTAAACTATAAACAAAGTTATTACTATGTAATTGGCAGTAATATTTGTCCAAGAAATTACTCTGTAGATTCGATTATGCATGGCAATAAACAGAGTGTACTCAAAGACAAAGTATTAAAGAATGATAAATCAAAACAAAGAAGTTATGATAATTGAACTTTATGAAATAAATATATTTATATGATTGATTTATTATCATACTTTGATGAAATTGTAGAGCACATTACATTAAACATAGGTTTTATTTTTGATACTGAAAATCAGAGTCTGTACAAAAATAATGAAGTGGTTATCTTCTCAGGAGTTCATGTTGAAATCCCCTTTTACTAGCTAATATTTACATGTAAGAAATAAATATTTTCATACTAGCAGAAGGTAGTATGATTCACTATTCTAAACTTCAACAAAACAGTTTTAACGTTTAGTTCGAAAATTGCGACTTTAAGCATAACACCGATGTTCCGAATAAAGTTTTAAATGCATAGCTACTTTAACCGTAAACCATTTAAAATAATATTTATAGTTTGGTAAATCGTTAGTAATACCGTTAGTACCCGTTATAGTCAATAGTTATATGTCCGTTTGTGTAGGTACACACTATCCCAGTTGGGGTTAGTTGATGAGTATTAGTTTAGTAATTCCTCTTTACACTTTCAGACAGTAGATCATACACTGCTAAAGGTCAACTAGAGAGAAGTAATACAATAACTAGTTCTGTACTTACCTTCCTGTAATTTACACACAGTTTTAACTTCATTAGTCATTTAGTGAAATATACTGTACATTCTTATCACACTGTGTGTTTAAATCTGGAAATGTAGATTCTGGAATCCTAATCACTGTTTAAATAGCTTGTGATAATACGCCGGTAACAATAAAATGTTAGTAAACCTTTATTTATTTGACACGCTTAAAAAAGTTAACAAGAAAACACAAACAATAAACGTAACCTCAAAAATGACTGTTCAAAACCCTGAATGACAATACAGTAATGCTTATTTTAAAAACATTACAAGCCAGCTGTCATAATAAAATATAACCATATGCTTTCGCAGTGTCAACACTAAATTTATTTTCTTTCTCAGTCTCTCTTCATTTTACGAATATTAACCACGCGATATGGGCTTCCATTTGCCTCAGTACTAGTTGAAAATAGTTACCTTGTTACCACTCCATGTTGCCATAAACGTAAATAATCAGTTTAACATATACCAGTTGGCCAACTGAAACAGTTTATTCTTGACACCTCCAACAATATTTAAACGTTTGAATTGGGTGAAGTATCGTTTTTAAGGAAACAGGATTTTTTCCGGACATTTATTTTTTTGTATCATTAGCAAACCTCCGAAAATATCCTGTTTCAGTTGGTAAACTGGTATATGTTAAACTAATTATTTACTTCCATGGCAACATGGACTGATAAAAAGGTAACTATTGTCAACTAGTACTGAGGCAAATAGAAGCCTGTTTCCTTCATAATCCTTTGTTTCTGGCTACGATTCTCTTTACTGTTTTATGATTTCACTAAACTCTAAAGAAACTCTTCACACTCTACTTCTCACAAAGCTGGATACGTTCTCATCGAAACATTTTACTGTTGTCCATCAACACTTATTGTGGTGGTCCTCGTTCAGCAAAAATGTCCAGCAAGAATTTTGAACATTTTTCTTTTGTTTCATTAAACATTCCCTTGCCAAATAAAAAATTTATTGGGACCACTGTATTTCTTTGTTAAATACTTCAATGCTCTATAATGGGTTACGCCAAGTGCATGTCAACGGTAAGTCTCTTTACAATCCAAAAGACCAGGTTGCGCCTCATTTGGTGCAGGATCTATAGACAAACATTCTTTATTTCATCCCTATTATATCACGTAACTAATTTTAAAATTTTGATTCTGAAATCTTAATTACTATCGAAATATTTGTAACAGTTAAAAATAAAATGTTAAAGCATTTCTTTTTTTTAATATCTTAACCAAATTAACAAGTGAAAACAAACAAAAACATATCATCAAAAATAACTGTCTTCGACTCTGACAGTCTATACTATTAATCTTATTTTTAAAGCCAAGCAAAACAGCTGGTCATGATAAAATGTAACCAGATATAGATTACAGTATTTGATATTAAGTAGACGCTGCTGACTGGTTCTAACCTACAGGGATCAAGTGTATTTTTTGATTAATCAATACATCAATTTCATTCTATGCTATTTATTAGTATTATATACACTATGGCACTTAACATGGTAAAGTAAATGTTGTGTTCGTCACGTTACCTTAGTAAACCATAAAAAATTCCAGCAGTCGTGGGACTGCCGATAGAAGTGAAAACGGAACTATTAAGTTGAGAGTAATTAAAACTATATGCAAAAATTATAAGAAATTTTTTATGTTTTTAAGTTGAACTTCCCACGTGGTCAATTTAACTTTACTTATGTATTCTACACTCTAATACTTAATGTACAACGCGTCACATTTACAATTACAGATGTACTGCTACTATAACGTATTGTTGACGTGACTCACAAAATTATACTTATCCAAAAAGCGTCCAACGCGCACATAATACAGTCAGAAATAGTCGATGTATTAGTGAAAGTTTTATAATAAACATCGGTGATTCTGAGACAAGCGATAGTGAAGAGGATAGTGACGCCAGTGATGTGGAGGAACTCGCCGCTCCATTGTAAAAAAGTACTGTAGGTATTAAAGAATATTATTTTAATGCAAAAAAGTTCAATGCAATCATTATACTTGTTGCAATTGCTCGATATTAATAGTTAGTTAAACATAGAATACATGTGAGTTAACACCGTTGTAAATAATACAGTTGTTGCTACGGATAAAGCATATAATTGCAATAACAATTAAACCCACAATATTTTTAAGACTAATAAATTAGTTAAATTAACTTGGTTCTTTCGTAAAGGTATTTTTATTGCACAATAAACTAATTTATTGAGTTAATACGGTATCAGTGAGCCAATGCGCCAACTACAGTTCCGGCAGAAACGTTCACTCATCACTTCATACGCTACTACAGGCTAAACTAAACTTCCAATAAAAAAATGATAAATTACAAAAAAAATATTCATCTATTTTCACACAACTTTCTCGCTGACAAATTTTGTCTGACCAAAAAATAAAAAAAATCCTCCCTTACTACTTTTTTCTTGTCATTGTAAACGCTATGTAAAATGTAAACAATAATCAAAATTATTTCGAAATTTTTTTAATATTTAAATATGTAACCAATAGATTGCCAATATTAAGAGCTTTAATTTGACGCATCTTACAGAATTTTACGACATTGGCTTCACTTTTAAATCGCGAGAGGAAGCCGTAAAGATCACTGATTTTAGCAGTCTGTTTTCATACTCCGCCGAGACAGTTTTAACACAGCGAGACTGACTTTTTCATGCAGGTTACTATCATTAGCATGTCGGTGACGCGAACCCAGGATTTTACCCTCTACCAAAACGCTCAACGCGCCTAAAGAAGTTTTCACTTCAACAATGAAATGTAACTATGGATACTGTTATGTATTTAATTTTGCAATAGAATGAATTTTTAGCATGTCGGTGACGCGAACCGAGGATTTTACCCTCTACCAAAACGCTCAACGCGCCTAAAGAAGTTTTCACTTCAAAAAATTATAAAGACAAGATTTCTAGTATATTTATTGTTTATCGGGTGTCAAATGCTGAAAAACTCGACCAAATAATAGGGTTTCCATTAATAAAAAATAACCTTTCCTATACACCTAGCTTATGAGATTTACAATATCCTCAGTGACAAACATGTAATTTTTATAATGTCTTTTGAGTGTATGGTTTTTATGAGTACACAGATAACGATGTGTACTTTTTGCATCTACAACGTTTTTGAGGCCTTCATTTATTTCTTGGTGTAAAATCATGTCCGATTTTAATAATAAAACATTTTCCTTATCAGTGATTACAATATTATATTTTCTCGCCCCATTCGTTTTATTAGGCTGTTTCCATTATTGTGCATAGCTAGTGTTAAAGTGCCAGATTCGTATTTAGTTACAAAAAATTATATTTATAGATTAGTTGTACCCTTATTCCAGCGATTTATCTGTGCTAGTTCCCTGAACTGTGTCAATTTTTCCTTAGCGGCGAAAAAGAGCATGAAACTCACTTTACAGGAATACGCAAGATTTTGTGTACGAGTATTCCAATGGTAGCACAATTGCATTAATGAAGCCCAATATTGCAATTAATGCACACTTGCATTAATGAAGCCCAATATTCGGACTGATGATCCCCAGATTAGCAGCGTTTCAAGACTACATTAGCGGCGTGAGGAGAATGACACAGTATATAAACAACCTAAAAAATAGGTCGCGGTAAAATTTATAAAGGTACAGTAGCAGTAGACATTTATATGGATTAAAACAGGGCATCTCAAGAATGAAATGATCAATAGATATAACATTTTGAGTGCAAATTCAGTTTATGTTAATTTATTGTGTTAATATTGTACGCCAAACTATAATTTCTTACTTATTCTCTTAAAAACTAATTTTCCTTAGATATTATTTAAATAAATAAAACAATTAAATTGTATTAGTCATGTATGTCTCATGATCAAGAATTTATTGTAGTATTTATAGGTATGTGTTAAATTAAGTATGAAGAAGTAGTAGCGAATGTGTTTTATTTGCAGGCTTTTCTTTAGAGGGATACATTTAAGAAATAACCAAAGTACTCAAAATTGGGTTCAATTTATACAAAAGTAAGTAATTTTTTTGTTTTAAGTTAAATCCTGAATAAGTTTTAATTTGTCCTGAATAAGTTTGAGGATTTTATTCTCATTTTTCACTCCTTTTAGAATAAAACATTTTAGTTCTATTACAACACAAATGATCAAAGAATACCTAGTGACTAAAATAGGTACAATCAACGATTTTACAAACTATAAAAAACATTTAACGATTTATGGTTCTAGTGGCTATGTTATTTGAAAATATTTACAGTATATGGGTACTTTGCTCACAGTCGTAATTTTAGAACAAAACGTTAAAACTGTTTTGTCGAAGTTAAATTTAGAATAGTTAATCGTACCATCTTCTGCTAGGTTGACAGGATATAGTTCTTGCATGTAAGTATTAGCTAATATAAGGAATTTCAGCGTAAACTCCTGAGGAGATAACTACTTAAAATTATTGTAAATTTTTTTTTACGGAAATTGATTTTCATTATCATAAATAAAAACCTAGTTTTAATGCAAATTGCTCTACAATTAAATCAACATATGATAATAAATCAATCATATGAATGTATTTATTTAATAAATTTAAATTTTTCGTCATTTATTTGTTTTGATTTACCATTCTTTACTACTTTGTCTTTTAGTACGCGTTATTTCTTGCCATGTATAATGGAAACTATAGAGTAGTTTCTTGGAAACATATTACTGTCGGTTACATAGTAATAACTTTGTTTATAGTTAACGTTAGTAACCTAAAGGCTCAAAAATGCCAAAAAGAAAGTGATTGCAATAGTAAGTGTTCAATATGTGCCATGGACGACCAAGAAGGGAAGAGTAGCCGATGTATCTTCCCATATCCATACATGTTCGTTTCAGACAAATCTTGTGCACGGGTCAAGACTTGCAAGGATAACTGTAAGCATGGCACTTGTTACAATAAAGATGAAAAATATGTTCCTGGCTGCTTATGTAATCATCCCTACACCGGCGATACATGTGAGGTCGAAGAGAAAGGTAAATAATGAACTATATATATATATATATATATATATATATATATATATATATATATATATATATATATATATATATATATATTTTATAAATATAATCAATATATCAAACTAATAGTTTCAAAACTTACTCGGTAATAAAAAATAACCATCTACTATAACGGAGACTATCCCAAAACATGAAACACAACCGAGACCGTAGTCTTCATGTTAAAAAATGCACGGTATTGAACAATA
Source organism: Homalodisca vitripennis (assembly GCF_021130785.1). Lineage (NCBI taxonomy): Eukaryota > Metazoa > Arthropoda > Insecta > Hemiptera > Cicadellidae > Homalodisca > Homalodisca vitripennis. The sequence continues at coordinate 152,525,515 of NC_060210.1, read as the reverse complement.
TTTCAATACAGATTGTACTCTTTTAGAACAAAGGTAACAGTAATCAGTGTATTGGTAAATAGTGAATAAAATTACTGTTTTCTATTAATTAAATAAATATAGTTATTAGTTTAGAAATTTGCAAAAAAAATGTTCCACACATTAGCTCTCAATCTAGATTTCACTCTTTACACCAGTATAAATCTTGTTTTGCACTAAAAATTTTAAATATTTACAATATTTCATAAAGCCAACATACTTAGTGTAATCTACCCTTACTCATTAAACCTTACTGTCCAGTTACTTAATAGTAATTTAGAGCGTATACGTAAAGACTGAATAAAACTGTTTATGTTAAATAAATCAATATGTAAGGCATTAACCGAAATCTGCAACAGAGTAGACAAACATGACACTTAAACCTGATTGTAATAATTTCTCAGAATAAAACTGCTATTCTTAAAATAAATAACAGACTTTGGGGAGTGCGCGAGGGGCTTTCATTAAATTAATGGATACACATCAACTGTGACTGTATGTATTGGCACACATACTATGGCTATCCGGGATTATGCTTAAGCCAACCTTTCTCAACACAAGTAAACTATCGTTTCACCCAATATTAACACATCGGTCCTTTCTTAAATACAAAAAAGATATCGTATCACTTTGCCATCAAGTCTGGCATATTATCCACACTAGTTCCCGTCGCTTCGTCTTCTGTTACAAAAGTCGAGTCATCCGAAATCACGTTCTTCCTGCACTCACCCAGTTTTGAGGTTAACACTCCCTACGCCTGCTAAATTACTTTGCCATCCAGTCTCTGCCAAATTACTGGTTATTGATAGGATGTAGAGGCCTAGTAGCTGAAAACAATCGGCAGAAAGCTTATAAAGGAGAAATATAAGACCTCTATAAGCACGTTGAAGTTTTGTATAACCTTTATATTGAAAAGATACACAACTACTTTGAACTGACATAGTCTTTGCCGTCAACAAGCCCTACCTTATCCCTACCACAAATGGTGTTGCCTATTAAACACCGCCCGAGATTACCACTCGCTCAGTCTGCTAAATTACCTTGCTCGATCCGACATAGTCTCTGCCGTGAACAAGCCCTCCCTTAATTGTTCCTGTACACTCGTCTGTTCAACTTGACCAAGCTCTTGTCACTAAAGAAGTTGGCAGTTCAATAACACCATCGTCTCACTAAACGACCGTAAGTTATTTTAAAACTAGACCTAAAAGTTCAAATATTCAGAAGAAAAGAGTGTGAAAAGAAAAGAACTAATAATCATCTAAAAAATTCAGTTGAGTTTCTGGATATTCAACTACAGTGCGTGCAACTGGAATTGTTAGAATACTAGGAAAGTTCGTCGCCTCTCCGACTACGATCAGCGATGTCGGCGACACGGTGCCGATCTCTTCAGCATCATTAGTGTGTCTCTACCAGAGACTAGGACACATGGCTAGGTGCTCATGGTTGGATACAATAAAGTGAATATCAAGGAGCAGATAAATATTTACAGTTACCCAGACAAACATATTAAATCAGGAACTGCGAATCTTAAAATTTTCCTTGCTATCATTCTCTACAACCAGGCCTTAGATCCTGAAAACCTTATCTATGAGGACTCTACATTTGAAAATGTTTTTATGTACTAGGTGGCTGTTTGACACACATTATTGCCTTTGACTTTAACAACATTGGTCAAGAGCACCTCACGTTTCACGGTCAGCATATAATTATGCATAGCAAATATCTGCATGCTGAACTTATGATGAAGAGCATCAATGTTGCTTTTGTGAAGTTCCCTAAAGAGAATCGTCTCTAACAACCAATTCCTTACTCCAGCAATCGAACCGTGAGGACCACTGATCCACCTTTCCTATTTTACGAGTTCTACGGCGCCGATGTTGTCAAGAAGTCTCGCACCTCAAGGCCGGCAAAGAGCAATATAATACAAAATCAACCACGTTTTTAGAACATTCTTATAAATATAAAGCAACAGATATAGTTTCAAGCAAATTTAATAAGTAATTAAAATCTAAACTATACTCAAATTCTAAACTCTAAATGATTCAATAAATCAAATAACAGGCAAAAAATTAAGTTCTCTGCTTAAAGCTTTGCTTTGTAATGAATTAAATCCAAAATGTTTTGTTGCGTTAAAACATGGATTTACAGACGAAACTGTTACTATCTTCAACATATAAAACTCATAATTGGTCACTTAATGTCACTTAAAGAAATGCACAGTAGCGAAATTGTGTATTCTCGTTAAAATAACATTCCATCGGAAACTTTGTTCAACCCTAAAATATTGAACAACTAATTGGAGTTTTAAACAAGACACTTAAAATTCTTTTAATTACACTTAACCGATCGATGTGACTTCATCTGTTCTGAAAATGTAGTGTTTTTCTGAATGTTAGGTGAATTAGACTTAACACGTCTAGAAAGTATTATGAAAACAGTGTTTTTAGGTTCTGATGTAAATTTTGGCAATTAATTGTGTATCTACGTTGATATTGAAAACGTTGACAGCATTATCGTACATAACTGTGGATATAGCTATGGAGTATACGCCCAAGAATAAATTACTTAAAAGACATCAAAACTTACTGAGGCTTTTTATGGATGAACGATTACCTTAGATCATCTTTGCGAGAGATAGGAGCTCAACTACTGTTAGACATTCAGATCATTCTCAGCTTATTAGCTTAAGATCTCTCAAACAATCCAGAATATGAGGAATAATCAAGTAATAGAATGTTCTCTTCAGATGTATCATTATTCGCTCCTCCCGTTTTTATCTATGTGAGAAATACGCGAAAAACAACTTAGTGCCTCACTAGTTCTATTACCATTTCTAAACCTATATTTTTTGTTTAGAGAAAATTTAGTTTACATTTATAAAATAAGTAAATGTACTAAAATAAAAGATTAATAATAGGCTATTAGATTTTTTTCTAAATGTGGATATTTAAGATATTGGGTTATGTGAATCCAGAGACCTACCATCACATACTTGTGGACTGGATAGACACTGTATTCTTTGGTCCACCAGGAAACTGGCGCAATGCAAACGAAGCAGATATAATGCTGGCAAGTGACAAGCAGATGACGTTGTCTTGATTGTACAACTCCAATATAAATACAATCAATATCTGAGGATGTAATAATTTTTAATAAATTCTTATAGTAACGATTACTCCATTCGAGATGACAGGGTGCAATAAAACACGACTTTTATGTACTATTCCCACTAAGCAGAATAGTTCTGGTGAGGTGCAGCCTCAATCTTAGGTTACCTACCCCAAATTGTAATGTGCAAAGCTGATATTATTTGCTCGTAAGGACCCCAAAAATGTGGTGTTCCATTCATGTTATGTACGTCATTTTTAGGGTGATTTTAGGAAAAAAAATGCATCAACGTGACATTCTTTCCTAGAATATATTCCTACAAATAACAAGACACAGGGCTTTTTGGTCCTATATTTATATATTTTTATTTTCTTTTTTTTGGACAAGGCAAATTCGACAAATGGTACTGAAGATATCTTGGACCGGACGGTAAAAAAAGTTCCGTTTGTCTATATGTATGTATATTATTTTCTTGATCGAGGAATTGATACAAGTAAACTGTAATGTAGCGTCAGAAATGTAATATTTGATTAGACAAAAAATGCGTGCTCCTTTTCTCGTGAGCAACTTTAAACCAGTAAAAATTTTATTTAACCTATGAATCGCTTAACTATGGTCACTTAAACCAAAATTGACGGCTATTTGCCAACTATTTGAAAAATGTTAGGGTACCATCACTATCATAAAATAAATTTTTCAATGAGTAGTTTGACTTCCTTCTTGTGATCTATTTTTAATAGGCTGGTTTTTTTGCAGTCGTTAAAACATTGTCTCTCAAATACTGTCTTGGTTACTTTTAAAGTTCATTTGCAATAAAAACGCTACTTAACTTGATACCTTTGGATATAAGTTCAAACACTAATTCATCTTTAAATAAATGCTCTAACCTAATGGCAGGCATTGTGGCTTCTTGACTCAGTGTGTCTCACTGTAATGGTAGTTTAGGAACATTACCAGCGGAGTGGCGCAATAATTTATGTGTACCGAATGGACGAAACACATGGGGTTAGATACCACTGAGATCGTAGTAATAAATATTCGATTTGCAAAGTTTACTTATATGTTTATTTGCGGCAAACAAACATAAAATCACCACTTCTAAATGTTAAAAATAAAATAATTTATTGCCACGTTGCTGCCAAATAGAGTGATAATGAACTAAATGATATCATTTGGGCGATCCTAATGGTTCCAATGTTCTATGGGAATTTTGCATACAGATTTAATAAATATTAAAACCCTTAAAATTGACTTCCCTTCAGGTTGATGTCGACTCACGAGCGTGGGCGTCAGTATCTTGGCTCGACATTGCAGCTGTAGTAGGAAAAAGTTGAGATTAGTAAACTATAAGTCTAAAACATGAATGCTGGAAGCGCTCGAAGTTGAAATTAGAAACTTGAAGATAAATCAGAGACTCGGTTGAACTCGCGGACACGGCGTGCGAGAATTTTGCATCTACATGGTCAACTACCAAGTTCTCGAGAGAAAACATTAATACGCGTGCCAATTAGGTTATTAATCCGCCAAGAAATAACTTTCAAGAACATCGGATGTAACTTACGATATAATAACCAGTAACGAGTAACAGGTTTTCGAAGGAATGTATTGTATAAAATAAAACTAAATAATTATACAACATAAGTAGGCTTACTAGGTCAAAAAGCATCTGATTCAGTTATTTGTAATTAACATATGGTATTATGGGAGTAAAAATATCCCTTCTCAGTTCATGTGACATTTTAAAAATTTATAATATGTTGTAAAGAAGACTTGCTGTTGTTCGGTATAAATGATTGAGAAAGTAATACTCATTACGTCACGTTAGTGTCCATTGAAAAATGCTATATCTCAATGTAACGAAAACTAACAAATACTTAATTACCTGGTGTTAAAACCTATAAACCTTGTTCAAAAAGGTGGGTTTTGTAGCAGTGTTTAGATAGTAATTCAAATACATAGAACAGTTTGGTTATATTCGTAAGTAGCGCAGTCTGTAATAAAATATACATAGATTTTTTGTCTTTGTTATCTGTATTAAACGATTAAACAAGCACTAATACAATTAATATTTTATTATTATTTAAATGTAAACAGATATTTCAGCGTAATTGTAGAACTTCATACAAAAATGTTAACAGCTGTCAAGTGTCTGTTCACTTTAGATTACAGTATTAAATAGTTTACCTTTTTACCCGAATTTTTAAATATTCTACACAGTTTTTTTAGCTTCTTTATTCTTTCAAACCTACCTCGGAATGCAACGTATATTTAAGAAAAATTAATTAGCCAAGTGGGTTCATCCGTTCTCGAGATTAGCACTTACTTATTCATTTAGATATTCATTTGTATATAGTAGATATATCCCTAGTAACATCTAAAAAGCAACATAAAACTTGCCCCATACTTGACACGAAAGGAGGTTCTAATATATCGATATCCACACGCTTCAACACAACTGTGTGAATATTGCAAGGCCAAATCCCACAAAAGCTCAAAACTGCCGACACGATGTGACGTGGGAAAAAGGGGGCCATATAATATTTTTATCAACACTAGAGATATCCTTCATAATTTATGAAAGTTTGAAGGTGTTCATCGCTTGCTCCTGACCAGCAAAGATTGGTCTTTCACCTCATTTCCAGAATTTTTCAAACGTTACATTGATTATAATTTGAAGAACTCCTTATCGTCTTAGTCGCTAAGTTTGTTCTATCAACGTAATGCTAATTAATACATTTCAACCTACACTAAAGTATTCATTCTAAATGAAGAAATAAAGAAATTTGTTACACGTTTAGTTATAATTAATTATTATTTGTGTGTTTTTGTGTGTGTGTGTGTGTGTTTGTGTGTGTGTCACAAGTCACAAAAATCTGTATTCGGTCATAATACAGGATAGTTGACAGTCCCCATGCATCACAAGAGTGCGTGCGGGGAAAAGTAAAACAATTTTAAATAATATATAATTTCTTTATCTCTGGCAGTATTGTGAAGTTTCTTAGTTATACACTATAATTTACAATGTTACTATTTAAGGTTAAAATTTAAGTCTGTGGCGAATCACTTTTTAAATTTATATTAATTTATTCACAATAGTTTTAACTTACATAAAATAAACTATTTAAACAAAACAAGCAATAAAATATAAAGTGAGTAACGTGCAATAAACAATATAAACAAACATGCAATAAAATGAAAATTAAATATCAAGCAATAACAATTAAATATACACGTAACAAGAATCAACAATAAATAAATAAATAAATAAATATATATATATATATATATATATATATATATATATATATATATATATATAATGTACCAGACACCACAAAACTACAAACAAATAAATATATTATAAATACTGTACACGAATAAATTAAGCACTGAGGTCTTCAAACCACGCATTGCACTGGGCCACCAGGCGGCTCATGGCCCTCGGGTTCCCCTGAGGTTGCCTTATCAGGCACTGTCAAAGCACATGGTGACACACCTAGTCCCTGTGAAGCCCAGCTAGCACAATATGCGCCCTTAGCAACAAAAATTTACAAAACTGCATACCGGACACAGATACGCTGAGCAGACAACCATAACAAACCTCCAACACACATACACACATTTTGAGTCTTACAAGCAGGCCTACTAGTTGATCTTTTCATGAGTTACAAATTGGACTGTTTTCATTTTAAATCTAGGCTTCCTCTCCCAGTACAAGTCATCACCATGACTTTGCAACAATAGCTTTGGAGCCAAGTAACTAAACTGATGTCTACACTCTTTCTTCAAATATGGCACGAGAAGTCGTATGTTTTGTGTAGAACTAGTTGCTCTAGTTGCCTGTTTGATTTTAAATTAGTTTAAATACTTGAAAACATACAATAAAACACTATATGAATATAATTGACAAAACGTTAAGATATTTTTTTCTGCAAATAAATGACTTACCCGATCAATCTTTCTAATTTGATACACATTGCGGACTGCGTGTCTCTGACTTACTATCACCGACTGTAGCACGGTTGGGTAGGTACCACCATAATGGATGATACCATACCTCAAAGTGCTTTCAAACCATGCAATATATACCTGTTTTAATTGGTCTTGTCTAACAAACTCTCGCATGTGATATAAGAGTAATTAATTTTCCTCAACTTTCCATTCAAGTAGCCTACGTGTGAATCCCACTTCAAGTGCTGATCTATGATCAAGCCCAAATATTACAACTTCAATACTACTACATTCACATGAATATGTACACAAATGCTCATGACACTTAAAATCAAATCTGTTTTGGAGATCAGTTTTTGATTTTTCATAATCAAAGAACAAAATGCATTTTGACTTGGACGTGTTAATCAGCAGCTTATTTTTAATTAGCCATTGTGATATTGTCTCCATATCCTTACTTAAATTTTTCCTTAGAATGTCTCTGTTAAAAGCGGAGCATACCAGTGCTGTATCATCCGCATAAGCAAAAATAGAAGACTCCAATGAAAGATATAACAAGTCGTTTATATAAATTAAAAATATCAAGGGGCCAAGAACACCACCTTGCGCTATTCCATATTGTAATTCCAACACATCACTCAATACACCATTAATCTTAACTACTATTTTCTACCTTTGCAAAAAGTTATAAGCCAATCCAAAAAAATACCTCCGATCCCATATTTTTTGAACTTGACAATTAAAATTTCAATATCTAGTGAATCAAAAGCCCTCTTAAAATCCAAATACACAGCAGCAGTGTACTTATGTTCATCCATTGATGCAGTTATGCTTTCCACATGTTTTTGTATGGCCAGATCTGTACCTTTACCAGGCAAAACCCCATACTGATTTTTTGAAAACAAGTCTCTATTAATAAAATACAACTGTAATTTATTTTTAACCGCTTAAAAAATCTTACCCATCGTATTTGTAAGAGAGACAGGTGTATACGAAGATACGAAGAAGGTGGTCATACCCATCACCAGCCTTAAAAATGGGCACAACACGTGCAATCTTAAATTTATCAGGAAATATTCCTTGCTCAAGCGACTTATTAAAGATATCACTCATTATAGGAGCAAATATGTTTAAATTTCTCTTTATTGTAATTATACTGATACCATCAGTTCCGCAACTACGCTTGTCCTGCAAATTACAAATCACTTTAAGTATTTCATAATAGTTTATCTATATTTCATTAAAAAACACTTCATATTCTTGATTGTCCTAAATAAAAAATCACTTCCAAATGATTCAGTTCCTTATGTAGCTACGAAACTACCACAAAATAATTATTGAATTCATTCGCCACTACATACTCATTACCCTCCACCAAACATTCTTTACCATTCATCCTAATGTAACTCAATGACGTTTTTTTTTAATCTTTACAATTTTTTTATAACCCCCCAGTATTTTTTTGAATTCCCATTACATCTGTCTATCAAATGAGAATAAAAGGTCCTTTTCGCATATTTTATTTCTCTATTTACCCTTCCAGATAACCGTTTGTATTGCATTTTAATATTCAAATCATTTCTTTTTCTAGTGTAAACTTTAAAAAGATTATTTTTTTCATTTATAAGGGTAATCAGATTATCTGTCACCCAGTCGCTCCTTCTCCTGGTCTTACTATTAATTTCCTTCAAAATGCATGCAGCATTATAACAAACATTACAAATACTATAAAAATTATCAACACAAGAATTTACGTTATTACAGTCATATACCGGATTTCAATCCCGTATTCAGTTGTCTACTCAGCATATCATAGTCCACAACCTTACAGAACCTATTAATCACTGATCTATTTACACAGTTAATCGAACTTTGAATCCATAATGATCTGTTATATTTCATACTTCAATGTTAGATTCAAAAAGAAGACCTTTGGAATTTCTAATGAGAACATGATCTATACAAGAAGCTGATCCATTGAAAACCCTGGTAGGTTCGTTAATATGACTTTCAAATCCATAAGTCGAAATTAAATTCAAATAATCCTGACCAGAACCTTTGTTTTTTAATAAACATAAATTAATATCGCCGATAATTAGTACCGGGTCAGAATAAGGCTTCAATACATTTTCGAAATCATTTTTAAATTGACTAAAAGTGTATTTACAGTTTCGATAGATTCAAAAAATAGAAAAACTCAATAACCTATTTTTAACTCAACTATAATTTAACATTAACAATCTCGGAGGTAGGATGTAGTATCATCTGATAAGAGTAGCGAAGCTGACAGTCAATGTACACATTGACTCCACCAGCTGCGTTATCTAATCTGGGCTGGAATAGCATGTCATAACCGGGTAACTGATATCTGTCCTCTTCATCGATCTTTATCCATAATTCGGTCAGAATTACAATGTCATAGTTTGAGGTTAACGAGTTTAAATAAATAACAAGTTCGTTGTAGTGTTTCCTGATGCTCCTTATATTTAAACAAAATATAGTAAGATTACGGTAATAACTCGTTGGTTTCAGAGTCATTGGAACATTACATTTTTAACATCTTTACACCAGCTTATTTAGTTTTCCTCGTCCACTTTTAAACCCCACTTCTGTAGATCAGATACATTTTTTATACGAACTTTTCCGTCCGTCTCAGATTTCCTTGCAAAAACCTTCCCTTCCGCAGTCTATACATATTTAAAACCTATTTCCCTAAGTTTTTTGGCATGATAGAGAACATTTTTATTTTTTCCAGTTAGGTGTTCATGTATGTAAACATTAGCACTTCGAACACCCGCAATAAAGTTAGTTGATTTAAGGCCAGCTTTCTTAGCTTTGCTCAATACGGCATCTCGCTTTTACCGGTTTGTAAATTGAATTACAATCGGCTTTGGACCGCGAGCACGCCTGGTTGGAATTTTATGCATTGCCTGGATATCCTTATTAAAAATTATTTCTTCGCCAAATTTATCCGACAATTTCATAATAATATCGGTCATTACTTCGTTGGCGACCTCTGGAACTCCATCTAACTGCAGGTTTCTGTTCCTATTGTATTGTTCCAATTCATCCATTTGGTGTTGTACATTAGTTAACTGTCTCTTAAGTGCTAAGTTTCACTTTTCAATTCTTCATTGGATTTATTAACTGAATTTATTTGAGTTAAAACACCATTTAATTTGACTACGAAGTCATCGATTTTAGAAGAAACAAAATCTATAGATTTTTGAAATTCAGCCATTTTGACAGAAAGGTTTTTGTCATAAATGGCAAATTGTTGTTTGATTGTCTCTTGCATTTTTACCAAAAATTCCTCATGCAATTTAGAAATTATATCTTTTGACAAATGTTCTTTATTTTGGTTGGAATCTTTACCTTGCTTGCAGCACACCTTACATTTCCAGGCTTCCCTTCTCTTCGCTCCCATTCGGCTCCATGTCGATTCTGCAATATCCACACAGTCGAAGTGGAAACACAAATTAAACATAGAGCACTTGGCGAAATCACAATTATCGGGTAATGGGTCAGAACAAATAGCACATTCACTACTCATCTTGACGAGATAAAGCAGGTTTAGATTTATAGGTTAGGTTTGATGAGCACGATGCAAGCACGTCCGAACCACTCAACTGCCAGCGACAAAATGTGTGTGTGTGTGTGTGTTCACAGTTCACACTTCACGGTTTAAATCATCTTTATTTCAAAAATTACAAAGTACAGTACAGTACAAATGTTTCCAAGTGCTGTAAAGCACGTGTGGCAAAAAGTATTGTTGGCACAATTCTTAGTAGCTTAAAATGTCTCTGGTCTTGTGTGGAGGCTATGATATACTATATTTCAATAACATTTGCAAATCAAACAAAACAAACAATTTGTGTGTGTGTGTGTGTCTGTGTGTGTGTGTGTGTGTGTGTGTGTGTGTGTGTATAGTTTTAAAAACAAAAGTTTTATTGAAAATGTTTTAAAATTCAATCAACTTATCTTCACTACGCTGTTATCTGCAACACAATCCCTGTCAATCCCTGCACTCCTGATACTCTTCTCTGATATACAGACACAAGAGTTGGGGACGGCAGAGAGAAACTGACAAGTGTTCACAAAAGGTCTGCTCCAAAACCTCTATTCGTTTCTGCGCTCCTGATACTTAGGTACATGAGAAACAGAAACGCAGGCCCTGTACTGGCTCAATTTCTGTCGGTTAGTCAAACCAATAAAGTGCCATTCTACGAGGCCGATTTTTTGCTTGAGGGGAGGTTGCACTGTCGGGCGCTTTAGTGCCTCGGTCCGCCACCGATTTTTTGCGTGTCGGCCGCTTGTCCGCCTCCGGGTAAGGCGTAGGCAGAGCAACCATTAATGCTTTGCCATTTTTCGTCTTCGTTTAGATGACCCCACCACTGCTGCTCCGGATAAGTACCATTTTATTCATTGAATGACAATGTGACTACAACCCGGCTTAGTAGCATTCTTTTTGTAATTCTCAGAAGTTAGTTAAGTTGTAAAATAATTTTGTTAAAAAACTAAATATAAGTTATAACTTTATTTAACCATAAGTCTTTGTTTCTTTTCAGATAAATATAAACTTTATATCCTCCACAGCCTTTTCTGGGAATTTGACAGTCCTGTTTCTGTCGGAGAGTACACAGAACAAAGCTTCTTTACGCACAGTCCACGAGACTATACAAACTTTAGTAGAACATGGTTATCTGTTATCACACTTGAACATGATGGAGGTTATTTTATCAAACTCATACATAGAAAGTGGAGGCGTGAAGATAGTGATGAAAATTGTAAGTATGTAACAGTAATTGTATTGTCTCAGAATCTGTATTATTACAAAGGAATAATATTTATTTTATACTTCATAATCATAATAGCTTGAAGGGGTAGCCTTTACGAGAGTACTTTAACTAATAGAGTGTGCAATTTGTTCGATAAAAATGAAGGTTGACGGCAGGCAGCAGAGAGGTAGAGCCACTTGTTAGAGTTGTTAGCTTTTACCTCAACAATGACGAAACGTAGGGGAGAGTGACAGCAGTCGGTTCCGTTACAAGCGAAATTGAACATTGAACATGTTATTCTCGATAATAATGGTAACAAAAGTCTTATTTTATAATACTAAATATCCTACACTGAGTGCTACTGATAGTTCTTTGCTTAATTGCTCACACTGAAATGATATTTTATTTATATAATTTTATAAACTTTTAATAATAAAATCATGGTTTATTGCATCAGTAAATTATTTCTGTTCAATGCATGGATAACTAAAGTCCCTATGTATGTAGCCTACTAGTACTAATTGTCAACTATCATTTACCTTACAGACGAAATGGTTTAAAAGATTTTGATCCCGTTCAACATATTTATCTATATGTATTAGGAAGCTTAAGAGTTTTTAAATACGTAACTTTTGGCTAATAAAAGGCGTTTTAATGTAAATTTAGCGGAGTTCCAAACGGTTACAACAGAAAATACTTCTACATGTATTGTACTAATTATTCTTATTCATTAGCCTACTTATTCAAGTATAGAAGTCATAGTTGTTCCTATCGTAGAATACCACTACGGTTGTAATTGAAAAAGTTATGAGTAGATAATTTTATATGTACAATAAATTGTGCTTTTATAACTATAGTTACTAGGCAAAGTATAAATGATGAATGATGAATGAAATATAATGAGTGAATAAGGTCACAATTTTGAATAATAATGAAATTGTAATATTTTAATGAATATCACATCTTATTTCCAATACATTATCAAAGTTCAGAATAATTTTTCCATCAATTCACGAGTCAATTTATTAACTTTGCTAGTTTAGATTATCAAAGTTTGATTAAACTGAAAGGAATTGATAATAGAATAAGAAAATACAGGTTTAATCAATTATAGCCTTCGTTTGCTTATACTACTTTACTGAGTTTGAACGTTTTCTTCCCATAATTAAACATTTTGTAAAATATAATTTTGTACTGTAAACTCACGTGTGTAAGTAATCCCCACGTATCCACAGGCCCGGCATCCGCGGATTCCCGTTATCCACGGATCTGTTTGACAGCTAAAAACAAATAAATAAAAAATAATAAATATTATTACAATATGAAGACTACCACTCATGACTCAACAAGTTGACGTTTGTTCACCACTGCACCAAAGACACTATATTATATCTGAGAATTACCTGAAATTACCGCTGCCGAGTGACGCACTTTCCCTTTCACTTTATCAATATCCACCGGAACCATACGCCATTGTTACTCACACATTCCTCCTTAGATCTGTCTGTTTATATCATTCATCAGATCGTCCATACACTTCTATTATACTTGCCTTGATTGTGTGTTTTATTATAAATGTGTGTTAATGATACAAAATCGTTCTCAGCATTAATCAACTAAGATGTCTCAGGTGGAAAAGAGGAAACGTGTTATGCTGTATTTAGTAAAAACATATTTATTTACTAATAATTGATAAGCTTGCTTCAGTCACTAGAAAGTTCCAATTGAATTATTGGAGCGTTCGCGAGATTCGAGAAAGCGAGGGAAAATCAGAGGTAGTGTGATACTAAGTGGACTCCTCCGTGCCAAAACTGCTCCTGTTTCTCTAGACATGAGAGTTTAAAAACTGAAAAGGCATTGAACATTTTTCTGACTCGTTAGGAAGTGCGGCGATATTTCACTTCCGCCACAATTCCTGGCTAGTAAGGGATGGTTTGAAAGGTGTAAACTTCTCTTCATTATTCATAATGTGAAGCTCACAGGTGAGGCAGCCTCGGCAGACCAAATGTCGCAGAAAATTTCCCAGCAGAAATCAAATCAGTTTTAGAAGAGGGAGAGTTCAGTGCTGAACATGTGTTTAATGCCGATGAAGTTGAGCTCTTATGGAAAAGGATGCCTTCGAGAATATTTCTGTCACGATCGGAAAAAAACCTCGAAGTGCTTCACAGCTGCCAACTCAACAAATTATTTTCTGCTAATGCTAGTTGATTCGTGATTAAGACTCTGCTCGTTTGTAAGAAAAAGAATCCAAGAGCTCTACAAGGAAAGAATATGTACCTGCCAATCTTTTGCAGGTAACGTAAACGGTTGGGACGTTTTGAAAATTTCTTTCGTGATTGATTCACCAACTGTTTCGTTCCAGAGGTAATGGTCTACTTTGAATCCAACAACTTGCCTTTCAAAGCCTTATTGGTGATTGACAAAATCCCCTGACCACACTCTAATTGAACGTCCAAACGCCCAAGTCATATTCCTGTCTCTAATAAAATATCGATGCTACAGCTATTAGATCAAGTTGTGACTGCGATTTTTTAAGGCTTACTATGTACGTAGAAGATTTTACATTTCCTAGAATCTATGAATAATTCTCTGAAGTCACAGTTATTTCAACGTGGTGAACATTCAACATCACATATCGTCTTAATAACACCAATGAATTCATTTTTGAAGTGAAGGCGTCTACCATAAATGCATGTTGGCGAAATATATGGGTTGAAGCTGTAAGAGTGATTGATTCCAAAGTGTTTAGAGTAAATAGAAAAACATCAGTAGTGGATAACTAATCACCACGTCGAGGGTTAGTGTTTCCCTGAAATAGACCGTCAAGATGTCGAAGAAATGGGCAAAGTTAAAGACGAGGAACTCACAGTGGAGGAGTTAGACGAACTGATAACATCTGCAAACAAGGTAGCCGAACAACATGAAGATGTAAATGAACTCCCCGATAATCTTTAAATGAAGCCAGGATTTTCATAAAAATACAATGGGCGAAATCCTCTGCATTTCAACACAATTCGCAGATCACTTGTTGTAGACGGATCTCCTCATGGAAAGGACTCTTCGATTCAAAAGAGGACTCAGGATCTGATGCCCCATATGAAGAAGCCCACAAGGCATTGGAAAAAAACGAAACAAACCAACGTAGCAAAGTACTCGTATTATAATACTTCCTTTAATTTTGTATTTATATACTCTGGAATGTTCATAAAATTGTTAAATACACACTTGAAACAACTACACTGTACAGTATAAACATGTTAAAATTATTTGTGAGAACTTATCATACAAACTTTCACTTGAATACGATACCGTTAACCGCGGTTTCGCGGTCCTCGAGAAACTTCCTGAACGTAACTTCCGCAGATACGAAGGGATTAGTTTCATTTACTTTGTAAGGGGAATATGGACGTAATTAATGCATAAGAAACCTTACCTAATCCATCATAATAAACTATACCCATGACATATCACTATTATTACATTTATGAAATTTAATTCACTGCGCAATAGACTATATTTCCTTAAACTTACTAATTAAATCATATCACATATAAAACCAATAACATTGAAATATCCTAAGAGCACAGTCTTAATCTCTGGAGATTTTAATATTAATCTATTTGGAAATAACTGTGATAAAACACAGTTCATAAATTTATTGAAATCATACAATTTACACCCACAGGTGTTTGAACCGACACGCATAAGTAAACAATCTCGTACTTGCATAGACAATATCATATGAAGTATAAATTCTTCACATTGTTAAACCGTTGTCTTTCAATGTGGTCTTTCCGATAATCTAGAGCAGTTTATGGCTATAGGTAATATTCCTATTAAAAATATAAGAGCTAATCATTGTCCTGTTTCTAAAAGGAGAAATCTTTCTCGAAATAACATAACTAGTTTTATATGTAACTAGCTGACCCGACAGACTTCGTTCTGTCCAAAATATTTGTAATGTGGCAGTTTTTTTGTTCCCCTATTTTATATTGGGGGCAAAACATTCTCCTGAACAGAACCGTCACCCTGGTGATAGGGCGTTGTAAATAAAAAATAATTAAATAAAACATAAATAAGCATTTAAAAGTATGTAATCGCTTTATTGTTAATCATGTAATAATAATAATAATATTCCTTTATTGCATAAAAACAATTTACAACAATTGCATTGCAAGCGTCAGTAATGGTACAAAAAATACATCAGTTATTTGATGATTTGTCAACTAAAATTATTATTTAATGAAAGGCAATAATCAGAACCAGGGATTTTTCTCGTTGCTCTTAATTTTCAAAATTTTCATCCCAGCGGCCCATCATGAACTCATCAACAGAATAAAATGCCTTTGATACCAGGAGGTGTTTTAGACGAGCTTTGAATTTTCTTGGATCATCGAGTTGTTTGATAACTTCAGGGAGCCTATTGATTATTCTGACACCAACTTGTGACGGCAAGTGTTCAAAAGCAATTGTTCTGTGTTGTTCGATTCTAAAGTTGTCCCTGCCTCTAGTCTCGTACTGATGGACATCCCTACCCTGCAGCAACTCACATTTGAGTCTACAGTACAGGGCGACATCGAGAATATAGAGGCAGGGTAAAGTCAGCAATCCAAGCTCCCTAAAGGAATCTTTACACGACTCTCTGGGGTTCAATTTTGAAAGAATTCTGACAGCTTTCTTTTGAGTTCTAAATACTCTTTCGAATTTGTACTTAGAACAGCTGCCCCACAGTCTCAAGCCGTAAGTCAAATGTGGATGTATCAGGCCAAAATATGCCGTTTTCAATACATCCAAAGAACAAAATTTTGCAAGATTGCGCAGGACAAAAATACCCGAGGCAACCTTGGAGCAAATCTTTTCAATGTGATCGTCCCATGTCAGTCCTCGGTCAAGGTGCATTCCAAGGAACTTAATGGATTCAGCTTCATCAAGAAGAACATCGTCCACCATCACTGCAGGCCGTAGTTCTTGGTCTTGTTGCTGCCGGAGGCAAAAATTCATGACGTTTGATTTCGAGCCGTTTGTTTTCAGATTGAGTTTTGAGAAATGCTCGATGCATGAATTCAACTCAATAAATGCCTTCACTTCGAGATCGTGTTTTGATTTTGATCTGATGCAGAGAGTCGTGTCGTCAGCGTATTGAGTCACCTTTCCATTCTGGATTGATGACGTCAACCTATTGACGTAAATTATGAAAAGGACTGGCCCTAATATTGATCCCTGAGGGACACCATAGGGCATTTTCACTTTGCTTGACATGGCATTCGCGATCTGTACGCACTGCTCTCTATCCTGAAGATAAGACGAGAGCCAGTCGTGCGGCAGACCCCGAATACCACTTGTCCTCAACTGGTGCATCAGTTTTGCATGATGCACACAGTCAAAAGCTTTGGAAAGGTCGAGGAATATGCTTAGCACATGTTCTCTCCTTTCCAGGCCATCGACAACATTGTGAATGAGATCCGTTACAGCATCGATTGTCGATTTGTTTTTCCTGAACCCGAATTGTTCGGGACAAAGAATTTCATAACGGTTCAAAAATTTTTCGAATTGTTTGAGAAATGCTTTTTCAAAAATTTTGCTGAAAACAGGGAGGATGGAAATCGGACGATAATTGCTTGAGATGCAAGGATCGTCTTTCTTGAAAATTGGAATGACTTTGGCTGTTTTCAATGCAGAGGGGAAAACGCCTTGTGCAAAAGAGAGATTAATCAATTTTGTGATTGGTGTCAAGAACTGCTTGAAGCACCTTTTGATTAACCATACAGACATTCCGTTGATGTCGCAAGACTTTTTTGGTCTCAGATCTTGCACGATACGGGCCACCTCAGCCTCACCTACAGGAAAAAAACCATAGATGAGACCGGTCCCGTCAATGGCTCTTCGCGAGAGCTGTCCAAGATAAACGAGTTATCTGGTTCAGCTACGGTCGAGAAAAATGTGTTAAATTCACTTGCCACTTTAAAGGGATCGTCAATTGTGTCATTTATTGTTTTTAGTGTCGGAACCGAGAATTTGGAAAATTGTGGTTGATTTTTGCTGCTATTAATGATGTTCCACGCGCTTTTTGAAAAGTTTTCTGATTGTTGTAATTGGTATTCGACGTCTCGTGCCTTGGCTTTCTTTATTTCTTTTCGATAATTTTGTTTGTAATTGCGAAAAAAGTTTTTGAACTCTTCATTTTCAGTCTTGACATATATCGAATGGTAAAACATGAGCCTTTCTCTTAGTTCAAGAATATCCTGGGTAATCCAGGTATTCTTGCCCTCTTTGATACGCTCTTTGAAATTTTTGAACGGGCAAGTGATGTTTAAAATGAAAATTACTTTGCCAAGAAACGCGTTGAAGGCGTCCTCTACTCGGTCAAAAGAATCCAAGAAAGACCATGATTCTTTCTCGAGATATTTTTTGAAAAGATTTACATTTGCAGCTTTTAAATCTCGTTTTGTTTTCATGGCGGGAGGTTCAGATTTTTGTTTGGATTTTGTGAAAATGGCTTCCTGCGCGAAGTGGTCAGAGATGGCCGCGTCCATTACAGAGACCGAAACATCAGGAACATTTGTGATGACGTTGTCGATGGCTGTGCTCGATGTGGCGGTCACTCTTGTTGGTGAGTTCACGGACCAGTTTAAACCGAAAGAAGCAAGAATATCGCGAAACCGCTGGGTCAGGGGGTTGGTGCGATCCATCGCGTCGATATTGAAGTCACTAACGATAATGAACTTCAATGATTTTGAACTGAACAAATTTAGGAGGATTTCAAGGTTTTCAAAAAAGGTTGTGCTGCACCCATTTGGGGATCTGTATAAGCCAATTACTACAATTTTTCCAACGGAATTTTGATCAATTTTTATTCCAGCCACTTCAAAGTTAGATCACAGCTATAATCCACCCTGAAGGGCCTGAAATTCAATTGAGGATTGACAAATATTGCCACACCACCCCCTTTGAAATTTGTTCGGTGAAAAGAGTTAGCCAATTCGTAATTGTTGATTCTGAACATAGCGACAGTGTCAGCCGTGAAGCCATGTTCAGAAACAACGAATATGTCGGGGTGCAGCTCTTCTGCCATGAGTGTCAGCTCGTCTATTTTATTTGTGGCAGACTGCGCATTCTGGTGCACCACTGAAAAAACAAGGGTTGAATTTTGAATTTTGTGAATTTGATTTTTGTGATTGATTGATTGGTGATTCCCTAGTTCTGATAAATAATTTATGTTATTTGCACAAGACTTGAGGATGGACAGTTTTTTTGTGGACTTTTCACCGGAGACGAGTTTGGCAGGCCGCTTTTAACCGCCTCCGCGAATGAGTCGAAGGGCAAGACGTGGGGCTGGGCTGCGGCTGTCAAGGTGGCAGGGTGGGTGGAGAGTGGTGGCGCAGATGCAGTCTTCTGAGGTCCGGTTGATGGCGTCTCAGCAGCGCTGGCTGCAGGCGGTTGGGATGATGGCGCTCTGAGGACAGAGGGGTTCATCCTCCGCAGACTATCCACCACCAGCTCCGCCAGCAGGTGCTTACTACCAGACCGCAGGTGCATGCCGTGTTGTGTGAAAGCACCTCTGCCGATGCGATTGAAGTCCATCACCACTGCCCCATGGTGCCTCTCGCACAGCTCTTCAATATAGTTGTTGATGAGAGCGGTCTCTTGATGGATTAGGTGAGTGGCTGGCAGATCGTGTCTGTGGGGCAGGGTGGAGGCGACAACGCTGGCGGTTCTCAGCTTTCTCGTGATACGCTGCTCGAGATGCTTGTAGATGTTGTATTGCTGGCCAGAGGCGACGTCGTTTGTCCCTGCTATGATGACGCAGCAGCTCCCGGGCGCAGGCGAGTCGTCGGCTACCGCCTCCAGCAGTTCACCCCCTGACTTACAGACGCCCTTTACTTTGGTCACCCGAGTGATTTTTCGCCTCACAAGATCAGCTAAGTCACGGGTATGGCTGTCGCCCTCGATGAGAATTGAAGAAAAAGGCAGTGGAGTTCTAGGTTTTCTTCTTCTGGTCGTTTTTTCCTTCTTCTGCTCGCCACTGGGAGTGTTGGGAATGACAGAGGGTTTTAGTTGACGTTTCGACTGTTGTGAGCCAGCCAAAGCCTGATACCTATTCTCCGTTTCGACTGGAAGGTGTTTTCGGCTGTGGTTTACCACTGTCCACTCGGGCGGCTGCCCTCTGTCACACCCGCATTTCTCCATCTTCTTCCCCCTCAAACATCAAATTTCCGCCTCAAGAACCTCAATTGTGATCCTGAGGCTAGCCACGAGGTCCTTGGTTTCGGTGCACCACTGGTCCCTGCAGTTGGCCGGCAGGTCACACTGCACGCCGCAGTCAGCCGCGGAAGCGCGATGAGGTGGGTCACACTGCACGCCGCAGTCCGCCGCGGAAGCGCGCACGTATAAATCCACTCTCGACGTATTTGCCACGAAAACCTGATCTGTGTATTGCATTAGACGTGTATCCGACTCGATAGAGTGGT
The DNA here is from genome assembly GCF_021130785.1 of Homalodisca vitripennis. NCBI lineage: Eukaryota > Metazoa > Arthropoda > Insecta > Hemiptera > Cicadellidae > Homalodisca > Homalodisca vitripennis. Next base: position 152,505,192 of record NC_060210.1, on the reverse strand, counting down.
CCAATACACGTTTATATTTATCATTGAGCTGCAGTAGATGGTCTTTAAGCATTTGGTTTTCAGCAACCAAGTCGGCAGCATCCGTTGCTGGCACGGACTGTGCAGCGTCAAGTGATCCGAGTGGAGTCGAGGTGCCTACGGACGTCGCGGGTGACACGGCAGGAGGCGTCATAGCGACAACCCGAGTCGGCACGCAGGCTGCACGCGTGGAAGGTTCGGTTTTGCTCAACGACGCGGGCGTCACGGCAGACTCTGCCAACGAAGCAGCAGGGGTCGATGCGCAACCGAGTGTCGCGGGAGATGCGGCAGGCCGGGTAGGAGTAGGCGAGAAGGAGAGCGTTCTCATGGTGACAGGGTGGGGCCCTAGGTGCTTGCCGCTGGACGTCACCACTTGCGTAGCATCAGCGTTGGTCCTCACCTTAGCTCCACACTTCCCCCCCAAACATCGCCAAGCTCTGTCCCCGTTCTTCAAAACATGACTCTCTTTATATTTATGATTGTTGTAGAGGAGTAGAGGTTTGCCATTCTTCGTCTGTTCAATCGATAGAGTCATTTTGTTTTACAACAATAATAATGTTTGGTTAAATTCTCTTAATAATTAATTTGCACTGGTGAATAAATGAATAAATAAATAAATAATTAAAACTAAGGATAAAATGGAATAAGTTAAAATGCTAAAACTAGTTTAAAAGTCACATAAAACAGTTAAAAAAAGTCACATAGAAAAAGAATTGCAGAATTAAAATACAGGCAAGATTGAAAGACCAGTCTTGAATATCACGATTAGCAATAGCAGCACTATCTGTGAGAAATGAATGAAACTACTGTTATTATAATGAAATAAAATAATATTCTTGGACACAAAAAGATAACGCCGGGAGTGTGAATCGATCAGCGGCCCGGCGGAACTTCAGTCCACGACGCTGCCACTGAGCTACGCTCAACTTGATCGTAGGTCGTAGGTACTAATACTTGTGTCGCTCGAGACTAGCGAGTGAGTAGGCACGTGTATGTAACCTTCTGACTTGTGCTTGTCGGTTAGTCAGAATTAGGTTAGGAAAATAAAGTTCTGTGCCTTACTCATAATTATTCAAAAATCAGTTTTATTTTCATTGTAATGATTTGTGATATACAATGTTTTTTGTTTGAATACCTGGCAGATAGACAAACAAATCTGATGGTTCTCCAACACAGGAACAGGTAACATACAATTGAGCAGGGATTTTTGTCCAAAAAGCTCAAAAATGACATACAAAAATGTAATGTTTAGAAAAATTCAATTAGAATCTGTAAAGATTTCAACATTCAAAAGAACTTTTAATGTGTAAATATTGTAAAACTTGTCACCACCTTGCCTCGAGATCAATTTTCAGACAAAATGTCTCTTCAGATAAACGGCACTTTTATTTTAGAAACTGTTACCTCTATGATTTGTTGTTCTAAAGGAACATTAAAATTTCATTCATGGATCACAGTCACATCAAATTCTCACATGGAGGCAAGACTGTACTGTACTGTGACAGTGCTTACTGTTTAGTTTTCCTGCGTGACTCTGAGATAAGTCATGGAGACTGCTGATCGAATAGCAAGCAAAAGCGATCTGTTCTCTTCTCGGGTGGACAGCAAGCCTATAGGTGTCCGCCATGCAACAGGAAAATGTAAATCGTTAAGAGGAAACATTACTCTTGAGGACGGAGGCAAAATAATCAAGGAGCCTGATGGCATTGCCAATATCACCTCATAGAACTCCGCCCATTGCAACCAACCTCATAGCGGTATTTCAAGGACATTTTAAAATAACATTTACAATCTTTTTAATTTTTAAAGCGAACTAATATCAATTTTAAAATGTACTGTATATATAAATAATTTGGACTTTAATAATTTTGTTATATTAACAGACTCGCAGGCAGCAGTAAGCGCTATAGAAAACAGCTTTGAAAGTTTAACGAAACAAAATCAAATCTTTTCAATAATATTCAAAATATTAGAATTGAAGAAAAATATTGCTCTACAGTGGATTCCAAGTCATATAGATATTTCAGATTATACATCACTACAGATCAAGCACTGTTCTAAAATTTAAATCTAAACTGTTTAGTGGATTTTAATTTAGAATATGAATAGTAAAAATTACCATTTTCTGAATTATACAATACTTCAGGGAACTTTTATGATATTTATCTTCATATAAACCTTCCTCGGACTTCAATGAATATTTTACAAAAAGAATTAGATAATTTGGTCTGCCAGTTGTTAAGATTAGCGCTTAGCAACACAATTTGAGATTATTTTTATTTATAAGACCGCAGCTTCAGACGCAATTTTCAAAATCAAAGTTTTTATACTACTTAGCAGTAGCGCTTATGATGTAATATGATGCATTTCTATGAAATGTTTCTAACTTTTTAAGTAGGCAGGATATAGAAGGAAGGAGGATCAGAGTTTAACCTGACTATTATATCACATTTTGCACGTGTAGGAGCATTTCTGGTTAGAATTATTTTTCGAATATTACCGTCGTCATATCTGGCAGAGTCTAACATGTCGCCTTGATCAACCAAATATTTGTATCTCAAAAACCTACTTCGGTCAAAAAACTTCTAATTCCGACTCTTGTAATCTACTTTAGGTCTAAGATATTTCCAGTTCCATAGAATCTTTTCAATAATATTCAAAATATTAGAATTGAAGAAAAATATTGCTCTACAGTGGATTCCAAGTCATATAGATATTTCAGATTATACATCACTACAGATCAAGCACTGTTCTAAAATTTAAATCTAAACTGTTTAGTGGATTTTAATTTAGAATATGAATAGTAAAAATTACCATTTTCTGAATTATACAATACTTCAGGGAACTTTTATGATATTTATCTTCATATAAACCTTCCTCGGACTTCAATGAATATTTTACAAAAAGAATTAGATAATTTGGTCTGCCAGTTGTTAAGATTAGCGCTTAGCAACACAATTTGAGATTATTTTTATTTATAAGACCGCAGCTTCAGACGCAATTTTCAAAATCAAAGTTTTTATACTACTTAGCAGTAGCGCTTATGATGTAATATGATGCATTTCTATGAAATGTTTCTAACTTTTTAAGTAGGCCTTGTTATTCCGGCGAAGATAATATACATACATACGTAGGACTGAGAAGCCTATTACGGTTTAGAGGGAAATCCTATCTAACTCCCAATGGTGCAGTGTAGCGGGTACATCGGTTATCCCGAGATAACCGGATCAAGCAATGTCGTGCGTGGTTGCTCCTAGATGGGTAACCGTTGAGTGATGGTTCGGAAGTCATCTTTAAGCCGTTGGTCCCAGGTTAAGTATTAGAGCAGTCTTCTTAGCCTTAACTTCGCTTGGTAAAATAAGAAATATTTACTTTTAACTCCTACCTATTTCTGGTATAAAGGGAAAATACTTAATAAGTTCATGTATCATTTGAAAATAAGCGTTTATACAAATTCGCTTTAGAGAACTCTTGTTTTTCGGAGTGTAGTCTGGGAAAGAATGTATCGTTGAGGTATTTTAGTATATATTTCTCTGTATCTCCATAAGCCACTTTAAAATCCTATATCACAATGCCAAGGAAGCCCTCCAGATTCGAGCCGTACTTGAAACTATTCACAGTTTGTTTATTATGGTTGGGTTGTAAACAGTGTTTGAATAGAATCTACAATGCCATTAGATGTTTTTAATTTGTCACTGGCGCAATCTGGAGTAAAAGTTACTACATAACGTATTACTATCCCATATATTATAACTATTAACTTTGTCTTTGCTATCTGCATCACTACTGATCAACCACTGTTGTATAATTTAAAATGTAAACAAATGTTTTTGCCTCTTCAACGAATTTGAAAATGTCATCAGATGTTTAGTTTCAGCTAAAGTTTAGATTATAAAACGTAAATATTACCATTTTTCCTAAATTATACAATAATCCAGGTAAATTTTCTTAATTTTTCCTTCACAAAAACCTTCCTCGGATTTCAATGAACATTTTACAAAAAGAATTAACCGAATCCGTCCACCCGTTATCGAGTTTAGCGCTTACCAACACATTTCGACATTCATTTTTATTTATAAGATTTAAGAAATTAATCCTGGATTACAGTATTTGACTTAGCTAGTAAAAATAATTCAAATGTGACATTTAAAAAAATTTTTAATATTTGTTATTTTTATTTTGACGGCCTTTCCTTTGGTTGAAAGGAGAAACTTGGGGCCTGTTGGGAGGGGCTGGGTCACTCATGGGATAATAATATCGAGTATCCGAAAGCGAGAGCTTCACCAGCAGTCAAAACTTTCAAATGATCCGAATTTCATTGCGTATGTAAAACAGTACAGGAAGATTTTGAAGAAATTTGTTAATGCAGCAAAGAGATTGAATAACAAAGATTTATTGGAGAAATCAGCTAATAAACAAAAAAACAGCTTGGAATATAATCAAGAGTGAGCTGAAAAAAGAGTCAATCAAACCGGTCATTACTCTGGAGGACTCAGGACTGGCTATAACTGACCCTTACGCTGTTTCATGTAGTTTAACAAATATTTCAGTAATGTTTGCGACAAATTAAATGTATGCCCAAACGCCAAAAAAGCTTTGAAAGTATTTAATGAGATAAAAACCCATGATATCGTATCATACCTTGAACCCATTCTTGTAGGCGATGTAATGAAAATTATATCGGAAATAAAGTCTTCTCGGGCAGCTGGCTGGGACGGTATTCCTCATTTTCTTCTAAAAGAATTTGCCTCAATTATTGCTCCACCCCTAATCCACTCCGTAGATATGTCCCTTCAAACTGGAGTGTTTCTCAACAAACTAAAATTTTCTACTATCACTCCAATTAAAAAAAGGCGATTTGAAGTCCGTGGAAAGCTGTATCCATTCTTCCTGCATTCTCTAAAGTATTTGAAAAAGCTGTTCTAAATTCTTTAACTGATTTCTTCGAAAGTAACACACTCCTTCATGACTTTCAATTTGGATTCAGGAGAAATAAAAACATACATTCCGCCTTGTAAACCTTTCTCAATGAGGTCACCACTGCTGTGGATGAGTCACAGAGTGCCTTCGGAATATTCTGTGACCTGTCTAAGGCTTTTGATTGTGTAAACCATTCTCTTCTTATAAACAATTTATCTTTCTATGGTGTGCAGGGCAAAGTAAAAGAATGGATCTCCTCTTATCTATGAAATCGCCAACAAAAGGTTGTCATTGGAAATCAACCCATTTCTTTAAAACTATCTTAATTTTTGTACACGGAGTTCCACAAAGGTCTATATTAGGGCCAATTTTATTTCTGATCTATGTAAATGACCTTCATTTACATGAAGGTCACCGAGAACATTGACATAAATTATACGCAATTAATATATAAATATTTAAATAGCAAACTATTAATTTGATCCTTACACAAGATAATGTAGGCTAATTAATAACTATGGGTATATGTACGTTGGAAAATGAGAGGAAACATATTGAGACGATTAATAAAACCGTTATAGTATCTAATGTTACTTTCCAAAAACTAAAGACAACCTTTTTTATTTACATCTTATTTTTACTTCAAACTAACACATGACGCTATTTCGCCTAAAGTAAAATTATCCCGCTTACAAACACTACCGCATGCACACCCGATTTTTTATTTTCGCCGTTGAAACTTTCAGAAAACTACTGATCATCCCATTCAAACTAACACATGACGCTATTTCGCCTAAAGTAAAATTATCCCGCTAAAGAACACTATTGCATGCAAACCCGATTTGTTCTTTTCACCGTTGAATCTTTCAGAAGGCTACCGATCACCCCCTTGAAACTAACACATGACTCTATTTCGCATAAAGTAAAATTATCCCGCTAACGTACACTATCGCACGCACACCCGATTTGTGCTTTTCGCCGATGAGTCTTTCAGAAGACTACCGATCATGTCATTGAAAATAACACGTGACGCTATTTCGCAGAAAGTAAAATTATCCCGCCAAAGAACACTATCGCTTGCACACCCGATTTTTTCTTTTCACCGTTGAAACTGTCAGAAGACTACCGATCATCCCATTTAAACTAACACATGACGCTATTTCGCATAATGTAAAATTATCCCGCTAACGAACACTACCGCATGCACACCCGATTTGTTGTTTTCACCGTTGAAACTGTCAGAAGACTACCGATCATCCCATTTAAACTAACACATGACTCTATTTCGCATAAAGTAAAACTATCCCGCTAACGTACACTATTGCACGCACACCCGATTTGTGCTTTTCTCCGTTGAACCTTTCAGAAGACTACCGATCATACTCGCGTTCTCCAAGATCTATCAATATAGCCCCTGACAGCTCACTTGACCAAGACGTCCCTCCATAATCTGTTAATAGTATTTGGTGAGTACCTTTTTTTTATTTCAGCATTGCGGCAGGTCTGTGAAGTTGCCATTGAAAAAGTAGCTTACCCACAATTTTACTTATACTTCGTTATTTCTTCGTTATTTTCTGTTAGATCTCACGAGCAATTCGTTAGTTAAGCAATACTAATAACTTTGTGCACACAAATAGCACTAACTCAATGGGTAAGCCAACTTCTCACAATGAAAAGTTGCTGAGCTAAGTTAAAAGGTAAAAATTAGATTTTTTTAATATTCATAGTTAGTATCTTAATACTTCTTATTAGTTCTAAGGATAAAATAATAATATCGGTAGTATCAACCATTATAGGCTTAACGCAATATTTAAGCTAACTTCGTTGCATGAAAATACTTAGCTTACCCACAATAAATAGAAATAAGTACGTATTCACAATATGTACGTATTGTTTGTTCTTTGTTCGCTTCTGTAAAATCCTAAAATTCACTATGGTACAGTTATTTAATTTTCTGCTCCCCGAGTAAGACACCAGTTCAGTGGAGTACAGTATAAGCCTAACTCCTGATGACATCTGACGATCAAGACAGTTGAATAATCAATGGTTCAACATAATCTTGTTAATCTATCTGATTTCTACGTGTCTTCTTCAACTTGTTCTACATGTTTTCATTAATTCTTCTACTGCTCCTGTCTGCCTGTCTCAAAAGTGTTGTCTATTGATGACTTTATTCGCTTAAGGTTATATGTCATTTTTTGAAATATGAATTTTAACTTTGCTCCAGACTAACTAATTGGGATTTAACTCACAAAGATAAAGGCAGCGTGTCAGAACTTCGAGTTGATAGGTCTTTTCTATTTTATCGATAACTTTCATTGAATACAAGTGATTAATATTTTGCATATCTGTAAGCGGTTCTTTCTAAAAGCTGTCCGGTGAAAAATCTACAGTTGACCTGTTATCTAAATGTTGATAACGTCTGTTAGTTTTCTTTCATACTTTACGGCTATGGTACGCCACGTTTTCAATAAAAACAGTAGTACTAGGAAATTTTTTTTAAGTAATTTTTCTAAAAACCATTTTTCATACATGACTCCATTTCTGCGTAGAAACTGGCTGCTCATTAATTTGATAAAAATACAAGCTACTGCGCTCCTTAAACAATCCCACTTTTTCCTTTTGCATGCACAATGACAAATCAGGGACCTCGTTTATTTAGGTCCTTCACACCTGTTGCGAGCCCAGTTAAGAAAATATCTTTCAGTGATTTGATACATTAATCTTTCCATATCTTAAAAGTCTTTTCCCAAATATTTCTAATTTGTTTCTTGAATTAACTCATCGATCTAAATAAGATGATGCTAAACGATTAATTTGTGTTTCCAACAATAAAAACTGTCTACTGCGTTTTTCAAAGCAAGATCGGTTTTCCTTAAGCAGCACCTATAAACAAGTTATTTTAAACCCATTTAAAGATCTTGAACTTGGTTTACTTTTTATAAAACTGTACCAGATGTTGGTGGTATATTGCATGGGATAAAGAACATATTTTCTCTGAATGCAACCACCAACAATTCATCGTATATCAGTTGTATACTGTTTTTATAATATGTTTTACACTACAAGATGCTTTTCTTGAGTAACGATATTCCCAATGGTTTTTATTTTCTAAATTTATAGTCTTGGCGCACACTCATTTATTCACTAGTTGTTTCACCCAAAACAACACATTTTATTTCAGAACAGATTTTTCAAAGTATTTTAAAACTGTCAACACTGCTTCACGGTCGCCACTTTTTGTAAATTTCCTGCAGCACTTGACGCTACAACACAAACTACAAGTGAGTTAGAAACGTATGAAATCGAGACTAAGAAAAGAAATCTAAATATTTTTTATCTTATGCTATTATATATCATAACCACAATAAAATTGATAAAATATTACTCTAAGCACTGAACAAGCCTATACAAAGGACAACCAACACAGTTCGTCACTCACACCTAACTAACTAACGAAAACTTCGTTGTGAATTAATTCATATATTTGGATTGGTAATCATTTTATGTTAATGTAGGATTTCCTACCAGAAGTTTGTAACCACGGGAACCTAATGGTCAAGATCTTTTATGATCAAAAAGTTAAATGCAAACTATGTTACTTTAAACATACTGAGATCTAAATATGGCATTAAAAATTCTCATGATTTAAAAAAAGTTAGATATATAAATAAAATCAATAATTTTACTTAAGTTTTTTACATTAGCCATATATTTCGCACGCTACACTTTATATCACTATTACACGCAAACAGCAGTTACCCGTGGCTTCACAAACAGTTTCTTGTTGAATTACAGGATCACGATTTGCATATTATTTTTTTAATTATAATTACGCCTAAACATTCCTGACCTATCTCCTACACCAATTCAGATTTACGTTTAAAAAGCAAGATATTGGGAACAGGTCTGAGAATGAACCAGTTTTTAAAAGTACCCCAAAAAATTTAATTTCTTTTTAAAATGTCATTATATCCGGTCATGAATAGTTCTAACGGTTCCAGTTACAGCTTAACTATGTTAGGCAAGTGTAAGTGTATCCTAAGTCAAAGATATTAACTTAACAGTTAACACACTTATCATTTAATAAAGGATTAGGCTCCATGTTATATTAAAACAGAATTAGGAGTACTTTAAGTACTCATGTATATCATTGTTTATAGTTAAGAGCTTTAGATGTTAAGCAAAATTGTTAATGATTTTTTACCCCTAGTCATTTTTTTATTTTAGGCTTTCCACCATCATTACCTTTTCTTGTTCGAATACATATTTCCGACGCTTTTGTTCATTATGACTTGTTGCTGTAATAAAAATTTAAAAATAACCCAAATAGATCATAAAGCTTTTAAACAGAACCGTTGGTGTTCAAATGCTGTTATTTCTTCATACGCGACCTTTTTCCAACGCAGAGACAAACGGTTAGTTGCTTATAACTGGCGATATGGGCGGAATAAGAATGGAAGCCAACTGAAACTCGTAGAGTGGTGGAAGGGGCAGTCACTTGGCCAGCCATAAGATATTAGCCTTATTCCGTTCCTATAATTTAAGTAATACTCATCCGGATATTTTGTAGGCACATTTCATATAATAATTTTTTGATTTCATAAATTTATTTGATTTTGTTTTAAAACTCTTCTTTCAAATACTAATACATAATTTATTAAAAATTAATTATGGTTGGACATTTTAGTTGGATTAAAATTTTAAAGTAATAGTTATATTTTAAAGTTTTATCGGACTAATAAAATTAAAAATCTTCAAGTAATTTTCAATAACATCTATTTTGAACTTAATAATATTTATGATATGTTTTATTATAATAACTGCATCATCGAGAGTATTCATTACAAAATTATCAGAATAATCAGCTTAAACCGATAAAATAATTCAAGTTATTCTAAATAAATAAGGTTGTTTAAAACTAATCTGCAATTTCTAAACCTAACTTGAATAATTGGAATCCTGCTAATATGAATTTTAATGTAGCATTTTTCAAAGAATAAGATCAAATTAAATTACAGATATTTAAAGAAAAGAACGATGAAACCATTAGATTATTAATTGTTTGTTCGAGTGGGTGTAAAAAACCATTTCATCTACAGTAGAAGGATTCCTTTTTCAAAATTATTACGTTTTTAGTAAATTTCTTGAAAAAGTTGGATATAAAAAGTACAGGTTAGATATGAAAACGTTGTTGTCATTGTAAGCAAAAATATTTCCCATATTTTAATGCTTCAGAAGATATTTGCTTTTCGAGTGTAAACCTAAATATTTAATAAATGTTATCATTATATTTTATTAAAGAATATTACGTAACGGCTAGACATAAAATTCTAAATGCTATACGTGTCTCACATGTATCTTTCTCAATGCTTCTCTAAAGCTGATAAACAAGTTATAAGGAATACATTGAATGTGTTTTTTGTATCAAGCAAGATGGTCACTATAAAACTAAATTGTTATTAGTTATGTTGGCTCTGATATGAGTTTTATAAATTTAATAAATTATAAGATAAGCGTTTAAAAGAATATTATTAACTTTTAAATATAAGTGACCTTTAAAAATTGTACATATATTTAATAAAACTCCTGATATACAAGCGTTATAAGATATTTCAATCTTTGGTTTTTAATGGATTTTTTTAAATGACGTAACTCTATGTGAAAGATTAGCATTTTTCTAGGATAATGTTAGAGTATTGTAAGGGACATGTAATTATTAGTAAATAAGATTGCATAAGAATTAAGACAGATCGTTATAGGTAAAGAATTCTTGTATTACAAATATAAACAAAAATCCGCCGAATGTAATTGGATACCCACGCCCAGTTACCGCTGCTAGACAGACAGGAAGTGCTACCACATAGTTTTCAGCAATTATGCAGAAGCCATTGACTCAAACAGTAACGCTGAAAATAACAAGTTTACTGACAGGCTCATGGCTGGTCAGTGAAGTTGAAATACCCAAAATAGATTACCCAATTTTCTTCATATACAACGTTACTTCTTCGTTCTTCAACGTTACTAGTTTGTTCTCAAGAAAAATTATATTATTAATTACTTTTTACTTACTTACTTACGTATCTATTATTTACTTTGAGATTATTAATTTTAAAATTTTTTATAATTAAGTATACATTTTCAAAAATTCAATTAAACATTATTCATAAAATTTCTGTTTGATTATGTTTTGATTTCATTTATATCAAACTAAATTTAAAATTAATTAAATTTTGGTTTTATTTTTAAATACACATTACTCATTGAAATATTACAACACTACATAAATACTCTTACCTGTAGTTTTACGATATGATTGATTAGTTATTACGATAATTTGATCGTTGGAAATTAATAATACAATCAACAGCTAATAACAGTGTTACACAGTAATATCGGAATAATTAAATTCTCATATATAAAGAAAATTAAAGAACAAAAAAAACAGTTTTGCAATTTAAAAAAAAAATTTAGTCATTACTCACATTTCATCGTTAACGTTACATAACTATAGACGAAACTAAACTAAACAATTTATGTTGTCTATTAAATATAATTTCCTCTAAGGTTTTATAAAACTTATAAACAGGTGTAGATCGATATCTGGTAATGAAATAATAATTCTCACACTACAACTCTGTTGTTAGTTATAGTCCCGTTGCTCAGATAACAGCTGACGGGTTTTGCTTTTGAATGTTTTTGGCTCTAGCTTACAGTTGCCGGCAACGAAAGGACTGAATTCAACGTTCGTTATCACACTGTTTACAAAATAACAGGGAGTTTCATGAAACACGTTGCGTGGTAACTGTTATTTAGTACGTTACGTTAAACAACGCCTACCAATATTTAAATTTAGTTGCAACGGCCTCAACTCGCTACGCAATTCCCTTACTCGATTTCATTGCTGAGCACCAAATCACACAAACCACACACTCGCGCATGCTAGCTCGCGCCTCTAAGGTGAGTACGCCTAATTGCATCTGTATCGCCCTATATTTTGTATCCAGCAAATCAATCCTTCATTATTTGAGGTCTTTCCCTATATATTTTCTTATAAATTTAATAGATTAATATCTACAGTATTTTCAAATGATTTAAGATACTGTGAAACAAAATCAAATTGTTTACTTTGAGGTATTGTATGCTCCTAGGCCAATTACTATACATAAGTTTATATGTAAGACCTCAAAACTATACAAAATGTTTTTGTAAAACTTTTTTTAGTTGAAACTTTTTAATCCACAGGTCATTACCACTTCTATAATGCAGAAATAAGATTTCCTTTCAAACCGTACGATCCTAGAGACGATAACGGTGTTTTGATACTCAAGAATGTTGTCCTTGGATACATGGCTAAAGTTAAGGTTGCAGGAGGGAAACTTACTAAATGCGTAATCACAAAGGAGTTCACTCAATTTGTATCCTACAAATCGTCTCAGTTAAAATGCGTACCTGTAATAAAACTGATACATTGGTAAGTATATTTTTATCACTAGTATTTATTGTTTTATGTAAAACATTATAGCTATCTAACTCGCCAGTTTAATAATTCAATATAATTTACATTAATTTATTGTATTTTCTATTTATTAAATGTTTCAAGGTTTTATTGTTATTCTGTACAAGCTAAGGTACTGTTTTCAATTACTATTATTATAATATATATTAATGTGCGTAAGTATATTTTAATCTATGTATAATGTATATATATATATATATATATATATATATATATATATATATTCATCACATTTTTATAAACAGTATTTATAATTTGTAATAAACATAGAATCCCAAAAAGTACCTGATCCGCTGACACTCTCATTTACCGGGTGAGTGAGCTTCCACTACATCAGATCCCTTATTTTTACGATCCAATTATTTTGTATTTGATCGTTTCTGCCACATATGTGATTGAATATCAAAACTAACATACGATTGGAAGACAAAATACCTCTTAAACGACTTTCTATTTACATTCATTAAATTTATATAAATAGCAATAGAATTCTATTTAATTTCAATAAAGATTGAATAAATTAAAGTTCTTGTCCAAGTGCGAGTCCTGGTGAAGCAATTCGAAGCACAAATTTCAAAAGTGATGTTTGTTATCAAGGGAAATAACAAGTATGACAATAAAACTTAATTGTATTGTAGTTTGTATGAAAACTCATCTGTTGGACAAAGATATAAGCCTTACTCATAATTGGCCACCGATTTGACATTGTTCATAGCTATGTAGAAAACCATAATTTAGTCGTCATAAAATGTGCATAATAAAACTAATTTTTTAAATTTGTACACTATCCAAGGTATTATAATATCAGTGAAAATAAAATTTAAAAAATGTAATAGATTAAATTTGATAAAAGTTAAATTTTACATTCACTAGTTCTTTAAACAAGAAATCCAAGAGGGCTTAATTTCAGACAAATCTCATAACATCAGTTGCTGATGAATTTATTTATATGTTTGTTTTCTTATTTTCAAACATCACTTTCTTTTTTCATATTTAATGTAAATATTTATACAGTACATTGGATTTTTCTTAAAATGAATTAGCTTGTTTTTATTTTGTATATACAGCGGTCAGGAAAGCCTGTAAACGCTTTTGTAACTGATATTATACACGATTACAAACAAAAACATTTCTGTTAACTTAAGTCGAGAAATGCGTTTCGGCGTTAGCCGCCATTCTTAATTTTTTATAAAAATAATAAATATATCTAGATCTAGTACAGCTACAAAGAGCAAACATGGAACATGCACTATTACAAATAATATGAATACTCATCAATATACTTTTATGATTTTTTTAATACTATTCAAATAGTTGTATTTTAATTTATTTGCAGTTTGTAATAATTAATAATAATTTATTTTATATATAATACAATAATAATACAATATATAAAAAATACATAACATTATATATAATATATACATCATACAAATATATATATATATATATATATATATATATATATATATATATATAATTATAAAAATTTAGTAAAAGTAAATAAAAGTCATTTGACAGGTATTTGGTACTTTTTGCAATTCAATGTTTATTGAAATTAAATTACGCTATTGCCACTTATACAAATTTAATGAAAGTAAATAAAAGTCATTTGACAGATATTTGGTCTTCCGATCATATGTTAGTTTGGTTATTTAAACACATATGTGAAAGAAACGGCCAAATACAAAATAATTGAATAGTAAAAAGTGAGCGCTCTGTGGTGTAATGGTAGCACATACACCTGGCAAGTTGAGAGACCCGGGTTCGAGTCCCGGCGGAGCAGGTATTTTTTGTAATTCAATGTTTATTGAAATTATGTATGTATATATATACAGGGTGTCAATTAAGTCTGGAACCTTTTTTTTAATTTTTGAACCACAAAAGAAAGAAATACCAAAGTTCACACGTGCTTACTGGTGATAGTAACGCACACATCTGCCCAATTACCGACCGGATAATCCCTTTGGGGGACGGTCCACAAGGAGTCAGACAAAATTCTTAAATAGCAGCATAGGTCAAGTTTGGTATCAAATTAAAGGTCTTACTTAGCAGAGTACAATGCCGCAAACCGGACTTCAAAAGGTGGATTCATTCAGCAGTTATAGCTATTTGAATTTTAAAACAATTGAACAATGTAAATTATTAAGTATTACAAGTAAACACCAATTTTTAAGTACCCGTGATCAAAGTAAGTGTTCAAAATTATGTAAAATAAGCCAATAAAAATCATACGTAAACTGTAAGAAAATCTATTTTTATTTAAATAAATAACGTACGAAGAATAGACAATATCGGTTACACTTTTTTATTGCTGAACGTACATGTTTTTATAAACTTTTATTTTCACTTACTATTGCAACAAAAAAAATGCTAACAAAATAACTAACCTTAGTTTAGTAACTGTTAGAAATTTCCTCTTTCACAATGCACACAGCACTCTGCTCGACGTAAAATATGTGTGGTGGCTCTGCGAATTATGTCTGGATTGGTTTCTTTTATTGTCAAATGCGTTGCGAATTCTAACGAGTAATTCTTCCTTGGTATCAACTTTACGTTTATACACCATAGCTTTGATATGTCCCCATGAGAAGTAGTCAAGAGGCGATAAGTCAGGCGATAGTGGTGGCCAGTTGATTGGTCCACTACGCCCAATCCAGTTAGAAATTAGCATTCAAATGATTTTCTTAAAGTTTACGTATAATATTTATTGGATTATTTTACATCATTATCTTAAGAAATTAATTTTTTACAATTTTTGTTAAAGAATTTTACGTGTTTGTTACACATTTAACAAAGTTAATCTACTTGAAACCTAAATGAAACTTGCTTTTGGACACCGAATTTTGCGTATTTCTTCAGATATCTTAAAAATTACTGCAACTAGAGGTCTGGTACCAATTTTATTTAATTTTTCAGTTCCATTTGCATAATATAAATTAAATTTTACGTCCTGGGTAACGCCCAAAATAATTTAATATGGCTCCCTTTTAACGGTAATATATATATATATATATATATATATATATATATATATATATATATATATATATAAATATATATAATAGAATCAATGAAACTTCCGTTTTTTTTTATTACATAATGTATGATTCAACTGTTTACACTAGCAGTTGTAGATGTAGGAACTGACAATGAGGTCTCCTGTCCATGCCTATGGGTCTTTTTTCGTAACATTAAGCGTATTTTTGTCCTTTAAAATATCGAAAATCGTACTATCGTCTAATTATAATTCTGTGATAGAGCATTTGTGTCTCTCACTTTTTTAAGTCTGTTAGCTGAAACTAGCTAAATCTAATAAGTTCTTATGCTATATATTTTATATTAAATATTTTAATCTGTACTTATTGTTAATAAAGTATAAAGAATTTACATCAAAAGCACTGCGCGACCAATAATACTATCAATATTATTTATTTAATATTTTTGTATATAATGATAATATATTTTTATCTGTACCTGTGCACTATTGTATTATTATGATAGTTCACTTGGAGCCCGTTGATAAGTACTCGTATGTACTTAACGGATCATAATTATTGTATAAATTTGGGTATGAGTAAAACATGTTAAAATTATTAAAGTTTGATGGACAGATGGCTAGATAAAAAACAAATGTATCTATAATATATTATTCAATAATAAATGGGTTGTTAAACATTAAAATAACAAAAATCATGATATCGAACATTTATAAATAAACTAATGCTTAAAAACCAAAAGAATTCTCTTTAGACCCAAAAAGTAAAAATGCATGTTAAATCACGTAGCCATCTTTAACTATTTTATATATTGTGCAATTAATTATATATTGTTTTTACTCATTTTGAGATTTTGACTTTTTAAGAATTTAGTATTTAAATTTTAAACTTTAAGTCTGAGTATTTAAATTTGCCATGCCCAATTACTTGACTACTGAAATATCCACTCAGTAATAAGTTAGGTTAACATTTGTTATCCTACCATATCAAAGTAAAAATAACATATCATGTTAAAAGTTCCTTTTTAAAAACGGTTAGGCGCACCCTGTAAACATTAAAAGTGTATGAGACTAATAAAATGACATATCACACAACCTATGCATTTGTGATTTCTCAAAAATGTTATCTACCCCAACGATTTGGCCATTTAAAGACATTTGTAGATGTTAAAAATCATTTTATTTTGTTCCCTGTGGTATGTTTAAGAGGTATTATAAAAATACCTACATGGTCATTGAGCACATACCACAAGATTGGTTTGCTTCACTCAGTATAAGTAAATGTTAACTGATACATTATGCGTGTTACAGTGGTTCCTCCATAGATAATCCTATAAAATACTATCGATCATCTAATATAGAGATCCAGAGCAGTGTACGATACATTTCGGACGGAAGTTATGTCTCTACTTCAGTTTACAAACCGGATTGTGCTCAGAGTGCTACGAGTACATGGAAGATATGGCAAAGTAGGTAAATATCATATGAATTTAAATGTATATGAAATTGCTCCTTTTAGGGTTTATGTTCTAGATCCAACAAAACAATCGTGTTTTTTGCACTTTGAGATTAAAATTAGTCTAAGCCACCTATTTGTACCTTATGTAATGATAATGTAAACTTTGAATATATGTTAGTTTGGTTATTTAAACACATATGTGAAAGAAACGGCCAAATACAAAATAATTGAATCGTAAAAAGTGAGCGCTCTGTGGTGTAATGGTAACACATTCACCCGGCAAGTTAGAGATCCGAGTTCGAGTCCCGGCGGAGCAAGTACTTTTTGCGATTCAATATTTATTGAAATAAATTAAATTCGGCTATTGCCATTTATACAAATTTAATGAATGTAAATAAAAGTCATTTGACAGGTATTTGGTCTTCCGATCATATGTTAGGTTGGTTATTTAAACACATACGTGAAAGAAACGGCCAAATACAAAATAATTGAGTCGTAAAAAGTGAGCGCTCTGTGGTGTAATGGTAACACATTCACCCGGCAAGTGAGAGATCCGGGTTCGAGTCCCGGCGGAGCAAGTACTTTGTGCGATTCAATATTTATTGAAATAAATTAAATTCACCTATTGCCATTTATACAAATTTAATTAATGTAAATAAAAGTCATTTCACAGGTATTTGGTCTTCCGATCATATGTTAGTTTGGTTATTTAAACACATATGTGAAAGAAACGGCCAAATACAAAATAATGGAATCGTAAAAAGTGAGCGCTCTGTGGTGTAATGGTAACACATTCACCCGGCAAGTGAGAGTTCCGGGTTCGAGTCCCGGCGGAGCAAGTACTTTTTGCGATTCAATATTTATTAAATAAATTATATATATATATATATATATATATATATATATATATATATATTTATATATATATAATTTATTTAATAAATATTATATATAATATAATATTATTATATATAATATATATCTCACAGGGTGTTAGCTCAACCTATGTTACACGTCAGTACACGGATGAGAGCGTAATAAATAAATAAATATATATATATATTTACAGTTTCCTATGAAATCCGCTAGATCGCATATCAATGCAGTTCTGTCGGCATATGACTCCTTTATCTGCTCGCTTAGGGACGAAAAATATAAAATCGATTTAAGAAAATTATTTCCATTCAGTACACGTTACAGCGTTTTAGAATTTGCGGGTCGTTGCGAGAATAAGGGCATTTAAGGCAATTAAATAGTGAAGTTTAGTGTAGTGTTTTGTTATATAGGCTCCGCATTCATACTAGTGTTTTGTATATAGTGTTTTGCCATTAAATGCCGTGAGACTTGCGGACAAGTTACCAATATGGATCGAATACTTTGGAATGAAACGTCCCTTCACGAGAAGCTAAGTCTCACATTTCTTATTAATACTGCATTACTTTTAATATGTATTTACATACAACATCCTATACATCTTACATCTACACGAATTACAACAGCTCAAATGTATTCACAAAATTAAAACTTCAATATTTTGACATACGTACAAAAGACAGACACAACTTTTCATATTTGTTTCCTATATTACAAACAGTTAGGATCAACTCTGTCTCATTTATTTATACTAAGTCTATTTTCAAATTTATTTTCTATATTTTATTTCCATTTAAACATTCGTTTAGAATTCACCAATCAATTAACTTCCTGGATTTAATTTATCTTTTAAATTTGGCAGCAAGTGGTTCCTTAAGCTAGGGATGCTACAAAGTTTTTCTTTCATACAGAACATGTCTTAATTTAATTTTAAATCTACAATATGAACCTTTTTTACATTCAAAACATTTTCAGTGTGTTGCACAATAATAGTTATTTTCTCATTGCAATTGAATTTAAAATAACATGAATCTCCATCAAGATCTAAAATTAATTTGCTATTTGTTATAAATGGGTTTCCTAATACAATGTCCCATTTTAAATTATCCAATACAATAAGTTTTACTTCCCAACAGAATTTAGAAATTTTTATCTTAGCATAACAGTAACTAAAACATTTTATTTTAGTGTTATTTGCAGCAAACATTCTATCATCTTACTTCATTAATTTAGAAACATTTTTATTCAACAACAGGCTATCATAAAATTCTTTACTTATTATATCGCTTGTAGCAACAGTATCTAATAAGCAGTTTGTTTTTACATGTTTACCCACTATAGCTTCAATTAAAGGCATATTGTTACACTGTCTAACATTTAGTCTTAAATTAGGTTTTCTATAGTTTAATTTACTCCAATTTTTAATTACCTTTCTATAGACTCTCATAAAATAGTGTTTTCCTTTCTTACTGCCTTACTATTTATAAACTTATTCTTAGATTTATGAAACCGGGGAGGGATATTTTTAGATGTTGTGTGTAATACCACTCCCCTACCAACTAGTTTTTTTGGATTCCTAAAACAATTTTTTGTTAAGTGACAAGGCCTATTACAATTGAAACACAACTTTAGGTTTTCTACAGTAGGCCTACTATTTCTAGGTTCAACATGTGGTGGATACATGTTGTTAACATATGTCCTACTTAAATTGTCCCTTAAGTTGTCATTAAAAGTTATGTTGTTACTAGCTATACACAATTTTTCCAAATCTGTGAAACAAATGGGATTGTTTTCAAAAATTAATTTATTTCTATATGTAGGCTTAATATCTCTTTTTATACAAGTTACCAAGTCCTGTTCACTTATGTTACACAATAAAACTTGACTGAGCTCTCTGATGTCATAGATGTATTCATACAGTTGCTCATCAAACCTTTGTGGCCTATAAACTAAATCTAGTCTAAGTCTTTCAATTAGGCCTACAGGGATAAAAGCACTAATTAATTCCCTGTGTAGATAGTTGAAATTAGGCATGACAGACTTACACTGTATTATTTTGGCTAAAAGTGGACCTTTTGCATAACATGGTAACAATGCTAAAATTTCATTATCTGATAGGCTAGTTTCACATTTTAGTTTTAACAAAGTTTTCAAACATTTTATAAGCTCACGTACTATTAAACCATTTGTTACTGTAAAATTTTTTAAATAACATTCTACAGGGTTGTTTAACTTATTAAACATATTTAAACTAGACATAGGTTGACTGATACAATTATTGTTTACATTATAAATAGGCATTACAGGCAAAGTGGGGGTACTGGCAGTAGGCTGTGATATTGTTGGTGGTTGTACAGATGTAGGGCCTATTTGTTCTTTAACTGCCTGTTTCATAGCCTCATCTTGTTCCAATGATTCATTTAAATTGGCTTCTAACACTTTAAGCTGTTTTAGGTTAACTTTAGGTAGCAAGTTTTTAGCTAACTGTTGTTCAACATTTACTAGCCTACACTTTAAAGCTGATAAAGTTTCACTATTTACAGTACTTAGTTCTAGCTGGTTGTCTAAAAATAAACGATTTCTTAAATGTTTACATTTTTCTTGAAATTTAGTGATTTCTAAAGGTGAACTATCACTGTTCAATTCACTGCACCCATGTTCTAATAAAATCACTTTTTCACTGAGAAGTTGTACTTCTTGATTATGATCCATTTTTAATAGGCTACCAGCAGTAGGTAAAACATTGTCTCTCAAACACTGTCTTAAGGACTTTCTAAGTTCATTTACTGTACTATCACTATTGAATTTAATACCTCTAGATATCAGTTCAAATACTAACTCATCTTTAGACAAATATTCTATTTTATTGGCAGACATTGTGTCGTTTTTTCTCAGTTTCACCCAGCTGATGGCAGAGTAGGCACATCAATAGCAGATTGGCGCAATAAATATGAGTACCGTATGACGATTACACATGGGGGTGGTGACTTCTGAGGTCGTAGTAATAAATACTCGAATTGCAAAGTTTACTCATAAGTTCGATTTAATTTATTAAAACTTAAAAGCACCACTTTTAGATGGTAAATGAAATGTATGTATTGCCACGTTGCTGTTAATTAGAATATAAGAACTAAAAATGTATATATTCTAGGTGGGCCTAAAATATCCAATGTTCTCTGAAATTATGCCTACGATGTTTTACTTTATAAGACAAGATTTTACTTCCCTTCGCAATGTGTAGACTCACAACCCGGATGTCGGCGTCTTGGCACGAGACAATGGCGCTGTAGTCTATGAAGAGTTATTTCTAGTCGGTGGTTACTAGAAGATGAGTAGAAGTTATGAAACTGGTAGCCATCTACTCAAATAATATGTGCCCTGTGATCCGTGAGACACGTGGGATACGTAGACTCGCGGACAAAGCGCGCGAGGTCTGATCGGTCACGTAGTTGGGCTGCTACAAAGGGTTAGACGAAAATATTCATACGCGTGCCAATTAGGTAGTTACTCCGCCCAATAATTTGGTTTCGGAACATTGGATAAAAATAATATTAAATTATACTGGCTGACTAGGTTGTGAATTTTACATTATATGGAATTTAATTAAACAATTAACGGTACAAGCTCTATCTAATATTCTTATGAGGATTTGCTTCAAAGGAGGAAAATTCCTCATCATGTCACAACGATCCTAGTTTTTTTAACCTGGTTGGCAATGTTCAACGTAATCTAAGTAGACATTATGTGCCGTCAGTTATCGTCATATCGGTTTCTAAAGGCATTTTTTCCCGTAATAATTCTCAAAAGTGATGTATCCTGTAGACTGTTGGCTACTGTATGCTTTGTTTATCATGGATAATAGTTCATCCAGTTCTGACTGTTTTTATTAAGTGACTCAGTATTTGAGGCATGATTCGGTGCAATATCTCCGTATTCCCGTTACTTAGAGGATGGCAAGCTGGTTTTCGTAATTTATTTGTTTTCAATAAATTTCATAAATTCTCAAGTTTTCCTTGGTATGTAATATTAAGTCTCTTGGTACTCAGTTGCTGTTATGAACACATTCTCGAGCTGTGGTTTCAGCCGGTTGGTCTGGCAATTCTCTGAGTATTCCGAATGTTATAAAAAGACCGATATTAGACAATATGTATTATTTATTCTATCTACCCAAAGCTAAGGTAACTAAGCCACAGGCTAATCTATTCCTCACATCATGGAACTTTCTTAATGGTTTTATTTTATCTTCCATAGTTGGTTTCGTTACATCTATTTGTCTTGAAGTCTTAACATGGTATTCTTTATGATTTGAAGTCAATTCGTAGGTATGTTATGATTCAGTCGTATTACTTTGTTATGAAATAGCATTTGATATTGGTTCACTTTCTTTCGAGCTTCTTTAAATGCGACTAGATTTAATAATGATAATTTTTCACACTCATTTTTCTATACCACTATACATACACAATTTGCATTTCTGTTCTGCACACCTGGTTTGTGGTAAATTTTGTAATCATATTCAACTAATTTTAAAGCCCTAATTGTTATTCTGATTGAAGAATTCTTCAATGTTATTAGAACTTTGATTATACTGTAGTTTGTTTGAAAATAAAACGATATTCCGTAAATATTAACATCAAAAGCTAACCAAATTGCAGCTAATAGTTATCTTTTGGTTATATTATAATAAAATCTGCACTATGGAGTTCAAATTTATTAATGAGTTTAGTATATAATGTTCTCTACACAGTATATTTCCTGGCATTGAACTGCACTAGTTGCTACACATGGTGACATATATTCTCCCCTACAACTTAAATGTAACGAAAAGTCTGTGTAGATAAAACGGATTTCAGTGGTTAGGTTTTCTTTTTTCTTTAATCGGCTTCACATTATGTTGTCCAAAGAAATTACAAGTTCTGTTTGGTTCATTTATTCATAGGTTAGGCTATC
Source organism: Homalodisca vitripennis (assembly GCF_021130785.1). Taxonomy (NCBI): domain Eukaryota; kingdom Metazoa; phylum Arthropoda; class Insecta; order Hemiptera; family Cicadellidae; genus Homalodisca; species Homalodisca vitripennis. Next base: position 152,482,455 of record NC_060210.1, on the reverse strand, counting down.
TCCGTTTATTTGGAACATGTATTCGTCTGTAATTGCAAAATCTCATTAATCATCTGAATAATTCTTTTTCATTCTTTTGGGAAAGCTTCTTTATAGATTCGATCTTTTTTGAACATGGATCTAGCCCATGATTTGTGATTAAACATTTCATAAGCTGTACACTGCAATTTAATTGTTAATTTTTCTCTAGCACATAAAATAAATTCTGTGCATGTTGTTCTATTGCAGGACTCTTAATATGTCAACTACGTATGAGGAACAAGATTTTCTCTTCAGAACTTACAGAGTGGTGTACTCTTTATGTCTTGTTGAAGTATTGAAAAACTCGTTATTCTTGGTTGTCCGGATACATTTTAATTTGAAAAATCTCTCAATTCATTTTTAATGCTGTATAGAAATTACTTACTTTAAGAACGTGTTCCATACTGTAAATTGTGCTAAAAAATGTTTGGTTCAGCTATGGCCTTTGTTTTTAAATGGGTTTTTCTTCTTATAGAGCAAATTCTTGTTATGCAGAAATAAATCTTCCGGACTTGTTTTAATTAATTTCGTACAATAAGTTATTACTTTGGATAGAATTCTGGCTAAATAAATTCCATTAACTTTAAAGCATGCTGATTCTGTAAAGGCGACTTTGTTCCTAATTTGTTATTTTTGAAAGTTTTTGATTTTCATGTTTCACATATGTATTCATAGAATGATCGGAATCTACTTAAAATGTTACGGTCTGCTTGGTAACTAGCTCAAGGTGTGCCTGGATAGCCCTTTTTTCTATCGTAGACATTTGTGTCAAATTATCAATTATCACGCATCCACTCTCCCAGAAGTTCCTTCAACTAGTACTAACTTGTTTTCGTGCTCAATTATGTATGGAAATTAAGATTTTTCTTCGCCTGTACAAGGCTACCTTGTGTAGATTCAGATTTACTTCGTTAAAGGATTACCAGCGGCGTACCCGGTTGTCTCGCTGTATTTTAACAGTTCGGTGTTTTTTGTGGCATAACCGTTCCCTGAGGTCTGACCTCTTTCACTGTTCCTTCATCGATCAATTAGATGACCTTGATACTTGCAGAAGGTGCAGTCAGGACTAGTGAATTTTGCCTTTCATATACATTCTGATCCTCTGTGTCCATTTCTTCTACAATAATAACATTTATGTGCAGCCTCTATGAGTTACATGTCTTATTTTCCTACAAGTCTAACATTTTACATTCTATATCTTATTTTTCTTTAAATTTAATTAGTCTTTTCTAATTTATTCAATGCTTGTCCAGGTTTCAATGCTTTTCTAATATTCTTTTTCAATTTGATCCTTGATTATCTGCCAACACTGTAGAATCCGCTGACAAATACCTATATGGTTTTCCAGTCAGCTTAATATTTTAATATTCTTTGCATTTCCGTTGTATTAGTGGTTTCCAGTGTTTTGTCATTGATCCTCTTAATTTTAACAGATAATTGATCGATAGTCTTCTCTTTCTATTATCTGGTATTAGTGAAAAGTTAGAAAAAATGTCTGATAGGCAAACTTTCAAAGTTTTCTGTTAGATGGGATTAAATTTCATCGAGTTTTTGGCGTTTTTGGGACTTTCATATAATGTATCCACGAAATAATCTTTATCTTACGAATTGTAAGTTTTGTGTCTTAATGTATTAGTTGAATTTCTTTCGTCTTGAATGATATCGAAGATCGGCATGAGAATGTTGAGATCTTACCATCACATGTTATGCTAGACACTAGCTCGAATGATGGTGTTTGCTACGAACAATGGTTACATCCATATTCGATGCTGGCATTTATGTCCTCTTTAGCACAGGATTCTCCACACTGTTTTTATATAGGATGTCATGAATCGACCTGACTTTGGGTGAAATAGAGTCAAAGGCTTTATAGAACTCAATGGTTTACCACCCAAATGTTATAGTAGAGTTCATGGCTCATGATTTGAAATTTATTGCTTATGCGGCATATCATATTCTAGGTGTCAATATCTGTACTTTAATTCAGAAAACACTTTTGAATCTATTGCTCAATATATCAAACTAATACTTATTATTAAAATTAAAAAAAAAACTGTTGGATAAACCCTGGGGTTTTCAAGTCAATAAATAAATTATTAGTATATATCGATACCCATCAAATACCAATCAAATCAATCTTTGCTCGTTGTTAGGAATCAATAATCAATATACAATCATTCTATAAATTTTTATTGGGCAATCAATATCAATCATCATCATCATCGTCAGACGTTTCCGTTCTCACGGGTCGTCGTACACAGCCTCCTCCACTTTAGTCTATCCTTCCAGGTCTCCTCTTCATCCACCTGTATCTTCTGTAGTCCCCTTCTCTCTATGTCTTTCCACACTTGGTCATCCCATCTTCCTCTCGGTCTTCCTCTTGGTCTTCTTCCTCCTTCCTCCTTCTCCAGTGCTATTCTAGGCATTCTATTATCTCCCATCCTCTTCACATGCCCCATCCACTGTATTCTTCTTCCTTCCATTGTCTCTTGCAGTGAAACTACCTTCAATCTTTCTCTGGTTATTTCGTTCCTTATTCTATCTCTTCTTGTAGTCTTCTCTATCCCTCTTAAAAATCTCAATTCTGCAGCTTGCAATCTGCTTAAATCATTTTTAGTCCACGTCCACGACTCTGCTCCATATAATAAAATTGGTTGGAAATAAGATTTATACATCAATACTTTTGATTCTTTCCCAATGTTCCAACTCCACACAATCTTCTTCACCATATTGAAAAACTTTCCACTCTTCCATATTCTGTTTCCTATCTCTTCTCTTATTGTGCCCCTATCTGTTATGATACTTCCTAAATAACAGAATTCCTTCACCTTTTCAAGTCTTTTTCCTTCAACTAACACGTCTTTGTTATTTCCATCCCTTCTCTCTCAATATCAATCAATCAATATCAATATTACACAATATTACATCTTCCTATGTGGATTGCTGTTGGATGCTGATTATTTAGATAATTCATCATTTACGTCGACTCATATAATTAACAATCTTTTATAGAAGAAGGTACATGTAGGCTAATGTAAAATAACAATTTTAGATTAAAAATTCAAAAACACATTTGACTTAATTTTATCACTTTGATAACTCACGATACTATTTTTATTTCCAAACGACCAACAATTATAAAATTTCTATAATTTTCTGTAAGAGCAATAGTTTAATCCCACAAAATAACTTTATTGAAGCTAGGACATATAAAGATTGGTGGCTCTTTTATGTTTGAAAAGTATAATAATATTTCTCTACAAACATTGGCACCCCCTAATAAATATTATGGCGTTAAAATTGTATCTTAATTTCAAAATGAGAAAGTAGCCTTGAAGGTACGATATTAAAATACGCAATTTTTACTTAGTGTTAGATAAATGGGATGAATGGGATTAATGGGATGAATATAAATATAAAATCGAAATAACATACTTAATGTACTCAATACTCCATCTCACATTAACCTATCTATTTCACATCAACATCTCTATGCTCTCTTAATTCTATGACTTAATTATTACAAGCTATTCTACGTTTATCCTTAAAAAAGTTATAGCTAATGTTTCTCCTTGCTATTTAATTTAATTTCTGAATGATAACAAAGGCTCAATAATCATCATCGTAAAAAGTTTACTTTGGTTGCCAGAGGCAACACAGTTGAAGATTGACATCTGCTTCACTCCGCTCCCTATTTAAAGCATGTCACAATACCTGTTGCTTCGCCAACCAGACTGGTGACGTGTAGGGGAACGCGAAGATGTCAACATATGCTGTCCCATGACTTTCTTTCTCGGTCGGCATCATCACGTGTAGATTTATTCATCCAATTCAATCCTCTCCTTTTGCACGCTTTCCTTAACATTTTCGAAAAATCTAACTTCAAATACAGTTGCTAGACATTGTTTTATTAATTTAATTGTTCTCTTGCTCACTGGAATTTCGGCGTCAGGAAATTAATTGACTATTACGGTAAGACTGTCACAAAGTTGTTCTATCCCACCGCTGCCTCCACATTGGTAACACATCCGAAAAGTTCAAAACAATAAAACTATATTTTACTGTTCGATAATTTTTGCGTGAGTTAAAATTAATAATCAACGTTACTTGAGCCACAAGTATTATATATGCCATATCTGGTACGAATCGTTACGTCGGTTAAAAGGGAGGTAAAAATATTTAATATATATCTGTATAATAAAATAATTTATGTATGCTAACATTTTGTACGACAACATATTTTAGAAAATATTTCCAGTAACAGATTCACTTTTATTTATTCATTGCAGACAAAATTTTATTTTAGGTATTACGTTAAATAGTAGTCTACTTGTTCGTAGACCCGATTCTTACCTATTCTTTTTGTGTGCTGTTACTCTTGTTCCATACATAATTAAGTCATAGAAATAAGAGAGAATAGATGTGTGTGTGTGTGTGTGTGTGTGTGTGTGTGTGTGTGTGTGTGTGTGTGTGTGTGTGTGTGTGTGTGTGTATGTGTGTGTGTGTATGGAACAAGAGTAACAGCACACAAAAAGAATAGGAGAGAATCGGGTCTACGAACAAGATAGGGATTTAGGTCAAAGTTTTAGGTCTCTCAGTCACTACATCAAGTCTTTTATTATTTTTAATAACAATTTCTTTTTTATGCTTTTTATTACTTTCTGAATGTACTAATATAATCTTATGTATAAATATTTTTGCAATACTTTAATATTTATTTTGTAAATGTTACCATTTTATGGATTTCTTAATATTTAACAATCCAAACTATATTCTGTAAATATAAAATATATGTATTATAATTTTTTAATAATTAATGAATTGAATCTTTTTACTAAATTAAAAATTTACAATCTTCTCAAACTAAATTTTGATATTCTATGTTTTTAAAATGTGCCTTAAATTGTGTGTGTGTAAAGATTTTAAAACAAAATGATAAAATATTGCGTTATTTATTGTTAATAACCTAGTATATGCATACATAAGAAATTATCATATTAAGTAACAACCAGTATTTATGGAAGTCTTTTTACTCTGCGTAAAATCTGTCTGCCACCGAACATCTCTACTCTGCCAGTCGGATAGTAATACAAGGGTCGTTCAATAAATATTTCTAAACTCGAAGGAATGGCGATCATAGTATCGGAAATAAATTCTTTCCATTAAGTAGAAGTTCTATCAAGCCAGCTGTATAATTTTAAACTGTGTCTATCACATAGTTTAATTGTTGTCTATTGAGTAAACAACCTTAGTTTATCTATAAATATGGTTGAAATTCCGTTTCGAGTAATAATTAAACACTTGTATTGAAAGGGTTTAAGCAAATAAAATTCAAATCTGAGTTTAAAATATGTCATGGCACATCTGCTCATGTGTTTGAAACTCTTTTAAATTGGATAAACTAGTTTCAACGTGAAGGTAAATCAAGAAAAGATGAATGCAGATCCTGATGTACTGTTAAAATTATAAACAAATTCACGATACGATTTTAATCGACGAATTGAAGTGCGTGATATAGTTGAGTCCACAGGCTAATCGCAAGATGGTGATTTTAATTTTGAAAAATAATTTAATATAAAAAATCTCGGTAATATTTGAGCGGAGTTTACTCACAGTGAAGAATAAACACAGTTATGTGGTGGATTCTAAATCTGATTTGGCAATTTTCGGTTAATGTATAACTATTGATGGAACATGGATATATCACTAAAACTGTTTGCTTAAACAAAAGAACATTCAAAGCAACGGATTTTTGAAGTAAACGGGCTCCGAAGAAGGCGAAGATGGCCGAGTTGTTCACTGAGATTATGACCACTGTCTTTTAGATCCTCGCGGAATGGCCAGAGTTATGTAATTAAATTTCCAATAATTACAAAAGTCAACCATATTTACCAGGCTTGGCCCCAGTGACTGTTTCTTATTTCTAGACTTGAAGAAATATTTTGGCGGACAATAGCTTTACGTTAACGATGAAATAATCGTTTAAAATATCTAATTTTCCTGTTTCTCTTGTAATGAAGATGGTAAAAAATGCAAAATTTTTATCAAAGCTTCGAACAATAATAATAATAATAACAATAACTGGTTATTGCAGCAACAAAATTTTACAATTACATACAAACGTCACGTAACATTTTACGAATAAATGCACTCAGTCACCCATGCAGAAACAATTTCTCTCACCTCACATGCCATACATCAGAACCAGAGGATTGATCGGGTTAGTTTTGACCCTACCCCAGCGGTTTATTACAAACTCATTAACTGAGTAGAACACCCTCAACATGAAAAGGTGCCTTATACGAGCTTTCAATTGTTTGGGGTCATTTACTTGTTTCAAGTCTTCAGGGAGTATATTGATAAGCTTGACACCAATCTCGGACGGCACACGTTTGATTATTGCAGTTCTTTGTTGTACGCGGAAGTTGTCCTTGCCTATAGTCCAGTATTGGTGAACGTTCATTCCTTGGACCAAGTTACACTTGAATCAGCAGTACACCGCCACCACAAGGATATAGAGACAGAGCTAGGTCACTAATCAAAGCTCCCTGAAGGCATCTTTACAAGAATCTCTAATTTTTAATTTCGAAAATATTCCTTTAGTTTCTTTTTAACTTCAAACTATTACTTAATAAGGACACGAAATTAAGAAAAAGCTGATGAGGACCAAATGAAATGTAGAATCAAATTGTTACGCGCAGCATGATGAATAATTTCAGAAACTAGTGTAAATAGTAATACTATTACATTTTTACATAAATTTCTTAATAGTTGGAATCTAAACATTACGCAATCCAAATATAAATGTTCCTTATTCGCGGTAAATGACAACAACAAAATACTTTAATTTAGTATAATATTCATAATACAAGTTTCAAAAAATTTTATTAAATGTGTATGACACTACACATAGTTAAATTTGTTACAAAAAGATTATGATAATGTTTTTATAGTTCATTTCTATGTCATTATGACGAGAATAAACTACAGGGAATTTCCAACCAAAACATGAAGCCATTTGTTCTTCCATTTAAGACGATGCTGTCCTGGTGTAATAGAAACCATGTGAATAGAATTTGTAGATTTATTTTCGTTATAAATAATTGAAAAAATGTTGAGCTCTAAGGAAATTTACTGTAAGTTTTAGTTGAAACTATAAGTATAATTTTAGTAACATTTAAATAATAATAAAAAATATGTTCTTCAATATTTTCTGATTAAGCTCTTTTATCATTAATTATATGCCTATACACATCATAACTATCATTATAGTGCATCTATTTGATAAAAAATAATTTTTACACAGTGCTACGTATATTGGTACGGAAATGCTATTGTTTTCCGTGCGACTCTCCTTGCTAAGGAACAACCATATTTCACAACACGGGAAGCAAAGACAATATTTTCGTTATGCCTTGGGTCCGTATACTATTAATAATTACTAATGAGATTTTATAATACTTTTATTTATGATAAGCCCCCGTAGATCCTGTACTAAAGTGGTCCTCAAACAAATAGTACACTGGAATATTGTTACAGTAGGTTATTAGTTACTTCGCTTTTCCCCATTAAACATAAATGTACTTAAAATATTACTATTAAGGAGGCAGTCCTGTATGTTAAATACATTATTGCGTTGGTCTTGTTTTGTTTTATAAAAGTCATAGACTGTATCCTGAAGATAACTCTTTGTACTAACTTTGTATCGAATGCACATAAAAGATAGGTTCTAAGAATTAGTCTACTCATCAAAAAGTTAGTCATGTTCTACATAAAATACTAATATACGTTGAAAATTATAATTGTTGTTAGTTCAACGTGGTTTTGAAAATGTAATTTTTTAAATGTCGTTTTATTATATTGCAGCCGGAAAAAGGGACTGTCGACCTAGATACAATCTACACTCAGACAATACTCCACCGATGAATGAATACACGGCCATTACATCTTTACAATACAAACCATTTAAATTGGAATTTCACAGATATAAGATTATGCTTGAAGTAAGAAAATGCTCAAGTTGGAAAATCTTCAATAAACTTTTCATATGTAAGTTAGGAAATAGTTTACACAATCATTTAATTGTTAGTAACATTTATATTAGTTTAATAGTGGAATAACCTATAAGTCATTTCCTAGTGATTGGGTACTAGCAATATTTTTATTTTATTTTTATTATGAATCGTATTATTCATTGAAAATATTCCAAAAAAACCGATACAATTTGCCGCAAGAGTGAGTTGCCATGGATCGCCCAACGCACAATGATATAAACTTCAGGTGTCGTCGTAGTCGACTAAAAAACTCAGTAAAGAAACCTTAGCCCGCGCCACGGAATTGAGTTGGTAGCTAATTAAATGGTGATCGAAATCACCGGGTAAACCCGAGCTAGACGGTTTTATCATCACAGGCACAGGGAAAGTTGACAAATTTTCTCTCAAACTACTGATAATGTTTCCAATACCTCGAGCTGAGAACCGCGAACTGCACTCAGAGAAATGGGTTTCCACTCTCAATGATTAAAAGATATGGATGGTAACTCCAAAATGCCGTCCGCTTATCCGCACATACAGCTCGCTTCGTCGTTAAACAATTACTTACGATCGTATTAAGCCCAAAACGAGATTGCAAAACCCCAAACGCAGCCTTAAGCTTACCGAACGACTCGACCGTTAACGTTCACCTACAGCCACGACTAAAACTACGTAGTATCCTAGGATTGCAATTTAAGACTCATTGAAAGTCGAAACCTACAACCATAGGGCCGGGATAAACGAAGGTTTACATGTAACTGAATAGCATACAAAATAAGAAGACAAGTTAATCATCACTAATAGAAAAATATAGCAAAACTATTACATTAAAATTATCTCTACAATTTAAAAGAAACCAAAACTAAAACAAATCTTGGTAGAACAATATGGATTTCAAAATAACTCTTATTAGCTTTCACTCTCTCACTCTTACTTGAGCAATGAATAAAATTTCAACAAACCTAAAATATAAATAAACTAATGGTAATCACCAAAAACAATTTTGAGGTTAAAACAAATTGAATAGGTTAGTCAGTGAGATTTTAATTTATAAATCCATTTACCACTGTTGGCGTTACGAGTTAGGTGGCATCTGGTAGTACCGTCTGTAACTTTATCTGCGGTACTATGTAACTATTTGGCTCTATGTTTAATAGCGTGGTAAGCTATAACAGCATAAACGAAGCTTAAAACAAACTTTACCCGAAGAGACCTAAACCGTTAGATGGGGACGTCCAGTCTCGTGGCTGCAGGCATATGTATTGGTGATTAAGAAAATAAAACAGGAACACTTCTTACAAACGTTAGCCACAAACTGGAGGCAAACAATTAAACAAAACAATCCACCAAAAGAATCAGTAGCAATCGTTTAACTTGACAATACCCATTCGGAATAAAGTTCTATCCAGCTTCTGTACTCGCCGTCACCGATTCTTCCTTTGCCGATAACTAAATTCGCACGTTCGGACCCCCGAAAGGATTAACCGAGTGTAATGGCACCTTAAATAAGTTTTTCTTCAATGCACCCGTGGGCACTGACGACATGGTGTTACTTTGGGGAACTACGTCATTTGTCAGCACCCGTCGGTGAAGTTCTTGACTCCTGGCCCAAGGACGTGAAGCCTGTCGCCTACCGGTTTTACCTTTTCATTTTCCTCTGCCTGGTCTAGTGTATAGACCAATCGTCCTCCTCGAATCGTTACGAGCCAGCGCCACACTTCTCTCGGGGATTTGGTCTTGCTCCAACAAGGAATTGTGGTATCTTTTGTGGCCAGAGTTTTACCCTCTTTTGTGCGCGGATGCGTCTCCGTGAAGAATGCTCCTGTTTCCTTTCTCGTTAACTCGTTGCCCCTCCGTGCGATGGGATTGTGCGACCGATGCAGGTTACGTTTTCACGAAAGAGATTCGGAAAAAACATCTCCATTCTGTCCTAACAATGTCCTCAGGTCTACCCTCGGTTCGTACTCAGGATGGTGTAAAGACCCTGCTAGGATGTTCGGTTCATGATGCGGTTCCACAATCTCCATTGCAGCGCTGTGGGTTACCGTGGTTGACGGTACTGTTGTCCCAAATGTAGTCGAACTGCTGCTAGAAGATATCGATCGAGAACTTGCTTAGAGGTAGTACAGTTTGTTTAGAACAATAACTACGTTCACAAGCTCCTCTCGGCCAGTCAGGCTATTAGTGACCTTAGGACCTTGTGATCAATGACGACGACATACGCCCCTATTTACGGACTCAAAGAAAGAGAAGTCTATAATTTCATAAAGCCCCTCTCGACACGTCAGTGATAAAAAATTAGATTCGCCATGGGTACTTCGATTGATTTTCATGTCCACTTATCAAGGTGTTCCGTAATATATGGTGAATTTACTTGAGAATCTTTTTCCATAAGCTGTGAACTTTCTAAAATATTTCATCTGTAGGTAGTGTTACTTTTCTGATCGAAGGACCACAAATAGGTTAGCAAGGTTATCATACCATACAGAGTATGGCAGGTGTATTTACTGCAAATTGGAATTCTCCAAGTTGCGAGTCCCAGCTTCTGTGGTTCTTCTTTAAAAACTGCGATATCAAGGCCTTAATGTCACTTTTCACTCTTTGGACGGATTAGATTGCAGAATTTTAGTGGAAAAGACATTTTTTATACTTCCTTATTAAATTTATTTAAAAAGCGCTTTCGCCTTTTAAATAAATTTAAACATTCGACACAGGACCACTATGTGTTTTGTACAAGAAACTTAAAACAAAACAAAAATTATGCACACAACATATTTGGATCAATAACCAATGCCGTAAGTTAAATATATTTCGTAATTATTTTCAAATCAGAATTAACTCTGAATCTCGTACCTCAAAACCTGCCTTATATAAGGCTAAGAAAGTATGGCTAACAGAAGAGATCAAACTGTGGTATCAATTAAGAGTAATGTTAGTACATAATCATAAAATTATTCATGAACCACTCATTTTGAGATTACATCCCATTGAATTAGATATATTTCAAGCAGAAACTTTTGATATTGTCAGTGATACGATTCATAATGTTTTTACTAAAGAAGTATCAAAGATTGTAAGGCTTTGTAATTTCAATAAAATAATATGTCCTTTTTCTGATTCCGAATTACCTTCCTCCGATAATAACCAGGACAAATAATAATCAGTTTGTTCTTAATATTTCTAACAAATCGATTTTGAAATTGAAGTATTAAACCCAAAATTTGGTTACGGTATGTTGATGATGTGTTTTGTGTATGGGAAAATAAAATTAACATCCAAGACGAATTTTTAAAACACATCAATTCAATTAGACCATCGATAAAATTTACTATTGAAAATGAGGGTAACAGTGAAATTCCATTTCTTGATATTTTGATAACAAAAACAAAACAAAAACACAATTAAAACAACATTATTTTACAAGAAAACTTTCAGTGGACAGTACCTTAATTATAATTCAAATCATCCTCAACATGTGAAAATTGGATTAGTACAAAGTTTGTTCGAGAAGATTAATAATTTGGTAACTGATAACAAAGATAAAATTTTAAAGGAAAATTATACTACAGAACTTTTGATTAAAAACAACTACCCTCCGTCAATTATTGAACGAGCTAAGGCTAAAAACAAAAGTTGCAAGCAAATTACCAAAAAAGACAATCCTAATTATCTCACTACCGTAACTATTCCTTATGGAAAAGGAACATCAGAAAATATTCGTAGGATAAATTATAAATTTAACGTCCGCTCTGTTTTTAAGTCCCAAAATAATATAAGAAGCTACTTAACAAAATAAAAACCGAAAAAAACAACAAGAAACCAAGAATGTGAAATATAAAATTGACTGTGGTTGCAACAAGACGTATATTGGTCAAACATCAAGACCTGTGGAAATTAGGGTAAAAAACATATATATAATTATAAAAAAGAAAACATTGAAAAACCTAAATTAGTTGAACATGCCGTAAAGGAAAATCATCATATAAATTTTGAATCGTCTAGTTTAGTGTTTAAAGAATCTTCCTGGACTAAAAGAAATAAAATTGAGAGTGCGTATTTGACAGTTTTAAAAGATAATTGTATTTCCCAACCTTCCGTAAATTTCAGTGATATTTTTATACTATTAGTGAAAAAAGAAATCTATTCCAAAATTATGAATTGCAAACCATATTTTTCTACATAATTCTTTTATAATTATTAGTTTTTGGTATTTACAGTTAGTTTTAAATTTTTTTCTTTTTTATCATATGTTTATTCTATTTTACACATATGGGTTTTCTTTAAAGAATATCAAACTGATGATGCCTTAACCGGCGAAAGCGATTTTTAAATAAATTGAATGTGGAAGTATAAAAAATGTCTTTTCCATTAAAAGCTACTCACTTCCACCAAGAATACAAAGTAGATTGCAGAATGTAAGGTGCCGTATTGCTATAGGCTATGCCATTTGAGGGCCACTTGATAAGTTACAAAAAGCGGTAAAAAGATATATAATACAACATTATGGTCGGAACTTTAGAGCTGCCCTGACCAGTGCCAAACACTCCTTCTCGGAGGTAGAGAAATTTCTTTCCTGGTACTTGGTCGAAAAGTAATCGACTTAACGTAAGCAATAGATACCTCCACACCAGGCTGGAATTTAGTCATGAAGCTCCTAGACCTTCGTTAGAGGCGTCCACTTGAGAACACATTTCTTGGAAATAATCCAGAAACGATAACCAAAGAATAAAAACAAGTTTCAGCTCGTGACATGCAGCCTAATATTTCTGGTCGCACCACTACTTCATTTCTTCCTTGAGGAATTTAGTTAGCGTTCGTGTCAGCGTCACTAAACTCTCCACGAATCTCCTGTGCCAATTCCCCAGACCCGGAAAACTGCAAAGCGTTCTGCAGGCATCAATGACCTTACGCATATCAATACAAAACCAAAATGTCCATGACGATTTTCTTACCATAGCAATGGGAGAGCACCAGGATGAAGTGGAAGCCTCCACGATTTCGTTCCTCAAAATGCTCCTTCCACTTCGTTACCCAGTGTCTGCACTGTTAATGTCCAAGAATAATGGCATTGCTTTATGGGCACTACTCTTTCCTCTAGCTGGATCACATGCTGCAACACTTGATACTTATCTACAACTTGATAGACTAGTCGAAGTTCCCTTTCTAAAATCTGGCTCAGCGTGGACACTACTGCCGCTGATACCGGAGTGACAATTCAGGGGTTTCACCACTGATCCTCTTCTTATAGGACTATACATATTCCTTTGGGTTATCTAAAACCCCTTGAGACGGTCCAAAGAGTTTACTATTACCATTATTACCCATTGTTACCAATGTCATCAGAGTTAGCACAACCATTAAACCCACTCTTAAACTCTGCATCAGTAACCACACACTCTAAGAATCTCAGACAAAATCTCCATCGGATTCTAACTCCTAATTATATCCACTCCAAATGTGTAATCTAATATTAAAGAGGGGATATGCAAGGTTTCCCAAGTCCTAAGCCTCCTCTAATGTTTGGAATATCTCCATAATCCTCTCAGTTCGTCCATCCGCGATCCAAAGTGTATTACACACGGCTTCAGAATAACATTCAGCGTTTTGGAGGTGGTCGGCTACTTCGCCGCTTATAACCTTCATCTCAGAACCTGTACCCAAAAGCGCGGAAACAATTTCGTCCACATGACCCTTCCCTAACAAAAGATCTGATATCTTGCCATGGTACTCCACCTATTCCTCCCTCGTGAGAATTTATATCTCGGAGGCACCTTTGCCAATCCTCGTAGGTTGTGCGTATTTTGGAAACTCTAGGCAGAGATCAGCTCTTACTCTACGACCCATCCTTTCCACACCTTACTGAACTTGCCTAAAGCTAGACTGGTCGGCAGTAACACTAGGTGTATAGCAGAAGTAGCAATCTAATGACTCGCGGTATATGGTCCATTCCCCGACACCTTCACCATTGAGTTGTCTTCTTATTTCTTTCACTACTCAGAGAAGTAGACGAACGGCTCAAAGGTCCAGAACCAAAAGAAAGGGCTATTTGAAAATTATTGTAATAACTGAGATCTATAAAATATTTTATTAATTCTGTACAACGTTCATCTTCAATTATTCCATACAGGTAAATATAATATGTAATTTTACCTTTTTTAATTAAAAAAAACCCAATATAAACCCTTTTCACTCTTCAACATATAATATTTGTACAGTTTTAAATAAACTATTTCGTATTAAAATTCCTCTAAAATGTATAGTATCCTAACACATACGTTATAATTCTCCAAATATTATACATACAACATTTGTAATGTTTGATTTTACATAACTATCCAATCTATATCCAACACTATCTTCTAATTTTTATCTAACCAATTTAAAATATGTTTATCAAAACATATTTTACCACATATATCAAAACCACAATTGGAGCAGCTTTTTCAACATAAGATACAACATTTTTTAAATTAGGATATCCTTCCAAATCTAACAAACCTTTCAATAAGCCATTTTTAATCGCTCACAGAACTTTCCTCCATTTATTAAGCTACAATTTGATATTTTCACTATAAAAACAATGTTCCAGCTTTTGCAAGTACAAAAATGTTTACCTCAACTCGCATTCCTTATAAATCGATCAATGGCTTAATTTAGTAAACTTTTGTATATAATATGTCTAATGTTTGTATCTCTGATTTGCATAAAAATATCATGTTCCATTGCAGCTTCATATACAAGGTTCTTCATTTTCTTTGCAATGAGATTTCCTCTTTTTATTTTTTTACAAGCTATGACAGGACCCAGGTACTGCAAACCTAGTACTCAAACTGTAAATTTGCATTGGGATCATTTAAAGGTCCACTTATTCTCTTTAAATATTAAGTTCCGTCTGGGTTTTCAATTAATTCTTTACATTTATTCTAAATAAAATCATTATTTCTTTCTTTTAGATCAAACAATTTTTGTTTACACTTTATAAATATTAATTAATACTATCAAGTTTTGTTAAGTCATGGCTATATCAGTACTTAATTTTATAATTCGAATATTTTCTTACTGCTAGATCCTTCAAGTCTATTTTCCGTTTGTTTAAGATTAAAATACGATTATAATTAAATGTGTTGAAATTTACAAAAGCAAATATTGGTTTAACTTTTATTTCTAAAGTTATAATCTATATATATATAAAATGAATGTTTGTATGTTTGTCCTTTATGGAATCGTGAACTATTGGACCGATCATGATGAAAATTTGTACGTATATGTATTTTTCCACGGAGAAGGTTTATAAGCTATGCCCATCCCTTTCCCGATTCAGGATTCCGCCCCACTGGTTACAGAAATACCCATAAGAAATGCATTGCAGCAAACATATGTTAACGTCTTTTCAAATTTTTAATCAGCTGTTCTTTGTAAACATATATTACACTTATAGTTTTAAAGCATAGAGTAAGCTTAAGAGAAACGACAAATTTTGTTTAAACTGTTTCTGCAATCACTGTTAAACATAGACTTTACTATCCAGATAATACAATTCAAATTTGACGTAAAAATTCACCTTTAACTGCAATATTTATTTAATATAAACCATGCTCATGCTTAATCAGAAGAGCAATGCAGATATCATAATTACTATCTTACGTTGGCTACAAATATAAAGAATGTTATAAAATCAACCTTAGTTGTTTTTTTTTGACAGAAGTATGGTTCTCAAAACTCCGTGTGTACATATTCTCTCGATCGAGACAACAAAGCAAGCTCAATCGTGGCATCGGAGATATAACTAATTTAATCTAAAATTTATTATATTAAAAAAAAAATTTACTAAGTAATATAAGGACTTCGGTTCTTAAGATTTGCGTGCGAAGCCGTGGGTAACAGCTAGATAGAGGCAGGAATATGGTACATACCTTCATAATACGCCCAAGAGGCTCACGATGGAACGACTATCAATTATCTCAGCAATGTTTAGAATGTGATAGAAAAAGAATAAGTGAATATAGTGTACTGTTTTCAACGGGAAATTGAGTGCGAAGCCGCGGGCAACTTTTGCAAAAAATTATTGAAATGCGCAGCAAAGCGCGCCGGGCCCGCTAGTTATATTTAAAATATGATTTTTAATTTTTTACTAACTTTTCTATAGATGAAACCATAGATTTAAATATATCTACAAATGAAAGTTTTGTAACTTTTTAACAGTTTAGTCTTCAAATTCAGATCCACAGCCAGAATTTACCAAATATTTCATATATTTTCGTATTGATTGCTGTTTTTGTCATATAAAAATGTGTATTATATTTTTACACTTAATAGCAAAAATTTGGAGAATTTTGAGGGTAATTTTAAATTTAACCTAAAAAGATATGAACTAATGGTTCATATAATTTTTTTTATTTAAATAGCAGTGATATTTATCAATTTTTTACAACCAAATCCTTTAGGATACATTCCATCCGCAACATTTCGATATGGATCAAAGTCCTTTATTTTATCATACACAAAATTAAGGCATTCTTGTAACGACTAAAATTGCAAAACATTATATATATATATATATATATATATATATATATATATATATATATATATATATATATATATATATACAGGGTGAGTGGCTCTTGGTGTGACAAAAATTTTTGGGTTATAAAGCAATGTAAATGTGATACAATGGTGGTTATAAAAAAGTCTAACTCCAAAAATCTGAAAAAGATTATTTTATGTTTTTCCAAAAAACCCGTGTTTTTGTACGTAAATCAATTTGAAAAAGTTATCGGTTCAAACGGTAAGAAAAGAACATTAAGCTTCAGCTCGATTCAAATGGCAAAGTTGCTAAGTTTAAGAAAAACTGAAATATCATTGAACCCCATCTTTTTGCCACACCCTGTACACAAGAATGTGTCAAGTGATATTAAAAACTTTGCCATTTAATAGGCTTTAAAATGGTATGCCATATGATCATAGTTAAGTATTCGGTTACTTAATGCCGCACCCTGTATATAAGAATATAAAATATATATATATATATATATATATATATATATATATATATATATATATATATATATATATATATATATATATAGTTCTGAAACATTTCACTCTATGCCTGTACGTATGTTATGAAAAATATTTTTGTTGCATATTTTGAAGCATTTGAAGTTTGATTTCTTCGCTTGTTTGTATAAAATATTTCCCATAATAACAGCAAATCTAGGAATATTAAAAAATTTTCCAAAAACGTAATTATTTAGTATTATAACAAATGCGTTTCAAAACTGCGTGTTTCTCTGTTCCAATAATTGTAAGATATATATATATATATATATATATATATATATATATATATATATATATATATATACTGTATATATATTCCTTAGTAAATATGTTCAAATCAGATGCAGAAATTGTAATAAAGTTTTAGTCATTCAATGCTCTAAATATTTTTTAAATTCTTAAAGAATGAAATATTCCGTTATATTTAATACATTTGTACATAATTTAATTTATTTCTAAATGTGCCATGACAACTGGAAAAGCCGTATATTCGTATGAGACCTGAGGCAGGGGAAACTACCGAACTGGTAGATACAGAACGGTAGTTTACGAACATCTGCCCTCACAGGCATCGTTCACTTCATAAACAAGCTGCAAAATTTGGTAAAGAATGCCGTAATACCCGAGGTGCTCACAACTCTAATTAAACGCTTTTTGGCGTCGCAAGCATTTTATAATGTTACCAAGTTTTTGGCATTTGACTGGGAGATAGCCCAATCAAGAGATTGAATTCAGCGATGTAGCGATGAAAATAGCATGAATTGTATGTTTGAATGTGATCCTGATGGGGCGAGAATTAAAAATAATGTAACTCGAATACTTTGTTATTGACGGTTGATATATATGTGAATCATGACTCTGCACATAAATATTGATTGATTTTTTATATGGCCGTTTTCTAAACCAACCTAACTGTTTTGTTAGTGAAGTCAGTATGCATGCGGTATGCATTCGGTATGCATATTTATATGCAAACATAAGACTGCATCAATACGTTTGTGTTTTGTCATATTAAATGAGAAAAGTATGTAATAATTTGCAGAGCATTATTGTATATGGGTCAATAAATATTTTCCTAATCAGTCAATACGTTTTGTTATTTGCAATATAAAAGTTTCCTAACATTACGGTTTTGGACTGATAATCTAAACTTAAAATGTGATTAATTGTAACACTTTTAGATTTATAGTATGTATCATTCTTACTGCCAAATGCCTAATAATTATTCTCAGACTTAAATCTAATTGAAAATTATAATGTCTTAATTTCATATTATTTTTATAAATGTTTTTACTAATTTTGTTTCCGTTGAACTAAACATAATACTAAGAAATTGAATCATACCTTGGGGGAACGTAATATGAGCCCTAAAACAAAAAGAGCTCTAACTGCTCTAAACTCGCTGATTCGTAATAAATATTATTAATTATTAATATGTAACCATTATTCATAATTAAAACCTAAAAAAAACCATTCTCAGTCTATACACCTTTTATTATCGTTATTTCAAATTAATTAAATCAATCACAATTTATCTATCATTCTATTTATCTATCAATAAAAGTTGCGAAATTTATTTTTAATTTTTAAATATATTTTTTATACACTATAACTAAGATAATTGGTTTTGTTTAAATTACGGCAATGTTAATGAATGGGCTGGATAGCGCGCCCAACTGCAAATTCCTGTGCAGTATCAAGTGGAAATCCACTCCGTTGTATCAATGGTTAGCACATAATAAATTTAAAATTTAGTCAACATTTTACTATGTATTGTCCAATATACTAGTCCAATAATATTAGAAAAATAACAAATCTGATAGAATGTCACACTCTACAATTTTAATTTCAACAAAAATGTCTTTACAAAGGTTTTATGTGTTTCAAATATAATAAAATTATATCGTACTACATACTACATCAAATTTAATTGATTAACGTTACTATTCTGCAAAATAATTACGCACTATTATGCAGTTAATTTCATGATTAGCAACATTTCTGGTTTAATAGAAATAAAAATTAAACTTCTACATGTTTAAAAAAACAAACATACTTTAAAACAAAAAAGTTAAAATATCTTGAAATTTACCCTGTATATCATGTAAAATGCTTCAACTATATATTTTTAAGCAATTTAATTAAATTTAATGTTTTAAATCTTTAATAAAGTTAATTAAACACTTTAATCTAATGTTGTAGATGGAGCTTATATTGGTACTGATAACTTGCTTACATTAAAACATAAAACCAATATTTAATACTGTTATTATTTTTTTATTACTTTCGATATCAAGGCACGTCACTTCACGTTACTTCTTTAGACACGTCACAAAAGTGATAATTACTTAGTATATTTAAAAATTACAAGGGAATAAGAGGGTGTAGGATACATGAAGTAGGTAAGGGAGAGGATTTCATGTTTGTCTATTGTCTTAGCAGCGAGACACAACAGCTGGATTCCTGAAAAATGAATAAACGAGAGTATAACGTTATAATAAAACGTATTTATCAGATCTAAAATAAGATCAAGAAGGACGAATAAATTTAAAATTGAGTAACGAAACTCAAGGTCATCAAGTAATATCTTGATCTCTTAAACCGCTATGCGTCGGGCCCGCTTGACATAGAAGTGCATCAATGCGTTTTACACGTAGAATTGTAACAGGTTCGCGACAACAGTGGAGCGGTTTCGACTTACAGTTACTTTGCAGCAAAACGTTATGTTTATTTCGTTACGTTTCGTCACATGGCACATATCGGATTTGTTTAAAACCAACTTACCTAAATCTAAAGGAGTAGATATTACAATTTAGTGGTTAAAATTTTAACGGATTTAAAATATTTAGACATAAAATATGTTGTAAGACGACATTTATTTCATTTCATTAAAATTATAAATTTAATTTAAGTACACTACTTTTGAAATCTAATTTTAATACATAAATTGCGTACAATGAGTATTATATTTTAATTTGTATTTATTTTAATTATAACGTAAATGTATGTTTTATATTACAGTGCTACATAGAAGTAGCAGATTTGCCCTTAGTTGCTGTTATAGATGGAAGCAACGAAAGAAAAATTCACCGGAAACATGGTTTATATTTGAGTGCAAGTAAGTCATTCGATCCAAATGCGCCAGCCAAAAAGCAATCACACTTATTCGTTACGTGGACATGTGTCAGTTCCAATGACCCAGAAGGAGTGAGTGAAGTCTGTAAGCCCAAACAACTCACACGTAAGAATTTGTACAGTCTAATCTCTGTAGTGAAAGTACATTGTTTAACAAATTTAGTTATACATTTATGGTCATATCCAAGGATGAAACTAGTATACAATGTATTTTAACTTTAAGATTATAAGGAATATAGCGACTGATGATTCGATAATAGTATTCCAGTTGGTAAAATCATTACGTGTTGTTAAATTTACGATAAAGAGGCTGCCAGCTTACTTGTTATGATTCAAAGTGAGATTCACTTCCTCTAAGGATGATTAGTTACTATAATTATATTGAAATTGTAGTAGCGAAAACATTTAAAGCATACTTAAATTTATCGATTACCTATGGCTGGGCCACTCTCATAACGCTCTCACAACTATGTACTGCCCTTCTTGATTAATAATGTAACAATAATTTTAAAATTATAATGTTGAAATTGTAATTGTTTGAATCCCTAAAAATAGCTTACAGTCAATTAATGATGCAGAACTTTATAGAAAGCTAAACGTCTTATTTGTCTTAAAAAGCCCTAAAAGGACTAAACTCGCGACCGTCACTTGTCCCTTAGCAATACAATTGAGTAGCAGTAGCGTTAATTCAGTTTTCGCTTAACGATTATTATCGGTATATTCACAATGTATCAAATAAACGCGTAATAACACGATACTAAGCTTTAAACATTTATAAACCTATAAAGGTTTATTGAAACCAATGTTTTTATGTCCATGGATTTTATCTCACTACTGTCACAGGAATGAATTATTTAAATAATTCACCAGTAGAAAGCGCTAGTTGCTATAAGCAGTGTGATTGTTGGAATCTTAAGAGAGACACGAGGTTATTAGGACTGGATAGAGAAGATGGTTATTTAGGTGTAGCCTTCGTTATTCATAAGTCTCCGACCGCCAAAATAATCAAAAAAACATCATACGAATAACATCCAAACCCTAGGCAAAACAATCACGAATTCTCTTTGATCATTATATTGTACCAATAAAACCAATACATCCGTCCTTCTGGCTTAGATAAAAAAGTATATTTTGGCTTAGATTAAGGTATTACAGTGAGTTCGGGAGATTTCGATGCTCACCATCAGTTCTAGAACTGAAAAAAATCCTGACAGAAGAGGTAGTGAGTGACATCTTCAGGAATTTCGGTAACTAAAATTTTACATTGGCTAACAACCATTCATTCACTACCATCCCGAACTTATTTCATAATCAGTCAACGATAGACCTAACATTCTTAACCCATGAAATTTACACACACCTTGATAACCAGAAAGCCCTATTTGATGCGATGGGGAGCGACTATTTTCCAATCGTAATGTCTCTAAACTCTATTATAGATTCACCATCCACGGAAAAAAAACACCAAGAAGGATCATTTAGAAAGAAAATTGGCACAAATGTCAGAAAAAAACTCAATTGAAAAATATGTGAAAAATATTGTTCACGAGCCCTTAAACATCCAATTAGAAATGTTAGAAACAATCATGAACAATGCAGCAGATAAGTCAATACCCAAATGGAACAATTCTAGTGTAATTAACCAAAAAGGCTTTACACCAAAATCATAGTAGACTGTGGAATGTTTTCATGCAATTGCTCAACGAAGGCTTAGTTTAAAAACTTTCAAGATGGATATGAACCCTGTAAGTTGCCAAGAATATTAAGAAGGTCAGTTAAAGGCCAAAACACAATCGAAAGGAAAAAAAGAACGGACGGCACAAATTATGTGCAAACATAGGTGAGACAATATATCAAATTTACATGGAATGTTATAAGAAAACTTCGACCAAACAAAAGCAATAATGAAATATCACCCATCAAAGAAGACCACTCATTTAGCTGAGAAGTTTATGAAACATATTGTCTCTGATCACGTCTAACAAGCTGAAGATATATCCAAGTATATATATCTTAAAGGACACAAAACTACTAATGAATATCTATAATAATATTTGGAATGAAAACTTAAGCATACTGCAAATATGGAAAGATATCAAAGTCATATCTCTGATTAAACCAGATAAAGAAAAGATCACGAGGAATCGAACCACCCAATTTCTTTGATTTGATGATCCCCATAGGGTGATGAATGGTATGATATACAAATCTGATTCTCTCATCTCATTACGGATTTAGGCGAAATATAGTATGCGCCGACTGTTTAGTAAGCCTACTACTGGATATGGAAACTGTTTAATCTTTAAACTAAACATTCATATTAACAAGTCTAGATATGTGAGTATGAGTGTAAATTATCCCTATCTGTTTAGATGAAATTTACATTTATGGTGTTACCTAAAAGTTTATCTTTCGTTGTCAAAAGTGGCTTGTAGATAGAGTACTTAATATTTTTTCAAACTAAGACATCATATCTATAGTAACCTGTAGAGGTCTGCCTCAGGGAAGCACCTTGAGCCCATTGCTATTCTTATTATATTTGGCAGAAATAAACAACTGTTTGCATGACTAAGTCATATCCTTAAAATATGCTGATAGTGTGGCTTTGTACTCGAGTGATAAGACAATTTATCAAGTACTGTTTAAAATGCATAATGCGCTCACAAATATTGATAACTTGACAATAATATGAGCCATGGCTTAAATGTGAATAAATGCAAAGCAATGGTTGTACCTATAAAGAAAAAGTAAACAATATTGTAAATCTTAAAGTCGAAGATCACCAACTCCCAATTGTGCCAGGAATTTAAATGCTTGATATAACGATCGATAATAAGTTAACTAACTAATTCGGTAAAGACCTAAATTTCACCAAGACGAAGGACCTAAATGAAGACCTAAATACACTGGGAAAGAAATAGTGTTGATCCTTATTTTTCACTTACAGTGTAAAAAAGCCTTATTAGATATAAACTTGATTACTGCACGTTCTTGTTTGGGAACGGTTTATAACAGAGATGTTTTTTTTTTTTAAATAGAAAAGATTCAAAACCATCCGTTAAGGATAGCTTTAGGAGCCTTTACATCATCGTATCATCGCCTTATAGCCTGAATCAGCTTTACATTCCTTAAACCTGAGAAGAAATGTTTAACGGAAAGACTTGTGTGTAAAATTATTACAGATATCGATAACCAAAATCGACACAGATGACTATATGTACAACTATTAATCAACATCAACCCTTACTGGAACTGTAAAAAGACTCCACTCTATATTGAAGCCATAGATTTCATGGTAAACTTCATCCCAGACTTCCCTGAAGTAAATAAAAAAAAATAAGAACTACTGATTGGGAAATCCTCCCTCAGCTAGCAAACATTTCAATACAGATTAATGATAATATAGATGACAAAATTACAACTAAGAAAGGTAATTCCCCGGAAGTTTTCCAATAGAAAGTTAAAGAAATGATAAACTAACCTATAGAGACAGAATCAAAATATTTACAGGCACATCAATTTTGGTACTACAAATGAATGTGAAATAGAAATATAATCTTTCTCCATGTGCATCGATTTATACAGATGAGATTTTTGCTCTGTGCAAGTGCTCTCAGCTTATGAATAACCTCAGGCATATTAAATTGCAGTGATTCTCTTTCTGCCATCAAATCATTACAAAGTACATGAGATGGCATAATAGAACATAAAATGCCCCTATAAGTAATAAAAAACTTTATAGGCTCAAGAACGGAATAACCTTTTTGTGGATACCTAGCCATGTAGGTTTAAAATATAATGATATGGTTGACATGCTACAGTGTTTATATTATTCGTAATGATAATTTATTAGTTAAATAAAAGACAAATATATAATTTAGTGGCCAAATACGTTTTAAAAGTGGAGTGTTTTCTGAATCTGATTTAAAACTAATTGTATTTTAAAGGATGACAGTTATTTTTTATTTTAAAATGTTGTGCATTAGAATATCATTAGAAATATAACTATGTATATACTTTAAAAGCACAACTTGCATGAAATAAGTCTTACAAAATAAAAGCATTAATGATTGAAATTAAAGAGGCAAAAGAAACCAAAGATCGGAGTGGAGAAAGTGATATAAACGTGCTCAATAGAAAGGTCTAAACCAAAATTGGACAATTTTGTGAACGAAAATTCTCCTCCCATTTCACCTATCAAGCTTCCTGAACTTGCATTAGACAATATACAAAAATACTAGGAGAAAATACGTAAGAGAACGAAGAAACATTGAAAAATTTGGGAATAGTACAGGGCAAAAATAGGAAGTTGCAAACTAGCAAATTTATAGTCTACAACCAGATAATTTTTTAAAATATTAAAGAACTATTTAAAGGATGATGAGGTTTTTCTTTTAATATATTTTCTGAGAACTACCAACTAAAGTACTCTAATGAGGTAAAAAGTTGCCGTTTCAGAGCTTCCAACGAACACCTTGTACTTCATAACAGATCCCACTTTGTCAAAATGAAAAGAAATGGTGCTACAGTAATAAAAGTAAAAAAAAAACATTTTGTAAAGTATCTTTTTCTAACGGACGCTACGCAGCAGTGATATGTGCTCACATTTCACCTATATTTATGAAAATTTAAGAAGATCACAAACATTTTTCTCACATTATGAGTGACTGCCCTACCAAGTAATACCGAAAAAAGTAACAGCTATTTATTTAATTATTATATGGACAATGTCGGGTTTGAAGCAGCGTTCTATAACTTTATTCAGGCTGGTTATGATAAACCTATTGTCAACGTAGATGGAGGAACTATCAAGAGAACCGCTGATTATGCATGTCTTAAAGGAAAAGACATAGTAAATATAAACCAGTTTATAGCAGTTATAAGCAGCTTGAAACCTCTTGTTTTAGAAGTAGATGGCACCTGCATGAGAAGCGTAGATAATATCTTGTTATATATATTTTCTCATTATATATTTAATATTTTGGAACTATGAAAATATAAAAAATAAAAATTAATAAAGGACAAGCACGGTAAATAATATTTTTATTCTAAAGCATCTTTTAGTGTATTAAGAAATCATTGAATAATTCCAGCGTACTATTTTCACTAATATTATTTAACTGTTTTA
The DNA here is from genome assembly GCF_021130785.1 of Homalodisca vitripennis. NCBI lineage: Eukaryota > Metazoa > Arthropoda > Insecta > Hemiptera > Cicadellidae > Homalodisca > Homalodisca vitripennis. The sequence continues at coordinate 152,457,075 of NC_060210.1, read as the reverse complement.
GATTTCCAAGAAAATGCTTGAAAAATATTCCAATAACCCCAAATAACTTTTAAGGCCTTCAGTACATATTTGTTTATTATTTTCTCTACCATATATTTAGGTACTTCAGGAGTTTTAAAATGTTATTCTAGATAGACAAAATTATCTGGATTCGGATGATGATGAACACGAAATATCATTGGTACAATCATCGATTAAGTCCTGTACACCAGTTTCAGACGAAATGATAAATGATCTCTCCATTAGGGATTTTATCCTTGTTAATTTCTCGTCAAATAGCGAAAAAAACCGTTGTTACGTATGGTAAGTGGTTGGCAAGTTCGTCCTCGTGGACGAAGATTTTGAAGTTTTTAAGGAAAACTGAATGAGGGGAGGAAGATAGTTTTTTTCCACTCGCTGAGAATGTTGCATTAGTTCAAGTGAAAGACATAATTCATAGTTTGAAACACATTCGTCGTATTTATTCCTTTCTTTATTTAAGTGAAATTCCAATTACTAATTAAGCTAAAATGTTTAAATAATGCAATTGTTACATTGTGAGTAAACACACTTTTGAATTGAAGTGTACAGTTGTTTATTGTTTTAACCTATATTTATAGTTTTTTTTTTAAAGCACATTTTAGGAGAAATTTATTACATATTCTCAGAAAATTACACGGTTAAATGTATTAGAAAGAGTAAAATAAAAAGTAAAATACGGATCCTCCAACACAATATTTATTTATCTTATAATTATTCTTGTAAAACTAATAACGTAAACAATAAAGTTGGTATATCGTTTAAAACCAAGGTCTAAACTTACAACAAAGACAACAATGCACTATTAAAACAAATTATTATTGTTTTAAGATTGCCTTATACATTCGACAGATGTTCTTTAGTTTCAATTACAATTACATATTGCGGAAACATAATAATTAAGCAAATAGTCACGTTCCTAAGAATTTCATTAACCAATCTCAGAAAAAACATTAAAAGTTAGTAATACAATTACTGCAAGTTGGCCCCAGTGGCATATCAACTAAGCCAAACATATATTAAAAGAGTGAATATGATAATTAATAAAATTAAATAAACAACTTAAAGAAAAAAATATTTTTAAATACTGAGTCCTTGAGAATGGCCCGGTTCATCTTTTTTTCAACAAGGCTTCGGCCTATGAAGATAAACGCTATGTGGTAAGTACAATTCACTACATTTCCACAATTCAGCTTTAATGTACATAGTCCAGGATATGTCATAATTCTGATTGTGAAAAATCAAAAGTAGATTAACATTTTAATTATTTTAAACATATTCAGCTAAAATTTGTTCATTCTTCTACTTTTACTTCTTTTTCTATTACTTTTCGTAAACTTTTAAATTTGAAAAGTGCTAATAAGGGGATCTACAATTAGGTTTCTGTTGTTTTATATTTATCAGTAATATATTTATGTTTTACATAGAAACCACAGACTGCTGTATAATGGACGTCTTGTGAGAATTATGTTTATTACTCGCTAAATAAATTTTAAGGTCTCATTTCATACACCCATTTCACAATAATTTCAATATTTAATTTAATTTAGAAATTTGTTAGTAATAATAATTAATTAAGGAATAATTAATTATAAATTGTCTCAAATTATAATACAAACAATAATAAATACAAAATTAAATATATCAAAATTAATCAAAATTCACCTTATTACATATAAAACTCAAAAGTTATAAAGTAAACTAAAGTCAGTGATACAGTAGGCAGGGATGATTGTTGAGTGAAGAGAGCAGAGGAGAGAGGGATATAGAAGAAGTGAAACAAGATTATTATTTTAAATAAAGAAACTGGTTGCATTTTATTCAGCAGTATTTGGTTCAAAAGAAAGGTTAGTGTATTAAATTCATATTATCACTAAAGTACACAGCACAGAATCAGAATACAGACATTGGGTGAAAAAATTCCTTTTAAATTTAACAGTGATCCTTTGGAAGAACATAAAACACAGGAACATTCGATTTGGCTAACAATTCAAAATTAATATAATTAAAATGTAACAAAATTATTTTTCAAATTACAATATCTTTTATTAAAAACAATACCTAATATTTCTATTTCATTAAACCAGCACGACCACCCTGCCCTAAAATTTAAGAACTGTATTTCAAAAAAATTACCATTATTGTATCCTCCATCTTGTTTCAAAATTCATACCTGTATGTCAATTAATTTATCATCATTAAAGTTCACATTTGTATCATACAGAGTTATTTATTTTTTCTAGCTATAATCATCAGAATTCAAATTAAGTTTAACCATTTATTTAAAGGGTATAGTAGTAGTATATTACAACATTACAATTATTTTATATATTCTTATTATTATTGAATGTGTTAGCCCAATGACGTATCACTGTTAACGCATTGTCATTTTACCTTGATAAATTTAATGGAGGACATAGTGTAATCTTCCCTTGTCAAAGTTTATGTAAGACACACTGTCATCTACCTTTGGCAACGTTGTTGCAGGACATTTTGTCACCTTCCCTCGTCAAATTTGATGTAGATAAAGTGTCTTCTTCGTATGTCAAAGTTGATACAGGATACAGTGTGTTCATCCTGTGCAATAGTTGAATATACAATGTCACCTATTGTTGTCATATTTCATGAAAGACATGGTGTCACCTTCCGTTTTTAACGTTGATGCAGGTCACAGTGTCATCATTCCTTGCCATTATTAGTGCAAGACGTAGTGACGTGGGTAGATTATTTTACTAACCAAATCACATAGAATACCATTCGCTGTGAAAGAGATGATTATTTGAAATGTTTGATTAGAAGATCAAGGTCACTTCATTGTCTACAATCTGTTGCCTAACATGATAATATCCATGTGAAGTTTAATATTAGACACTAGTATCAACGTCACGACTAAACCTCAATAATTATACATTACGCATTAAACTAGTATAATATAACTAAATATAATTTATATTTTAATTTATTATGAAAAACCCTTCTTGGATTTTTAGCTTTTAATGGTTAATGTATATAATCTTACATGTTTCAGCATCCGACAGATATTTTATAACTCCACATATGTTGAGCTATGACACCAAATACAATTTTACTCTAAAGGTTTGGACACATCTTTATGATGGTTTAAATTACACTACTGTGGCAAAACAGTCGAGGTTTGCAAATGTAGAGGTAGAAGTGGTTGGGGAAAACGAAATGGTGCCGTATGACATTGAAATTATGTAGGTTAATTTTTATGTAAAAATATAATAGCATATATAACTAATGTATATATTTTAGATTTACTTTTTCTATACTACGTACTATACTTTATTATTATTAACGCATATTTATTACAGTTCGAATACTAATTAGATTTTTTAGATATCAGTACTAATTTTTTGGACTTTTTAATAAAATTTGAGTAAGACACTTCCACTCTTAAAATGTAAGCATTGCACAATCTTTTTCTTAACAGCGAATAATTTTTCATGAGTTATATCAATCACTGTAGTATATAGATTTTTACGTAAATTCACTCTTCCTTACTTTGTTTAATATTTTATATATGTTATTACATGTTTGAGTGATACCTGGCTAGGTGACAGTGGTACACTATAAAGGGTATATTATTAACAATATACTTACGTTGTAAGATATTGCACTATGATAGAATAGTACCCATTATAAAAGTAAAGTCATAAAATAAATATTTAAGTTTAAGTGTGTGTATATTATTAGGAAAGTGCGTAACTAAGTCAACTGCAATTTAACATTAACTTGCACTCTATATTATCTAGGATCGTTTGTGTATTCGCAGGACATCTCGAGAATAAAATTGGCTGTGGATTTAAGCGAAATCTGTTACATTACTCTTACACTGGCGTTCATTTAAGTAGTATATTACATTCATTATACTATTGAAAGAATAATTTTTACCTTAGTGAGTACTCGTATTATTTTATATTAAAAATCTTTGCTTAAAATAGTTAGAAAGGGACAACTTTCTCAAAACTTTAAACCATAGATTTCACAGTCATAAACTTTCTTCTAGAGACTAATTTATTTGTATGTTTAATTAAATTTTAAACATAAGCTATAAAAAATCTATTATATTGGCTTATTTAATAATTTTAGATGTGCTACGAACTGTGGTATAAAGGTGTTACCAAATACGATACTATTTCTGAAGGCCAAAGAAAAGAATAATTTATATGATGGCCTCGAATTTACGTGGACTTATTCTAAGGATAATGGTGCTGCACAGTCATTGGATTCCATAAAGGAACAAAACTTGCCGGATTTTATGTTAATAATCAAAGATAATAGTTTAGACGGAGGAGTTGAATACAATGTATTGGTTGAAGGTAAGAAAAGAATGGATTTTACTGGAATATTATTCATACATGTAGGTAGTATAAGCGATACTGTATTATATGTTAATTAATAAATTATTACAGTATTAAAATTGTATCCCATTACCTTAAGTTGATCTCTCCATGTAACTTAAGTCAAATCTACATAATAAAACGCGTGTATCTTACTATTCCTTTGCGCAATAATCTAATCTTCCGATTACGCATTTCCCATATAAATTAGAGATATTTAACAATGAAATATCAAAGTTTTAATACTACTCAATGCTAATATAATTAAAATCGACGCGTATGACTCTTACAAAGCGTTAAAAATGTATTCGTATTTTCACAATGTCTAAGGTAACTCCAGATATATTTTTATCGATCAATCATATACCGTATATGTCGTCAACGAATTAAAGTTTAGGTTCCGATAGCTTAGACGTAGTCTATTCCACTGTCCATCGTTTAAATTCCCTATTTACTAGAATACAGGAAGTAAAACAAATTATTTGTGTCTAGGTTTTGAAATACTTATCGGTTATGTTATTGGGAAATTGTTATAAACTTGAAGCATTCTAATGTGTGATGATTTTAACATTAAATTCTTTCTGGCAACAAAAAATTAATTTAGGTTATGTATTTGAGGTATGATGATTGCAACCATTTTAATCCCAACATAATAATTACGTTATCAGTTTAATTTTTCTTTTATTTTGTATAGTTATCTTTTCTATCTTCCGACTTGATTGAGTTACTGTCCTCTTCTTTACCCTATTTAGTTCCAAGACTAATGAAAAATATAAATTATATTTTTCAAATAGACATGAATTTATTCTTAATCTGATTTTTTTCATGTGCGTTTCCTTGTTTCCACTTATTGTATCAGTCTTCGTTGGAAATGAAGCCAAATATTTCTTGATAAAAAATTCAACATCATTGATTTTAAAAGTGGAATAGTGAGCTAGCACCCAATCCTTTACATCCACACGTACTATCTTTGATACATTGATATCAAGGGTGATATAAGAAATCTTACATGTCGTGACTATGAGTATTCTAAATGTCATATATAAAGTAATAAAACTTTGCTAATTTGTGTTTATTTCATAAAGTTGTATTATACTTGTACTAAAAGTGGTTGTATGTTCTCCAACAAGTACTACTGCACTTCATCTTTAGCAGTACTCGAATTGGGACACTTATACACTTACTTGTTTATTGTGATAAACACCCATTGCCAAGAACCACTACAGAATTATGAGATAAATTGGGGAATGAAAAAAATGAGATACAATATGACGTCAGTAGCGAGGAGGTAATATGTCCAAGGGGTGCTAATTTAAGCGCACCCGCCGCTAATAGTATGCACAGTACCCAAATACACTGTGTCTATGTTATCTAACATAGTTAATAATATTATAAGTTTTCGTGATTTTGGCTCAGTTAATTCAAAAAGCTATATATTTAAAAAAATATAACTTACTAAATAAATTTGCATGAACGTGTTTCGTGTTTCAGTGAAGTTAAAAGGTGATTTGACTACAATCTACAACTATAAATTTGAAACAGAGTCAATTGGAACCAACGAAACCTGTGATGTGACCCCGAGTAAAGGCACGAAAGGAGAAACAAAATTTGATATTGTTTGCTCTTATAACGTGGATTCAAACTTCATATATGAATTTTATGATAAAACTTCCGAAGAAGCTGATGAAAAAACTATATTTAATGGTGAGTATCAACCGAGTATCACCACGGTGGTAAACATGCTTAATTCTTCTTCAAGAACAGCAATCATCGTCATGTTACACAGCATTTAGAATAATTTATTTTCAATGACATTATCAATTTACATTAACACTTAAACCCTACTAAAACAATTAGTTAGACAGTCGATAATTTTCAGTCGCAGCTGAAGAGGGAACACACACGTACGTACTAGAAATGGGCCAAAACTCGCGCGGAATCATAATAGGTGTTAATTTTAAGTTAAAATTTTAAATCATAAACCAAACTGGAAATGAAGACTTTTAGTATAATTACTTTATTATTATCGATCTCTTTATTGTGTTTGCCACTGTAATATAAGAAAGTTACTGCATATCTGGATAAGTATTTCAATACCTACTTGTACTTACAGAATTCTTAGAAAGTAATCTTACCCTTTAAGTTTAATGATTTTTTCCATCAAAACAGCTGCCAGTTTAATAAGTTTATTTTTATCCTTAAAATACGTTGCGTAAAAGCATACAAGTGAAAAATCATGATAATCAGTAAGAAAAAAATGGGTTGAACTAAATCCATGATCAAGGAAAATAATCATTTTCTGAATCCTCTCCTGTTGGTAGTAGTTCAGCTTATTGTGACACGATTCTCGTTAGTTTATTCTATACTCGTTAGTTGGCAGTGACGAGATCTGTATAGAGATCTTCTTCACGTTTGTATATCCGTCTCCTAACCCCCTTTCATGGCATTGTAAACTAACTGTGGCACAACTCAAGACGGACTTATTTGATGAAAATCTGTGTTGTGCTGTATTTCTATCCCCCTTAAGATAGTGTTAAAAAACTCACAACTTCAAGTGCATCTATCAACGGGATTGCTTACGATGATAACTAAATTACCAGTGTCTGGTGAAGCCTATTTTGGTGGAGAGAAGCGGCCCCGACATTTTCCATTGGAACTGGTAGCAAGTCTAATCATTCTGTGAGTCTACATGAATTACATATTCACTCTAAATGGCATAAACCTCACAACACTTTGTCTAACTTGCTGTCTTCCTAATCAACGATTTATTTGGACCGTTACATTACAATATCACAATCCGTTTAGTTTGTATGAAACATTGGTGTTTTGTCCTTTTTGTAGCCCTTGAGGATAACTAACATCATAATTCACTTCTGTACAACTGACAAGTATAATGTAGTATTTATCTGCAGTATTCGTTTGGATGCAGTTTTGCTTTACTGGGGTTATGGTTACTAATAAAATGTATCCAAGTAAAACATTTGAACAGCCGCAATTTTGTACTGAATCAATCTTTTTGAGTGCGGTTTGCAGCATTAAACTCTGCTAGATAAGCCCTTTATTATGTCCATATTGACCTATGTTCCTATTTAAGATTTTCTTCTGAATCCTTGTGGGACGTCTCCATGATATTACAGAAAACTGATAGTTCCTTCCAAAACTAGATGTTTAGGTGTAGTGTTGATGTACCACATCTCGTTGATTTATCTGTGATCGTTCAGAAAATATAAATAGATTTGCAGGACTTTATGTACACCCTGTATATATATATATATATATATATATATATATATATATATATATATATATATATATATACAGGGTGTACATAAAGGATATATATATATATATATATAAGTGTGTGTGTGTGTGTGTGTGTGTGTGTGTGTGTGTGTGTGTGTGTGTGTGTGTGTGTGTGTGTGTGTGTGTGTGTGTGTGTGTGTGTGTGTGTGTGTGTGTGTATGTGTGTGTGAGATAATTGTTTACGCTATACCAGAGATACTTATCTTTAGTGAGTGTTTATCATAAAAATATGTATCATCAGACAAACTACTTTACCCGGAAGGTGCTATGCTGAACAAGAAAGATTGTTTCAGCTTAGTTTAGAAACTGAACAAAGACAGCGAAACTATAAATATAAATAAATATCATAACCACTGTTATCATGTTCAAGAACAGTTTCACATAACTTGTAGAATATACTGCAATTTAGTTGTTTTGACTTAATGTAGAAATGTATAGAGACCGATTAACGTCCACCAATACGATACGAGTGTGATATCTTCATAAATGAATAACACAGGAAGACAGCGTTTCAACACTTCTGTCGCAAATTGAAGTGAGATTAATCAATACGCTCCTAGAGTATTGAACATGTAAATAATCCCCATAGATAACAATTCAAATACCCAGAAAAACGTTTTCTGGTATCAAAGGCGTTTTACTTCGTTGAAGAGTTCAGGATGGGCCGCTGGGAAGAAAATACTTAAATAAATTATAGTGAATGTGAAATCTCAGTTCTGATATCGAAAGCGATGTCTAAAGCCTTACTACTTTCATTAGTATTACAATTATATGTACAGCAGTATTTACGCATCTAGTGCACTTGTGTATGCAATAAAGTATATTATGATATTTGTTGGTGAAGCTCTGTTTGTGAACCTCTGGGTATTCTTGATGTTTTGTTTATTAATAAAGAGTAATATCGATCAGATATGTATGTACGTTTTCCTGAACTCCAATTCTAAATTGAAAACTTTTGATATTGTAATATTGGTAATACGTTAGTACACATATATTTAAAGATTTGTGAAACTTTGTTTCAGGGAGAATGTTGGGGACTACGTATCGAGGAGAGTTACATGAAGTCAAACTGACAAGAGGCAACGTCGTTGTGTATCTAATAAATAATCAGAATGGACTTTCACTCAGTAAACATATTTCCGTAACTGTAAGTACTTTTTCTAGTAAGTAGGATTGGCTTTATATAAAGTGGTTCCTTTATACTCTGTAAGCAAAGAACATAAATTTAGCATAAGCATAATACCCAAATAAATAATACACTTTAAATTTGACCTGAGGAATTAAACTTCATTACTACTCTGCTGCTATAAACAACTCTTTATGTAACAAAACTTACTATGTAAAATGTCATCAGTTTATTAAGGATTGCAATTAAAACATAATATAAAGAGAAAGATTAATACACATACCTATTTCTCCAATAACCGTGTTTAATGACCTCGTTCCTATCTCTTGTTCCCACTGTTGTTGCCAATTCTCTAAAATAGAGGCGCTCCGGATCTCAGGAAGAGTAATCGCTATTTCTGTCGTAAACCCGCTTTCACTGTAGTACGAACAAATCGATAGAATAGCCTCCTAACGACGATAGTAGCCAGTTTTGGATATTAAGATAGACACGATAAGCACACAATTACGATATATACCTTTTATTTGAAAAGTTAATATATTTTAAAATTCTTAATGCAGTATGACCACCCTCAACTTATCCTCTTACAGGAGTACGAGCATGTGCCTGGTATATGAAGCCACTTTATCAAAGACAATGGATAAAAGAGGCAGTGCTTCTTTAGTTGTCTTCTCTAGCTTACTGTAAATCTGCTAGCCTAATAAGAACTTAGTGTGAATTTTCACACAAATATATCCTACGATGTTCAGAAACTCGGTAGACTCACGGTTTACATGTAATGTTCTTTGACATTAACCTCCCATATATTTAAAATGATGATTTAGATAGTTTAGTCAGGTCCTGGTTGCCCAACCGGTTCAACAATATCATCCTTCCATGACTAGCAATAATGTGCCTTGCCAAGAACTCTCGCTATTACACCTAAATTAATAAAGGCTTTTGAATTCAAAGTATCTGTACTTTTTATCGTAATTTTAATTATATTGTAATAGTAATTAAATTGTAAATTATTGTAAATTTATCGATCTGCTCAATTGATCATGCACTAAACTATACCTGCCTTGTTCTTAGTTTCTGTGCCTGTCAACTGTGATATATGACAGTGCACTACTTCTGTGGGATTCTTAAATATAAAAAGCATTCTTAAAAAGTAAAAGAGGGGTACGGTGGTCGACAATATTTCAGGACTCCTGAAAAGTGTTTCACGATAAAGTGAACGATGGAATTATAATCATCAGGGTATAGTGATGGCTCTCACACTACGCACATCTAAGTATCATTTTCACTAATGTTCCAGTTGTAAAAATAGAATTTCGAAAACCTTAGTCATGGTCTCTAATTACTTTGCAACCTTTGGTGACTTTCGCAAGCACTAGCTTTTAAATTTTCTCGAGTACATTACTTGTTGCATGTAGAAGATAGTTATGGATTAGAAATTAGAAGACAGCTCAGTAGCTGTTTACCGCCATGTTTCCTTCTTTCACCATACAAACTTCGCAAAAGCATCAGTCTTAATGTTCTACGCAGCTTATGCTGCTCCCTTTCCGCAAATAATACGAAAATATGTGACTTATTTAAACTGTGATTGCGTCTTCGTTATAATATTCAAAAACAATTGCTACGTTTTATTGGCTTTATCACCTCACTTGTCCTTATCTGCTGCTTCCGTAAGATGTCGATGCTCAAAATGTGAAAGCGTTCATAGTAGAAGATGAGGGAAGAGGTCTTGCAGCCTCCCCATCTATATATCTAGTATCCTTGTCAGACTTTCGAACTAAACATGTTTTTGTTTCACAAATCGTCACTAGAGACTGATGTCTACACCTAGAATCGTATCAACTTCCTATTCCAGTATAGGATTATTAATACAAAACAGTTGCCTAGAATAAGCGATACTCTTATCCGGAATCATAGGTCAGCATCAGATGGTAGAGTTAACACATTTTTAATATCCATTTTTAACATCCCATCTAAAATTATATCTCTTTAAATAGTATTTGAGTAATAAAACTGAAATTTTTATTGTATAATCTTTTGACCGCAGTATTAATTCATCCCCATTGAAAGCAAAATTACTTCAACTACGGTCAAAGACAACTTGTTTGGTAACAGAAGCACTTTCTCCGTTAGATTATGTCTAATAGAACTTAATTAAAAACTAGCAGTATTCGTTCATTCGGACTAAGAGTTCATTCATATTCATACACAAGTACTCATACTCAGTGGCAGGTTTTAAATAAATATTTCTCTCTATCTAGAGTCAGGAAAAGATTGATTGCGAGGATTATTTGGCTTACACAATGACTTAGGCCTCTATAAAATAAATTGATAAGTTACGCAACCGGACTTAGCTGCAGCTCCCACCATAATTTTGCACCACCCTCCGATAAGGACATTTTCAAATTTACTTTTTAAAATTCATTAACTACAACAGTATACAAACTACTAGTCAGACGTTCCACCATTGCTAGACGATAGAGTGACGTCATTGCACAGCTGCCCACATATTATGTCGGAGTTTTCTATGAAGGATAAGATGATACTAAGATACGACAAATCCACAACGAAAGAGAATGAAGCGGTAAAGTATCCATTGAGTAATGATACCTCTTAAAAAACCAATGCTGACAACTACTTATACTGCAAAATAGTTCGAGAGTCGTTACAAGACTATCCAATATAAACTGAAAACGCCAAAAAAGCAGTAAACCTCAATGTCGACGTAATAACAATAACCTTACCTGCTGATAAGGAATTTCCAGATAAACAATGCGATATCAGCGTTCTACAATCGATTGGGATATTGTCAGCAAACTGAAGGCAAACACTTTGAACATTTGTTATAACTGTTTTGGTAAGTGATTTGAAGTAAAAGAAGTAAAATAAAAGATTAAGTGTCTCAGTTTTCTCTAACAACCAGAATGTTTGCATTTGAAAAATTCTGTATTTTATAATCTTTGAGTGTCCGCCATTTTGTAATGCGTCAACTGTTTTACGTCAGATTTTCGCCAAAATGTTTCAATTAAAAAGATCTTTAATTTGATGTACGACTCGACCTATGCTTCTATTTAAGAATTTTCACCAACCCCTAGCGAGACGTCCCCCATAAGCAGGATATCATGGTGAAATACATAAAATAATAGTTTTATATGAGCAAAAGCTTTATGTAAATTTTGGTTCTTATATTGTAATTAGTTCAAAAGTTATTAGACCGTCCCGGGACTTTTCAGCACCCCTGTATATATATATATATATATATATATATATATATATATACAGGGTGATTCATGAAGTTCTCCCCCCACTTCTACAGCACATTGTACTAGTAAAAATAATGAAAAAATGTTATATAAACATAGGTCCGAAAACGCTTCGTTAGCGAGTTACAGCTAGTGAAAGATTTCGCCTGAATTCCTGGGTAAAGAGTAAAATAAAGCCATACTGAACTTTTGGAAAGGTTAATTAAGTAAGAAATATCGTGGATTCTTATGTATTTTTACCTGATAAAGCTAATAAAATAGGTTTCAGAACTGTACCTGTAGTAGTTTTTGAGGGATTCAGGGTTAAATGCAAAAAATTGGGGCACGAAACAATGTTTTTTTAAGTTTGATGTACAATAACTTTGTTAAATTGGTAATAAATACATAAATTCAACAAACATTAATTGTAGAGAATTTAATTCTGAGAAAATTGATATAATCAAAGTCTAAAATAAAACAGAAATAAGTACCAAAAAATCGATTTTATTCAGTATAATACTTTACTAGCTGTAAAGAAATACCGTACGGTATTTAGTTAAAATAAAACAAAAACAAAATGTTTGTTCCTTAATGATGAGATAAATTGAGAAAACCAGATTAACTGTTAAATAAATTTGTTTGTAAATAAAAATATCATGTTTTATTACGTTGTATTTTTTTTTAATAAAAATTTACATCAAATGTTTGAAAATAAATGAAGCAAACATTTTCGCATTATTGTTTACTAATTATCGAAATGCAGTTTTTTGTTTTATTAATTTCTAAGTTGGTAACGCACGAATAACAGCTGATCAACAATGGTATTCTGTACTGTTACGTTAGAACTGTGTATTAGTGGTGTTTTGCAAGCTACAGCTCAGGAGATCGGGTTCTGTGAATCGTGTTATTAAATGCAATTTTTCTGTGAGTTATAATTCGATTGTTTATTCAGTGAAAAAATGCCTTACTTATTTACATCAGAGGAATACGCTGATATGGTTTTTATTTTGGGTTACTGTAATGGTAATGCTAGAGCTGCTGTAGAAGAATATGAACTACGTTACCCTAATAGGAGGATTCCAGATACCAAAACAATTTCAGGAACTTTTCGTACTCTTCGGGAAACAGGATCACTACCAAGTACTAGAACCAATTATGAACGAGCTGTCCAACTTGATGATGATATTGTTATTAATGCTGTTCATCGCAGTCCAGGTGTAAGTACACGACGTATTTCTAGGCAGATAGGAGTTTCGCAGTCAACGGTGTGGAGGTCACTTAATCGAAACAAATTTTATCCGTTTCATAAACAAAAGGTTCAACATCTACAGCTAGAGGATGGTCTGCTTCGCTTGGAGTTTTGAAACTTTTTCAATATTAATAATCAACTCTACAAGCGTATTTTGTTTACGGATGAGGCACAATTCACTCGGGATGGTGTCAATAACTTGCACAATGAACACTCATGGGCAGAAGAAAATCCACATGAGGTAGTGGAACAGAACTTTCAACACCGATTTAGCGTCAATGTCTGGTGTGGCCTTTTGCACAATCGGCTGATTGGACCTTTCATATTACCTGGACGCCTAAATGCTGAGTTCTATTTGCATTTCCTTCAAGAAGAGTTGCCACAGCTGTTAGAGAATGTTCCTTTACATCTCTGACAAAATTTGTACTTCCAGCATGACGGAGCACCTCCCCACTTTTCACGTGCCGTTTCTGCTTACTTAAATCATCAATTTCCTGGACACTGGATTGGTCGTGGAGGGCCTCACCCTTGGCCACCAAGATCACCAGATCTATCTCCATTGGATTATTGCATCTGGGGATGGATGAAAGACATTGTATACAAGACAAAAGTGAATTCTCGTGATGAATTAATTGCCCGTATTATGGATTCGGCTGTGCAGATACAGGGAAGTCCTGAAAAATTAAAAAACGCAACAAAAGCAATACACAAACGTGCTGCAAAATGTATTGATAATGATGGCCTCATTTTCGAACATCTATTATAAAAAGGTGCGTACGGTTGGCCCAACCTGATTAATTTTGCTTAAAACTAGTAATGTATTATACTGAATAAAATCGATTTTTTGGTACTTATTTCTGTTTTATTTTAGACTTTGATTATATCAATTTTCTCAGAATTAAATTCTCTACAATTAATGTTTGTTGAATTTATGTATTTATTACCAATTTAACAAAGTTATTGTACATCAAACTTAAAAAAACATTGTTTCGTGCCCCAATTTTTTGCATTTAACCCTGAATCCCTCAAAAACTACTACAGGTACAGTTCTGAAACCTATTTTATTAGCTTTATCAGGTAAAAATACATAAGAATCCACGATATTTCTTACTTAATTAACCTTTCCAAAAGTTCAGTATGGCTTTATTTTACTCTTTACCCAGGAATTCAGGCGAAATCTTTCGCTAGCTGTAACTCGCTAACGAAGCGTTTTCGGACCTATGTTTATATAACATTTTTTCATTATTTTTACTAGTACAATGTGCTGTAGAAGTGGGGGGAGAACTTCATGAATCACCCTGTATATCCTTTATAACATATTACTGTTAAAATTTAAAACTAATGTCAATGTAACATATTGATGGTTAATGTTATAGTGAATAAATTATAAAATCCAGATAAAGCTACATGTGATTATAATAACAATTAACTTTTAAAACATATGATGACAACTCCCAGCCTAATGTTTTTGTGGTATTTTGCACTTGATTATCTAGTCAATATGTCTTCTATATAACTCTTCATCATATATTCTGACTCTGTAGGTGGCATGACCTTCCCTAGATGCTCTTCATCCGATGAACATTTTACATCTAGAAGTGGTGCTTGCAGGTTTTAATTGCCACAATCAACTTATCAGTCAACTTTGCAAATCAAGTATTTATTAATTAGACCTAAGTGATATCTAACCCCATGTGTTTTGACCATTCAGTACAATGTACATTTTTTACAGTGTATGAAATTATTGTATATAATAAAGGCAACCCTTGACAAAAATGGAATAAGCAATAGTATTGAAACAACATAAATAAAGGGTAGGCGAACAAGAAAACATGTTTCTAAAGATTTTTATTTTTATTTGATTGTTATTGATTGGAATTTCCTCTACCCAGTGCAACAAAACACAAGGTACATGCCTCCTGAAAGTACGATGTAATATCAGAAGGCATGTACCTAGTGTTTTGTGATAGTGGGTAGAGGAGATTAAAATAAATAGCAGTCGAATAACATTCCTAAAAAGATAAGGACTTAATAAAACTTTAAGACAATCGTTCCTAGAGATGACGTCAAGCACTTTAAAGTCGTCAAAATATAGTTTGAATGTTTTAATAAATTTTCTGAAACTTGTAGTTTTGAGTTTAGGCACATATCTCTTAACAACTTGTGAATATATTTCTATGTAATTTGTGGCTTCTTTAGTAAAAAATCATTAAGGCAGGAATTTTTTAACATAATTGAAATCAAAGATATAGATTTGTTCAATAAACCACCAACACACACATTCAGACCCATATGGTATATTAAACTAAATTTAGAAGGAAGTTCTTACTTGCTTTGATCTAACAAATCATATGGTTTATTTTAAAAGAGTAATATTTATAAACATCTTGTACAATGCAGTTATAATATATTTACAATGGATATAATCGTTACCAATTTCTTTCAGCTAACTGATTTGGAAATGTCTGACTCTGATTTGGAAGAAAGATATAACTCAATAGAAGACAGACTATTGGCGGGGGATAATTTAAGTAGGTATTTATATAAAATTTACTTAATATCTAATATACTATACAGCCGCATGTGTAACTGACTCACTGACTGATATATAGATACAAATTCTAACACAGTTCTAGAAGTGCTGGAAACTTGAAATTTGGCACGCAGGTTCCTTTCACAATATGACCCGGAGGAAAAGTCTGAAAACCGGACTTTTTTACTTTTAAACCCCTCAAAAAAATTCCTCAAAAATCGCGCATTCCTTACCCCTGCAGGCATTTCTTATAAGCCTGATAGCGGGTGAACCGTGGGAGCTAGCTTCGATCTGACGAAAAATCGTTAGTCAGGAATGAAGTGAACTACAAAAAAGGTCCAGTGACTTTTTGTCCTATCTCGTCTGGTTAAGCGTCAAAACGCGGGAATGTTTGAAATTCCAGAGATTTTTTTGCTTAAAATAAAGTTTCGAGCCTGATAGTGGCCGAACGGTAGGTCATAGCTCAAATCTGATTGAACGATCAAATTAGCAAATTGCGCGATCTACAGAAAAGGTCCAGTGACTTTTTGCTCTACCTCCAGTGGTTCGGCCGAAAAACGTGATTATGTGCAATTTTTTTGTAATTTTCACGTGAAAACTTTGTTTTTGGGGTCAATAGCGGCGAAACAATTGGTCGGAGGTCAAAATAAAACAGAGGTTAGATTTAGGAAATAATATAATCTACAAAAAAGGTTAAGTTACTTTTTACTATATCTCCATTAGTTTGACCGCAAAACGCGATTAAGTGACAATATTTTGAAATTTTCGCCTACAAATTTACATTCCGGGCTTGATAGCGGCTAAACGGTTCGTCGTAGCTCAAAAACAATTTTCAATGCGATTTAGGAAATCACGTGACCTACAAAAAAAGTTTCAGTAACATTTTGCCCTATCCTCAACGGTTTGGCCGCATAACGCGTTTTAAAGTTTAGATTTTTTGAGTTTTACGTGAGATTTTGCTTTCTGGGCTCTATTTCAGACAAAATCTTAGTTCTAGCCCAGATTAAAAATTTTATTTTAATACAAAATAATGCGATCTACACAAATGGTCTAGTGACCTTTTACTCTATCTTCCATGATTTAGCCGTAAAACGTGATTATATTGAAAATTTCAATTAAAAACTTACTTTTCGTGCTCGATAGTGGCAGAACCGTTAGCCCTAGCTCAAATGTAAAACTTTTTGTAAATAGCTATTAATAGGATCTACAAAAAAGGCCCAGCAGCTTTCTATCGTTTATCTTTCCGTAAGCCTGATAAATGCTCTAAATGGCTAATTCTTTGTCGTCACTTTTAGGTGTTTTAAATTTTGCAACTATAATTAGTGCGATTCATGCTGGTTCCATATTGACCTTGTATTACTACGTTGACGAGTGACTAAAACCTCCCTCCACATCGGGAGTTGGCTGAGCGTTAGTGAAGCTTCAATAGTAGATAGGGACAGAGTGTTTTTTTATTTTATGAAATATTAGTTCATTGTCAAAACTCTGGCGTGGAATGATAATTTTCGAAGTAATTTAAACCCCCTGATCAACGTTTTATTTTGATCGTACACATGTTCTCGTACCACAGGCGTACATTTCCCAGAAAAGTGCCACGCGTTCTTATAACCCCCGATAACATTAACCCCCCCCTCCCGGGAATTTCGTGGTTGATGAACTCCTGATTAAATTAAAACCCCTGATCAACTTAATAATCTGATAAAGGTAGTTATTAATTTATTTACACAAAATCTGTTTACACCATAGCTGACCAGTGCAGACTTTTATGCCAAGCGTTGTACCGACTAAACCATAGATCGTAGATCAAACCTGAGGGCACAATCGAATTAACAAAAAATTAAATTTCCGACAAGAAAGGTTCAGTCACTGTTTGTCGTATCTCTAACGGTTAAGTCACAAAATGGCCCTAGAGTCAAAACTTTGATAAAAACTGGAAAATTCAAAAAAATAGGTCTAATACTATTCCGAATTCCGCTTATCCCCGAATTTGGACAACACCCCAAAAGGGGGCCTGGGGTGTGTCATTAACCCCAGGTAACATTACCCGCCCCCCGGGATTTCCTGGTATGACCGGATAAGCTCCTGAGTACATTAAACCCCCTGAAGTGTGAACCCCCCCGGTAATATTAAACCCCCCTGGGAATTTCCTGGCATGACCTCATGTCCGAATTTTACCAATCACCAAATCGCTTAGCCCCCCTTTGGGAAATTCCCGGTATGACCATATAAACCCCCGATGTCTTAACCCTTGGTAACGTTAACCCCCCCCCTTTGAATTCCTTGTATGACCTCATGTCTGAATTTTACCTATCAATAAACCACTCTTATCCCCTAATTTGGCAAACACCCTAAAGGGGGCACGGCAACATTAAACCCCCCCAGGGAATTTCCTGGTATGACCAGACAATCTCCAGAATAAATGAAACCCCCTGATGTCTTAACCCCCGTTAACATTAAACCTCCCCTCAGGGAATTTCCTGGATGACCAGACAATCTCCTGAGTAAATTACACCACTGATATCTTAACCCCACCCGGAATTTCCTAGTATTACCAAACAATCTCTGGAGTAAATTAAAACCCTGATGTCTTAACCCCCGGTAACATTAACCCCCCCCCCCAGGGAATTTCCTGCCATGGCTAGAATTTATTTCTCTGATTTAACCTGTCACCGAATACCGCATATCCCCGAATTTGGCAAACACCCAAAAGGGGGCCTGGGGGCGTAGCCCCCAGCGAGCCGAAGGCGAGTCATCAACTATACATATACATTTATTTTAATAAAATAAAAGTTTTCTGTAAGGAAATTAAAGGATTTTAAACTTAGGCTTGGCCACGTATTAAAATCATTGATTTTACTAAGCAGCTTAAAACAGTATAAATATGTATGTTTTATTACAGAGGCTCTACAGACTATATCTTACATCGCGGACATCATACCTCCTGACAAGGATAAGAGTGCGGTTTTAAACAGACTACTTGAATACGTCACTCAGGTCAGTATAAACGATGGTATAAATATTACTAGTTATATATAAATTAATTTTATATATATATGTAAATTCTATATGTAGTTTTTATTGTATGCATATAAAGTATATGTATTAAACCTTTTATACTTTTTAGGGTGATCCAATGTTTGTGTTGGAGTTTCTTTGTGTACACTGTTCCTATACATGACCATAGCTCAACTGGTTTAAATAACTGTACTCATTTTATTGTTGTATTGCTTTTATATTATTAAGTGAGCACTAGTAATTTAAAAGGAATGCATTTGTGTAGCAGTTTTAATATAGGTTTTAGTTTTTGGACTAAAGCAAAATCAGTGTTAAAAGATGAATTTCAATATTAAGCAACGATCAGTTCACTGGTCAATATTCACCCTAAATTAACCTACCCTACAGGCTGAAACAAAAGGGAGATGTACAAGTTAATATAAAAAGTAAAGAACGAGAAATACAGCAGATGACCGTGTAATTGGTTACATTACTCACATTATTACAAAACCACAGCGAAGAATGACCGTATTACTAAAATATTGAGTATTGAGTGTGCAATCTTTGTACGTGGTGTCAAACACATAACTTGAATGTCACTTATCATTTATTTAATAATTTATGCAGATGTAAAATAAGATTGAGCCACAAAAAGTACTTTCTCCGCCGGGACTTGAACCTGAATCCCTTATTTTCCGAGTGAATTTACTACCACTACACCATAGAGTTATTAATTTGTAATATTATATTATTTTGAATTTTGATTTTGGCCGTATCTGTAACATATGCGTTTAAATAATTATACTAACATTTGATCGGAAGACCAAATACCTGTCACCCTGTCACGCGACTTTATTTTACATATTTTATTAAATTGGTATATGTTAAAAATTGTATGTAACAATAGCCTAATATATTTTTTAATTATATATATGGGCGGGATAACTAGCGTAAAAGGATTCCTAGCTGTCCGCTATTGGAATAGTAGTTTGGAAGCCATTTTTGAGCAGTTGGTTCCCAGGTTGGGTTAGAGAGGATCTTTTTAGATACACGCTCTGACTGCGCTTACCTACTATATAACAATATAGTAATCAACCCATCGCTTGACGTTTCGAGAGTTTATCTACGGAAAATATTTTCTTCGTAAAATCGTAGAGTAGAATCTGTGAATACTTAAAATTTTTGAGGTGTTAAGTTCACTTGTATTTTCAGGCTTTGATTTAAAATTTGTATACCTATTTACCGAACGATGTTTCAATAGTATATTCAGATTAGCTTTATTAGTGAAATAAATCTGGTATTAATCGTAAATTAGAACAATCCTTTCAAAGAAGATTGAGGAAGAAAATGACTCTAATTTAGGAAGGGTGCTACTAATTATTTTACTTAGAAATGAGAAGGAAAACGTTATATTTCGTCAAATTCTTTTTTTAGATGTAATTAATTTTATTCTGTACAAATTTTGTTCGTTCCTCAAAAAAATACTTATATTAATCATGATGATTTGTTATAGCTGTAGCTGTCAGTACCCGGTTTAACGTCAAGAAATATAAACACATAGATAACATTTTTGTAACTCAATAGTTAGTTCACTCTCTACGTTCACTCTCAATATTACAGGTTTCAGTTACGACACTTTCGGATGTGAAGATGTGCACCTCAACATTAACTAATGTACTAGTAGCTCTTAATACACCCACTCAGTTGGCATTGAGTCCAAATATGATGATGGACA
This sequence comes from Homalodisca vitripennis, assembly GCF_021130785.1. NCBI lineage: Eukaryota > Metazoa > Arthropoda > Insecta > Hemiptera > Cicadellidae > Homalodisca > Homalodisca vitripennis. Next base: position 152,436,514 of record NC_060210.1, on the reverse strand, counting down.
CTCTGGAAGTGATCAAGACACAAGCAAATATTTTTCAGCGATTTGTTTTTGATAGAGTTCATTCACAATGGATGTCTGCTGAAGAAATTAGACAAGTGGCTTCGTAAGTTTGTTTTAATTTTAATAATATTAATGATTTAAAAATACCATTTCGGAAAAAATCGAAGATGATTATAATGTTCACCTTATCGAAACAATTTATTTTACATGATTTATTAAGAGACTATTTTAATTCTCCTAATAGTAGAATTTGATATTAAACATGTATGATCTATATTTTAATTAATTTGGAAACATAAAGTGTGTACGTCTATCCTTTAAACCTTTACTTCAGTTGCCACAAATATAATTACTAATTCACATTGACTTTGACTTAAGCTTGAAGCTGAAATGTATTCCTGATTCAGTATTATAGTGCATATTCCAAACACACTGATACCATAGCAATATTTTCCATACCAATAATTACTTTTAATTTTGTCCAAGTTAGGTGCAAAGACGAAATACTTTTTTATTGGGCTAACGTAATACATGCCTTATAAATTAAACTTAACATAATTAATCAATCATCTGGTATATATCTGGAACTTGTCATAGTCACTGTTTCATGTTAAGTGGTTTCTATCTTATCCATCTAGTATGATACACACTTGGAGAGGAGGTTTGGGACAGGCTTAGATTCCTCTTAGTAGATTACCAAAACTCTCTGGGAATTATGATTAAATAGAAAATATCAATATATTGTTATAAGTAATTTATTATAAAAATTATTGAGGCTGTTAATAAGCTTGTCCTTTAAACAATTCTACTAAATAATACAAATTTTGCGGTTATTTTGATACAGTATTGAAACCATTGCAAAACATGAGCACTGCTGCTATATGCTAGAGTAGATCAGTCTTGCCAATCTTTCTACATCCTATTCTCCAGACACCCTCTTATCCGTACGTCACACGCGAGGTCGTTGCTCTCAGAGAGTCGTAGCCTCTGTGGTAGCCGTAGATTAAGTCTGTCTCTTATTTTTAAACAACTTTACCCTGCCGAGTCATTGATAGCTGGGTGGTTAGTGATAATTATGAGTTTAAAATTGTAATTCTGACTCTTACAAATGATAACGGTTTAGAAATTAAAATGCATTATTTTTAATATTGTTATTACAAATATGTCTTAATTAACATGAAATCCCACGCGAAGGTTTCTTGCATTTCGATGTTCCAGACTCACGTCCTTAGACAAGTACACCAATTAAAATCTTATTTTTTGCAATACTAAAAATAAGTAAAGCTATATAACGAAATTTTGAATTGTTAAATTGTTTATTTAACCAGTTAGTATCTGCCAGTTAAATTTGAGGTGTTTTCTGTATATTATAACTCTTGATATAAGTTTAAAATTTTGCTCTTAGTAGGAACTTTTCGTGATCTTGTTATTCTTAAGTGATGTCGGTTACTTTGAAACTACTCTCACTGTTTATCAAATTTTGGTCAAAGAATAGAATATAATTACTTTCAGTTTATACAAACTCTCCAGTGATACACTTCAGTTGCATCGATACAAAATGGCTTGTGTGATATATATGTTTAAAGTAACAGAGCGAATTTAGGCAAAATCCGCACTTACAGGTTTCCCAAGTTTCAATCCCAACTGCCCAATAAATCCCATCCTTGAATTTTGACAGAATCGCATGCACCCAATTACGCAGTTTTTATACATACGAAAGATATTTATCTTAATGAATTATAGCGTTATAAGTGACCAAATAATGATGAAAAGTGTGTTATAAGAGTAGTTTTCAAAAACCATTACTACTTATTCGATATGAAAAGCTGTTACTCTATAAACATTAAGAAAAATCTTTCATTTCCCTCATTCGACCAGATAGAATACAATGAAATACTTTCAATTTGTAAAATTTTCCACGCTATACACTCTAGTATGTATAATAAAAACATAGCTTGTGTGATACATATATTTAAATTTACAGAGGCAATTTCGTCAATAACCATACTTACAAGATTCTATAAAATGCCTTTAAAATTAAGAACTGAGTTAACCTCAGTTAAATATGACCAAACCACTGTTTTCCCTTGATCAACGTATAATTGAGCTATTATTTAAGTAAATACACGCTTCTCTGCATTTTTCAAATTTAACAAAATGCTCAAATTGAAAGAACATAAACGAACCTTAAAGAGAATTCTCCAACAGCAACTCACAACTATTTTTTTTCAAATTAAAGGAGTTGTTTTCAAAATAATATTTTTTTGTACTTTATCTATGATAATCTTACTGTTCGGTAGTGGCAGCCCCAGAAAGGAGTTCATTACGTACGTCGGTTTCCAAAATGTAACAAAATATAAATATTAAAAATAATATGCTAGGTACATGTCCAGCGTTTTTTTTCCTCTAGCTACTTGAAATAATGCTATTATCTATAGTCACAATTAGATAATAAGCTACTAATACCATTGAAATTTGCAACACATGATGTCAGATGGTATTTTTTGTACAAATACACAATTCAGAGACAATACGTGCCACGTTGATTTCAGTGATTTAACCAGCTGTCCAAAATTGTTCCTATTTTTACATCAAGGAAATGTTGTTGTAAATAATTATAAGAGTATTTATGGATGTTAATATAGAGTAGGACACATTATACTATGTTTTATATTAACATCTCAGAAGTGTAAAAATTAACAGAAATCCGTTACTAAATATTGTATGAATGAGTGTCATACATCCAGGTATACAAATCCCTAACTTAGAAACATCCACAGATCTCCAAAAACTTTCTTATTTGAAATATTTATAGGATAACTTAGATATCCGTAGAATTATGCATGAACTAATCCTTATGTTTTTTTCTACAGAGTTATACTTACCTGTCTTAATGCTGGATTGATGTGCAAGGATCCAGGAACAGAGAATGTGCCACCAGATGACTTTAAGCTAAAACTTCTAAACGAGGTAATATACTTCATCTTTTGCGTAATCTTCAAACTATCAGTGAACATATTTAAATTAATCATACCAAACTTTAAAACAGTAACAAATACAAGATTGATGTACTTAATAGCTATTTTGCATTTTTAGAAATCACAACGTCAAGCTATATTTCATTATGTACACTGCTAGACTTCCTAGCCTATGTACTGAATTATTATAAACTCCAAATACACTTTTATACGATTCAAAATTTCTATTTGAATTGTCAATACGTAGGCATTCTTATGTATGTACCATTCACAAATCAAAAGTGCGTTTTCAGTTTTATTACCATGTTTAAGGAATTTACGCCTTCCAATGTAACCTTATTGATCTGTATTTTTTTAATGGGCCTCTTTGAGTCATTGCCTTTTGGCTTCCACTCTATGAAGTCCTCTCTCTACTGGGAACTCATCTAGTCTAGAACATGACTCATACAAATTTGGTACTCTAGGAAGAATTTACGCCTTCCCATGTAACCTTATTGACCTGTATTTTTTTAACGGGCCTCTTTGAGTCATTGCCTTTTGGCTTCCACTCTATGACGTCCTCTCTCTACTGGGAACTCATCTAGTCTAGAATATGACTCATACGAATTTGGTACTCTAGGAAGAATTTACGCCTTCCAATGTAACCTTATTCACCTGTATTTTTTTAATGGGCCTCTTTGAGTCATTGCCTTTTGGCTTCCACTCAATGACGTCCTCTCTCTACTGGGAAATCATCTAGTCTAGAACATGACTCATACAAATTTGGTACTCTAGGAAGAATTGTGGGGTCTTGGACACTGGATAGTCTTAGACTTTAAGTATTCCCATCTTTTGGAAGCTTAAAGGCTTTTGAACGTTTCAAACATTCTAATTACTGTAAATAATTTAAATGTTTCAAAGGCATATAAACTAAATAAAACTCTTCAAAACCCGGCTGGCCTATTTAAAACAACTTGAAAATAAAACATTAAAAATAATTGGTTAAGTATAAAATAGGGTTATAAAAGAGATTTAACGTTGTTCTCATTAGGTGACATTCGTGGTCTTTTTTCAATATCCGGCTCCTAATGCCAATGTCCTTGGTACATAGCCTCTATGGAAATTTTAGCCTTAATGTTCCCAGTGGGGTCTATTAAATTGGTTTACGTCATAGCACACTTGATTAACTGACCATTGAAGCGTCATAGTACCCTCATAGTAGCGTCACAACTTCTCGAAACCCAACTCATTTGCGCTACAGCTATGAAGTAAAAAACATTAATCAGCTGGTGCAGTATTATTGCCAATAGACTGTGTATTTAAAAGTATAAGTATCGACTATTCTGCACTAATATTTTAAACGCATATTTCTGTTGCAGAACGTGGACGATTATTTATCTAAAAACGTATTGTTTCAGCAATATTTTTTATGTTAAATTATCATGTTTTCTTAATACTTTTGTATATTTTATAATGCTTAAAAGACAATATTTATAACAATATAAGAGCTAGTATTGACATTGTTTACAATGCAACTATTGAACATTTATTTTTCTTGAATAAATTAAGTACTGTTTAATATTCGTTAAATAACTGGTTGTTTTAACCAATGCATATACTTAACACTAAATTTAGTTTTAGTTGTAATATGCACCATGATTAAATAAAATTTGCAAGTTATCCATTTTTTGTATTAATTTTTGATGACTATACATAAACTAACAGTTGTAGTAAAAGAAGTAGAACATTCATTCAATTTTACTAATGCCATTTTCAACCTTTTATTCCAAATATTAGTTTTTAGTTAACAACCATACGTAGTATAAATTAAACATTTAGTATAATTCGTATTAATGTTTAAATATTTTGTCAATGCCTGGATGGGTGATATTTACGTACAACTTGACCTACGTGTACAGCCCTCTACAGTATCTACTTCTATTATGCCAAAACGTTTAGTTTTGTTAGAAAGTCTCAATAGAAGTTCCAAAGGTTCATAGTATTGTTACCTTAATGCAAGCTTGTTGTCACACGAGGCGTAAAAATACTTACTTTATATATCTGTTCAGAATCTATGCAAATAATATAAAAAATTTACAACATCCCGACCTTTGACAAAGTAATATAATTTGTCTATATTGAATTTACTATTTAGTATACATTAATTTTTTGTACTGTTATAGTAGTTAAAATTTAATATAAATATAGAACTAAAAGTAAAGGTATCATTATTATTTCAATATGAAAGTATTTGTTCCCATTACGAAAATATATTAAGAGTTAACATTTTCATGTTTCCAGTTGAGAAGAGTATCAAGATTTACAGAGGAAACAATAGAACTAACCAAAAAGGCAGTGAGCTACGTACAAACTTCAGGGCAGCCACCTTCCAAAGTGGCATCTAGCGGAGATAAAATGGTTATGTGGGCAATGGTATTAAGTTTTATATATAGTTTATTTAGTGATAATGTAATATTTCAGTCTATATTTAAGTAAATGTTGTATAGTATCAGATCTGAAAACTTTTCTTTTCCTCAGAATAAATATTGTGTTTGGCTTTTTAGTCAAATTTTCTAGTTTGCAATTCAGTTTCATATATTCTTTAAATGTAAATACTCCAACATATTTAACCCTATCAAGAATTCGCTTTGTTAAGAACATAGTTCAACATACAAATATAATTCAAAAAATATTATTTTAAAATTTGCATTCTTTAGTTAGAAAACACATATTAAAATAATTATTATCTTTGGTTTCGGTTTCTCATGAAATTTCATATTAAAACTTTAACAAACTAAATATTTTTCAGATAAATTATCCTCCGCTACAACATGTGTAATACTTGTTAATAATTACTTTTTATCCATCTGTATAGTAATGTTTTTTGTAAATGCAAAGAGAAACAATTATATAATTAGATCTATTTACACACAAAATTTAATCGAAATTTTATGTTTATATTTATACTACTAAGATAAATTTAAAATAATAATAATAATAAATAATAAAAGTAGTTTAGTTTTTTTTACAAATATCTAGGCTATTATGTTTATGATTACAAAGATTATTACAGAGGACCAAATGACAGTCAATAGCTATGGAGTACAATTTAGAATTCTTAGGAAATATAAAAACTAAAAAAAAACTAATTAGTTAGAATATTTACCATGAGGAATTCTAATAAATTTTAATTCAAGTTATATATCATATTATATATCATCTTCTAAGTGAAAACATTAGGAATTTATAGGATTTTGGTCATATTATTTATATTTATAAAAAAAAATAACATAACATTGTTTTCATTCAAACTTCTTTGATTTTCACAGAAAAATACATAAAAAACGAATTATGTTTTTATACGAGTATTAATACAATTTTTAATGTTATGACACAGGTGTGCGTATCAGCAAAGTATCACCTCTAGTGTGCTTATAATACCAACGCTTGTCCTTGAGAATGATTTTACATAGCAATAATATGGTGTTCGCGTTCATTAATGACCGCGCTTTTGACAGTGTTCATAATTTATTCAGAGTATTGTCAATATTTTATAATTATTTCACTAATAGAAACCATCCTAAAACATCATAACACCTATAATTCATCACAATGTCACAACAATATAAGGGGAAAAATACTTGAATCTGTACTGAAAATCGTCTTTTTGGGTCCTCAGGGCCGGATAATTGTTCAGGCGGAAATTTTTTCACGGAAATCCAAGTTTTCATATCAGAGCCATGACATAAGCCCAACATAAACACCCGGGTAACCTAACTTCACCTGGGCTACAGTTTGCACACCCTTTTTGAAACGCTCCCCCCTCCTCCCATGACGTTCAAGAATGGCTAATGACCCTTTTGTTACAAACTCTCGACGTAGAACATTGTCAACAAAAAACAATTACGCAACAAGTACCACGTCCATGATCCGCAAACTCGGTTCCGCCATTTTGGATTAGGACTACATACGGAATTTCTATAAAAGACGTTCACCTTGCACTCCCAAGAGTTATCACATAAGACCTTCACTTTGGAAAAATGTCCAGCCGTTTAGAATCGCTGCGAATCATCTCTATTCAATATACTACTACCATCGACACCCCAAAGCAACGGGAAACAGCGCACGATAGTTTTTAAACTCTCTCCGGTGGACCATGTTCAATAGAAAAAACCTACACCAGGTTCGGCTGTTCTCCTATCCGCGAGGATCGTGACGCCAACTTGAGTATCTCTCGAAGTAAAGGCCATTTCACACTGGCATCCATGGACATCCACGGACGGGAATGGAAAAAAAATTGCTTAGCATGTATTTTAATGGGACCATTCAAACTGGCGTACATGGACATCCACGTATGTCCTAGGACGTCTTGGACGCGTCCACATAGATCGCTCTCGGAGCGATCAGCTTGGAACATCCGAGTGGACGCGCATGCGCATTCGACCCACAAATCAATGCGTTCTCGACTACTAATCGCTTTCCGGCAGTTTGTATCCTTTTTCAAGATGTCTTCATCAATAATTGACAACACTTCTTCGAACTCGTCCTTATTTAATCTAAAATAGGTCTTGAACCTGTCGTCATCCAACTTGAGATTGCGTATTAAATGGTGGTACTCACCAAACTTTTCTCGTTCTTTGTTTATTGGGTGAACCTATTTAGATATATTTGTAAGACTGTACAACATTACTGTTTCTTCTTCACTACTGCTATTTTCACAATCAAGCCACGGTACGTCTTTACAAAACCCATCAATACACCACGGCACGTCAGAAGACATCATCTCTTTGTCGAAGACTGACGTTTGTAAGAGTAGACGGGGGAAATGACACATCTACTACAAATATGTCCACATGCAGTGTGAAATGGCACGTCCACGGCGTCCATGGACATCCATGAACATCCATGGACACTGTGGATTGCAGTGTGAAAAGGCCTTAAGGGAGCTAGCGACTCGGCGACAAACCTAGGAGCACGGATATTCCCCATTCTGGCTTCGGTGATCTTACCGTCTGGCCTCCAGTCTGAAAGGAACATTTTTAACTTTCCCCCTCATCCTCTCCCGTGCATCGAATCAAACGTCCAAGTTCTGATTGTTCATGTGAGAACTCCAGCCTACAACGACCACCGGTCAAAACCCGTGTCAAAATCATCCCTAAGTGTGCTCGTTGATATGAAAATGGAAAATTTAACCAAACAAATTGACTTCTTTTTTTAACACAATCATTTTGCTAGATTTCTCTTTTTCAGACATAAATACTACAGAAATATTTAAAATATGTTATTTACTACTATCGTGTACGAGAAAGGCAATGGCCAACACGAATTACAATTTAGCAATTCACTTCACGTTTTTGTCTACATACAATTCCATCACATAACGTTTAAAGCAATCTTCTTGCTTTTTAATGTTTATTTATACAATTGTCAAAATTGTATTGTTCTTGAATTAATTTCATAGAGTTTTGCCAAATATTTTGACAATTTCTAGAGTTCCTAAATTTATTTTGTTGAATCATTCAGTAAACATTTCTTAACATTCTGTTGCATAACGTAGGTTTGTATATTTTTCGTATTATGTTAGAAACTAAATATAGTTTAAATCCATACGATTAATATGCGTTTGAATTTTATTGGTTTTTTATTTTACACAAGTACTTTTACAATTTATAATATTCTCTAAAATACTATCAAATTACATAGAATCATATAAACGTTAAAACATTTCTTATAGTACTTGAAAAACTTTAGTGTTTGAGTTTTAAGTTAAATCAATGGTTTACGATGTTTTTTACAATTTCCAAATTATTAAATTCATTCCTGGACTTTAAAAGTGAAACCAATTTATGCGCATGAATTTCGTAAGGTGAGAATTTACTGATTTATTAAAGTCTATTATGAAAACCTAATGTGATTTATCTTTTTTTTACGTCTTAAATTTCTAATATTTGCTTAGCAAATTTCAAAGATTTGTTAAGTCTATAAATATTTATAAAAATTCATAAATATCTCATAATATATATTTAGAATAAAAACTAATTTTTTTAATGTTTTACATTCTTTTAGTGTAGAATAATCTAAATCTCTAAATATATAATTTATTAAATTAATTTAGTATTGTTTAACTCTTTGTGTATAAAATTTTGCTATTTCTACAGCACATTTAATTGCATAAGTAAAACAGTAATCATATTGTAGTCTTGTAATAACCACAAACATTTTTATTTTGAATATTTTTGGTACTTAAATTAAAAATTTTGTTGTATTTATAACATTAAGTTTGTTTCAAAATTATAGAATTTAGTTGTTTTATAACAGTTAGATAAATTAATCTCTAAAACATCTTTTGATAGACGATACTATATGAACGTAAATAACAATATCTTGTAAATTAGGAAAATATTTTGGGAATTCAAAATTATTGTATATTATATTAATAAATTCTGTCCTAGATTTTAAATATTAATTCTTTTAAAGAAATTCCCATAAGAAAGCTTTTTTAACAAAATTTTAAACTTTTCAATATTAAGATTGCTGTTTTTCCTTTACATGGTTTCTTTAAATTTTCTGCACTTAGTATTTTATAATGATAAATGGGGTTTACTTTAGCTAAACTTAGATAATTGAATTTATTCCGTAAAGTTTTATATATAGATATATTATGGAGTTATGTTGTCGATTATTATAATGTTTTTAATATCTTGATTGTATGCAACACATGTCTCTTGATTCACGCTATTTACATGAGCTTCACTATTAAGTAAATTGTTTTTGATCGACCGTTGTTTTTCATGAGAGTTACAGAAACACATTTCAATATTCGTAAGCTTGTTGAATCAATTTAGTTGAATCTGAACAATTTTGGTATTTTTTAAAATTAAAATTTATTATTGCGTTCATTTTATCCCAATGTCTTTGAATTTGAGAAAAGTAGTGAGAAAAGAGTTATATATATATAAACAAAAATACACATAAAACACACATACATAAAATAAACACATTTTATATATATATATATATATATATATATATATATATATATATATTCTATGTATAAATATAATAACATATATATATACATATATACATACATTATGTTTATATAATAAGTATTATTATAGTTTATTGATTACAGGAAGATGAGGACTCTTATCCCATGAATGACATTTTGGAGCAAAACACAGATATACCTGTAAACATTTCCAGTTTACTGTTCCGAAGCCTACAGAAACAAACAACACCAGGAGCACGCATGGCACTTGCGGTAATTAACACTTTTTAATACTACTGATAGTAATTAATGTTGTTGGAAACTTAAAAAAACTTACGTGGTGAGTACAGTCCTGTTGCTATAGATGAGTGAATCATGTGAGGAGGGCCTCTTGCCGCACAGTATACCTAACTACTACTTTTATTTTATTTCCAATTGTTCCAGGAGTCTTTAATCTAGGAAACAGTATTTTATAGCAGTTTTAAAATAACATTTATATTTTAACTGATTAAAAGTATTGAAGTATGAATCTATTAACTTTAAATTTATGTTAACATATTATAGTGTACGACATAACGTATTGTTATGTAGAATACTCATACTTTATTGTATGAAATATCGTACACTGCGTTAAAGTCGTTGAAGTCTTATCTTATAATAAATTGAAACATTTTTCACTAACCGCTGAACCCTTTCATGTAAACAAAATCTAAAGGGGAAAACTTGAAAATGAACGAGGAAGAGGAAAGATTAGTGATAAAAGAATGCTGGTTTGACCTTACCAACTACACTAATAATTCGTAGACTAGAACACGTTTAATAGGTGGATCTACGTATTACCTGCTGTTATATATGGAAAATATATTCAAATATAAATTTAGTTGAATTAGAAACCTTTATTGGCAGTTAACATGTAAAAATGGATTTTCGTTACATTAATTTATTTTCTGTAATAGTTCTTATTCAAAGATATTCCACTATACATTGTTGGTAACTTCATAGGTCGATAGTATTTAAACATATTGATATGCACATCAAGTATTATAATCTAGTTTGGTTCTTTCATTCGTGTTTGTTAAATATGAATGTAGTTGTTAAATAAATTTAAATAAAGATAGCATGGTTTAGTACTTTAAACCCCTAATATTTATATTTGACAAAGTTAAAACATCATTAAGTTTCTGTCATTTTAAACTGGGTTGCTACAACATCTATGGTTGTTTGTTTTTGTTTCAGGTTACACGCCTTACGGATAACATATACTGGTGGCGTACTTCGGATATCAAATCAGATTTTGTATCAATTTCTCTTAACCGGCAATTTCAACAGAAAAGAGTTGCAGTAACAGAACTTACTACACCTCTCGACTTTAAAGTTAAATTAAACAAAGACGTGGAGAGTGTTACAGTTACCGGCATCACCACTCAGTTAGATCCCAACATGACCGAACTGGATCTGGAACTATCATTAAAAATCCATAGAATCGACTGTCCTTCTAGAAGCCTTACGTCAATTAAGTTTAATTTCCCACCAACTAACTCGTCTTTGCGAGCAAGTATATTTAGTTATACATAATATTAAAATAGTATTTTAATGTTCGCCAACATTAATGAAGTTTTAAAAATAGAATAAAAGATCGGGATATACATTTTGTATTTGAAGAATAATGCGTGTAGCGCTTGAAAGTAGACTCATGAACAAAATAACTTTGTTTCACAAACTGCCCAAGTTTTACTTTTAGAAGTTTACTTTTAGTTTACTCCTATATTGAAGTATATAGTTGAGTGATTGTTCGTAAAAATATTGGTTAAATGTTATTATATCTGGTTTTTCATTGCATTGTAATTTGTAAGACTAAATTGTTTGAGCTCCAAATAGTTTTAATGGTGCATTTTTAGACCACCCAGGAAATTATATGAGTGGGTGATTGTTAGAAATATTTAAATTAATAAATGGGTTGTGTGATAGCTACGTACCACACAGAGGGAGAATGACGCAATGTGGTAAGCAGGAACATTCTTTTTTTAAGAAAATGTTTAGAAAAAACGAATTTATTATTGGATGATGTTGCTCTTTCATAGCTAGGCTTGTTGCAGTAAAAGTAATAAATCCATCACCATCGCTTCCATGCCTAATGGTCTCCTCTTCTGACCATTGCTTTCTTCCCTATTGGTTACCTCATCTGTCGGGCCACCTACTCGCTAAATGGTCATCTTCACTGTACTATCGCCTCCTTGTCTAGTGATCACGTCCTCAATTCCACTGCTGCCTCGTCTTGAGATGACCTCCTCTGACTAGACGAAGGGAAATTGTTTAACCGCTTTTTCATATTGATTTTGTGTGGAATTGAATTTACATGAATCTAAAATTATCATTTTTGTGGTAGTAAAAAATTAATTAATTTCAACTGTACTTACAGATGTACCAAAACCTTTTTAAAGATATTATAAGTTAATTATAGTTTTCTTACTATATTAATATAAGAAACTACTTAACATTTTTCAAGCTTAGGATACTCAGTTATTCTATATTATTATAAAACGATACATAGCAATAACTAAAATTAGAAGATAAACTGCTAAAATGAATTATCACTATCAGCATTTTTTTTAGAGAGGATGTTTATTTAAGAGGGTGGGTTTTCTTAGTTATGAAAATTATAGGAAGCCAGAAGTTTAGGGTGAATACTCCTCTGACCGCTTAAACTGGTAGATGCTGGAACAGAGACTATCATTCTTCCACCAAAAAATGAAGTAGTGCAAAGGATCCGAAATTTTAAAAGAGGTTCAGGGAGAAATGAAGGAATATTTGTCAATGGATATAGTTATGTGTACGGAACTTAGTACTTCATATTATGCGGAGTTTTGAATTCACTTGAACTGTCGGGTGTACCTTCACCTAAACTTCAATTGAAACTAAAAGTACCAGTAATTCTTATGCGAAATCTAAATCCTCCTTTGTAATGTAATGGTACAAGGATTCCGGTAACGAAATTGGAGGAGAATATATTTGGTACTACAATTTTAACAGGTGTCAGTAAGGGAAAAAGTGTTATCATACCTCGTATTCCAATTATTCCCACCGATCTTCCTAAAGGGTCCAGTTAAGCTTATCTTTGATGTTACTATAATAAAGCACAAGGCCAAACATTACAGGTAGTAGTGGGAGTACATTTAGAAATCACGGAATTTACACATATTTGCACCTGACGGAAAAAACTTATAATAGAGTCTACGGTAATATTTTACACTGATACTCTACGGTTTATCTTTTTAAATTGTTAGAATTCAAAATCATTTATTTTTGTTGCAGTGATAGATATTATAACATATTTTGCTGTTAATTAATAAAGCATATTTTACGTTTTAGAAACTTTGTGTGTAGTAATTTTTGAGAATTGATAATCCTAGCTAAGGAATAAAATATTGTTATCATATGAATTAATTTCTACAGTAATGATGTCCGATGCTTATTTAATAGCTTAAATGCGAGGAAAGCCGCGGGTAAAAGCTAGTAATATTATAAATGCAAAAGTGCTTTTGTTTGCTTTTCGCCTTTTTATTTTCTATTACGCGTAAACTATTTGATTGATTGTACTGAAATTTTACATGGACATTCTTACGGCCTATTCTTGGACAATGAATATATGCCTATTCTTATTTAGAAAATCAATTGATGCTACGCTCCACTGGTCTTCAAAATAACTAGTCTTAATAAATGCGTTTAGTATTTAAACTCTTGTGCAACTAGCTATTCATAGTTTTAGACACACTTTAATAAAACTCATTGGCACAATCTTTTACCTTGTTTATATATATATATATATATATATATATATATATATATATATATATATATATACGAAACAACGATTTCTACAAACATTTTTTATTTTTTATTTGCAATTATCCATTGTTCAGTTATCGTTTAAACTAATTCTTGTCCCATTGCACTTAGAAAAATCTGTTTCAATTATAATACATAAAACATTAATGAGTTGAATTTTTGTAAGTTTACGTTTAATGTTATTTATAATCCGTTTATAGTAAATAGATGCTCAACACATATTTTAGAGCTTTCTGTAATTCTTGTTGGTTCATTTATAAACTTTACGAATCCATAACCTGTTATCCCGTTTAAATAATTTTTCGCAGTTCTATTACTACTGTTTTTCAGTAAATTTGGCAAAACATTACTTAATTGATCAAAACAAGTTATTGTAATGACTGTCTAAGCGAACGAACAACAAATAGTGGTTTTCAACAGTTGTGTTCAAAAAAGGAGAATCAGCGCTTCTTATGTTAATGTTTAATTGATTAAAATATTTATTTTAGAATCATAACATGAAACAGCACCGGTTCGTATATGCTGTAATATTAAAAAAAATATTAAAACCATAATTTTATAAAAGCTAATCTCAACGGTATTTACCCAAATTTTACTAGGTAAAATTACACTTATTTTCGTCTACTTTGGTTTTAATCTAAAAGAAATCACCTAACATTTTTCAGTGAGCTCCTACAATAGAAATAAGAAAATATAAAATAGAAATAAATCACAATTAAATTGCTTTGCTTACTTTCTATCTCACCAAAAAACTGCTAAGATTATCAATAATTGATAATAATTCAAACATTATTAAAGCTCAAAAGTTTGAAAGAAATTAAATGTAACGTTTTGAAAACAAATGGTAGGATTGTACGGTTCTTAATTAAAGCGAGTGTAACGATACATACCAATAACTAAAATTTGAAGATAAACTGCTAAAATAATATAAATTAAAATATACTTAACAAGAATTAGCTTCTAGATTATATGATCTTCTCAATGTCAGCGCACGTGGATATCTTAAGCATTTTGTTCCAAGATGCAGTTCTTGCAAAATGCTTTCAATTTCTGTACCAGGCAAAAATATAATCGGTCTCGTTTTCTTGGCACTTGTGCGTCATCATGGTGAAGAATTGCTTGTCCGTCGGCGACAAATGCTCACTGACGTAAACTCTGCGGCCCGGAAACGCTGCGTTGATCTGTTGGGCAGTCAGTTCTTTTTTCTCTCGTTACTTGAGTATCCATTGGCCTTTCTTGATCCGGTTAGTAAACTGGGTTACGATCGACTGCTCGCAATCTCGCTTGAATTAGGGTACCGGATGTGCGGACGCTACATCAACCTCCCACACGTTCAGACCTTAAGCAGCACGCACACACATCCTTCACCGCCACACCACGCTGATGTTTTCTCCACGTGTTGAATTGCTCGAGGTTTCATGCCCTTTCTTGCAGCTGTGTGACTTCTCAATGGAAAACTTGTGCGCGCATTTTAGGAGTCAACTGTCTTTGAGTACATTGCGTTACCTTATAAACATCTACCATCTCATTTTTCAATAACTTGAGCTCCTAAAAGCCTTGTTATTGAAATTCTTCTTGGCTTTAACTATAAAGGCAATGGTAAAAGCGCCTGCAGTGGAATATAAGGCTGAGGCCTTATTCAGTTAACACACTTCCGTTTCTTGACAGGAAGGAATTATTTTTCCCCATTAATAGTAACGCAGAAATTGTGCGCCACAATATCATATGCACTTACACACTTCACAGCACTAGTGTCTTCACACCGTTTACAGCAGACCATTCAGATAGATGTTATTAATATCAATTATAAAATAATTAATGAAAGTTAAAACGGATTAGTAAGTACACGTCTAAGCATAGCACTTTGTAAAGTGAACCTTGAACAATCTAGTCGACTTGAGCTGACTGATGATTTACATTCAAAATAGAATTAATGAAATATTAACTAGATATTTTGGTACAAATTTGTTACATGTTTTCTGAAACAAGCTTGATACAAATATTTCGAATCTTAATAATTATATATATTTGTAGTTAGTAGCCAATGTTTACAATGTCATGATATTGTTATTGTATACAATAATTCTTTTATTAACTATGTATACTTCAAGAAATCATAATAAAATGCTTTGTTCCTGCATCATCAAGGCCCAACAAAATTAAACACATAAATCTATACCATCTACTCTACTAAATAGGCACTTTTATTATAACCATACCATTCACCACTGATTGCAGGTTTACGCTTTACCAGATTTCAGGCCTGATCACGAAATGGTAACGAGTAAATATGTTAACATAACCCAGATCTCTCCTTTTTATCCAGTTGTTTATAACAAAGAAGAAGAACCAAGCTTTTTATTCGTTGCAATTCTTCCTGGAATAGAGGTAAGTCGATAAATAAACTAGTCAGGGGGGATATAGCAGATACGAGTAGATTTTATTTGGAATAATCTTTAATATATATATATATATATATATATATATATATATATATATATATATATATATACAGTATATATAAACGTACTTTCAATTTTGATGACTGCTTAGGGGAGCTAACAGTTTGGTCATTAAACGTATATTAACAATTTGTAAAGTATTTTATGTTTATAAAACAAATAGTAGTTGAACTAACAAATTCATAACTAAGTGAAAAAGCTACTGTTAAATTGTAAAAAATATACTTCATGAATTATTGTTCTGATGCAGATTCAAACAAATGAGACCGTTCCTTATTCCTTTGAAATGAGTTCTGTTCTTTGTCAATATTGGGATAAAGGTCAATGGAGTTCACGTGGGTGTGATGTGAGTATCTCAATAACTTTTAAGTATACTAAATAAGTTTCATTATATTTATATTTCAATTTAGCTTCTTGTGTGATTAGGAATATCAAAAACACAACTTTACAATAATTTATATCAGACCAAATTATTTGCTAAATAAATGTACTGTAATAACATATTTTTGTTAATAAGAATTACATTAATCACGAGTTAATAAGGAAGCATACTCCTAAATTTCCGTCACTCTGGGCCACAACGCTGCTTGAAATTATGTTTATTGTATAATTCCTGTTATTCAACCAATAGTTTGTTCAAAATCGTATTTTATTAGTTATTTGGTGACTTATGCGAGCAAGTAATGTTATTCGTGTTCCCCCATCCTCTCTACTACCAACTGCTTAAAATAAATTAGTGTTAGGGTTATTTCAGGGTTTGAGTTTTAAATAATGGGCGATACTAATATTCTGTAGTATTGAAATCATTCTGATATCAATAGTACTATTCAAGTTTTTTAAACTCATGGTTTAACCATTTATGTTTAGTTTTACAACCCGTTATAGTGACGAAGAAAAATAAACAATTACACAATGTTATGTACATATCACTGGACAAATATTTGTTGGGGTTTTTATTTTCTAGAAAACAAACAAACTATTTAAATATTGATGAACATGGAGCTCTTGACAGGCATATCGATACATAATATATTGGTGTCTTATGACGAAATTATACTCAGCAGTCTTGAGATGTATGACGTGTAAAGAACAGCATTCAGGACCTACCTAATGAATAAGCGAACATGGCATTTCCAAGAACAAACAGACTGCGGAATCTAAAGCAATTAAAGCAACATTGGTTACAGCTGCAAAAGATGGCAGTGTGAAAAGTCCGTTGCTACAGTTACCTCCTTTTAAGACTATTTCAAAGAACAGAGATGGGAAATAAATAGTAGGACATATTATGCGAGGAGTGGGCTCGATATCTGAGCAGGAAGCCAATAGCCTAACTGAGATGTTAGAAAATCTGCTTGATAATTTTTGAAAATAACGAAAAAATTTAACAAATTTATCATTAGTTCGTAACATGTAGCTTACAGTCTTAATGGACCTCAAATGTAACCTGATAAATGCAATTTCTGTAAGAAAGATTCCCGCAAGAAAATTTGCTTAGCGCAACACCCACCTCCGGAGGCCTATGGTATCTTTATTACAAATTTATAACTGTTGACCATTTAGCTGATTTGACTGAACTAATACGTTAATACAGCTAAAAGGCGATTGGTACAATAAATAACTACAATAGGTACAAGGAAATTCTAACCAAGTGAGCAACCTTAGAAAAAAAGGAAGCGAAGCTTAAACTACAGAGATCGAGAGAGGGTAGAGCCGACATTGACCCTATATCATCGTAGTTGTTGTTTGTTCCCATCGAAAATCGAAAGATTGACTTAAGAGAAAACTTTAGATACGGGTGGCTACATTGGGATCAAAATAAGAAAGTACTACTTTTGAAAGTGATTGAACTGCCAAGGCCTCAAAAGAGAGTAGCTAAACCAGTGGGAAAGTTTTGATGAGTAAGAGCATCACATATATTTTACTCACTGAGGGTGGGGTAGTAGCTTCATTAAAAATTTAATTCAGTAACATATAAATTAAATGAGCAGAAGACGCGTTTTGAATTGGCGCTATGTGCTTCAAATGAAAATAATTTTATATAAAATTATAGACATTTGCCAATCTCCCAGAATAAATGTATATTTTTTCCAGTTTGAAGCTATTTTAAATTAAATGCGCAAAAAGAACATGAAAACATTATTTATAGTGGTCTTAATATTGAAATCCTCACTGTTGCTTATCGTTAGACACGAAGTTTTTAAGCCTTTAAAGACCTTTTGTCTGAAGTTCTCCCAACGGATATTGGTTCATTGAAAACAACTATTTAGAATATAATTGCAAACTTAGTACGAGGCCATTATTACAATATGGTATAGTATTAAATATATATCACAAAATTCTAATTTTTTTTTACATGAGATGTGCTTGCACCCAAAAATACCCAAGTTTACTCAAGAATAAATCAAGAATCTTTCTTATGTTGTTTTCTTATTTTTTTGTGAACGAGGTAAGCTCATCACTACAGTATGGAAAACTCAACCAGTACGTCTATGGCTTGAATCTCCTTTTGAGTGAAGTCCCCGTCATTAGTATCCTTGGAAAATCAAATTATAAACATTTATTGAAACAATCCAAAGTTTGCATATACATATTCCCTATATATCGAATGAGGTCGGGTTCGTCGAGTTTAGTTCTTTCGTAATGACCGAAAACACATTCATCGAGAAGTTCCTTGGCATACACTTAGAATGAGGGTTGACTTGGAATAGTATTATATGCAACAATTACTACGGATATATTTGAGGTAGCTTTCAATTTTCTTGTGGTAAGCTCTTTATTTAGTGTTATTCATACACGCCTCTTTCTTACAAGGTCATGCTCTGGGAACCAGTTTACATTCGCATGGGTATTTATATTATAAAATAGGTGTTCAGGCTATTAAACACAAAATAATAGGGATAAATAACGTAAGAATTGAAAAACAAAGCACGTTATTTTTCGCAGCAATGAAGTAAAAGTTTGTTATCATTTGAATGCTGATAACTGACACGTTGGAAAAATGTGTATACACGGAATCCACACATGGTAGGACATATCACAAGTATAATGGTACATTTCTACTATTTTTCTCTTTCCTTAATTCATTTCTCAATGTTTTACATTGATTTTCAAGCATCAAATGCAATTGGATTACATTCAATTTTGGAGCTGTTTATAAAGGAGATATACCTGTTCCTCACATCTTTTTTCACTTTATATAAGTTACGTTCTAGTTGTAGAGTAGCCCATAATAGAGCTAATTATAATGGTAACCTAAAATCCTTCTAACCTGCGATAGTAGTGTCGG
Organism: Homalodisca vitripennis; assembly: GCF_021130785.1. NCBI lineage: Eukaryota > Metazoa > Arthropoda > Insecta > Hemiptera > Cicadellidae > Homalodisca > Homalodisca vitripennis. The sequence goes on along the minus strand of NC_060210.1, from coordinate 152,416,972 downwards.
GAATCTTCGGGGTAATATTTCCACGTCACGTCGGTATGATATAGATTAAATCTAGAAACACAATAGGATATAATAATTTCGCATGCTTCCACAATTAACGAAGTATTTAATATTAAAATATGCAAAATGATAATGTATCGGTAAACCTTTTAAAAAATATTTTCTTACCTCAAATACTACACTGGAAGGATACATCAGAAGAAACCTAAAGTTCGCTTAGCTACATACTTACAATATACAATAGATTATACATCATCCTACAGACCACATAAGTTTATTGATAACTGCTTACATTAAAAAGCAAAAACTAACTGTGTGGTTCGTGTGATTGTAGGACTGTAGATCCACGCGTAGTTTTGACGTGGGTGGCGGACGTCACCCTCGTCAATTACCCTCAAACCCTCTATTGTAGTTTTATTTGAAATTTTACGATTCAAACGATTTCTAACCAGAATCCATTAAAAACTAAACTTTGCTGTTATATACGTATGTAAGCGACGTATACTTACATATAGTTCAGCTAACAGGTCAAACAGGTGTCAATTATGACCCGGTTCCAATGTTCTGTTAGAAAGGCGATTTCACTACTTAACTTAATTGTCTTGTTAAATGTTCATACACTCTTTGCTCAAATTTTTCAACTTTAATCGTTATATGTAAAGAGCAAACGAAAAGCACTTAACTTACGAAACTTACGTGTTTCAGCAATAGTTAGCCCGCTAAGGTTAAGTGAAGAACTTTTTCAATGAGCATATACTTGCTATGTAACAGTACCGGTATCACGTCGCCGAAATTTGAATTCAATTTAGCTGTGATTAAACAGTAATATAAAGTTTTTGTAATAAATCTCTATATTTTTTCTGAATTAAAATCAAGTTACCTGTTTTTAAAAGGCTTTAAAGGCATGCATCATTTTCAGTTAAATCAGGGTCAAATACCGATACAAAAAACCACCATTTGGGTGAAAACTTCTAGTCTTTTGTCCGATTAGACGACAGTGTATGATTGTTTATTTTTAAGTGTGTCAATCAAAAAGTTATGACCCAAGGAGAACTGTTATTCGTATTGGTTTACCCTTTCAATACCCTCATATTTTAACCGTCATAAAAACTAACGTTACTGATAACTGGTTTCTTTCTTAGGGGACATTCCTCTATCAGTTCCATAGAGAGCTAGGTTTTGTACAAAACAATGTTTATTTAGCTCTTGCTTCCAGTCTAGCAGTATGAATCGTATATAAATCTAATGATCTATTCGGTTGTAGGTAACAATTTTCTAAACAATACAAAACCTAAGCTTATTCAAACGTTTATAATGTTCAGAGTTTAAAAAAATATATGCGTTTAATTTTGCTTGTTTATTTCGTATACTAAAATGGCAATTATATATTCTTTTAAATACGAAGTATAAAGTCTGCTAAAGTGTAAACTAAAGTAAAGAGTGGTTCAAAAAGAGCAACAGTTTAAAAACGGCTGGTAGAATTTCGTTTGTCTGTTGGTAACAATATTTGACTTCGTTCCTATTTCCGGGAATATACCGATTGTTCTTGTATTCCGTGTCTAGCCATACATAAGTTTTTAATTTTCTTGGAATTTAGTGGGTTTTAATGGAAATTTATTTTTAATAAATTTAATGTGGAAGTATCTAAAAAATGTCTTTTCCATTAAAATACATAAGTTTGTCTAGGATCGCGTCATTTCTCAGAATTCCGACCATCATTGGACACCAAGGTATTGAGACTTAGATGTTTAAAGTGATAGGAGTATACCAATACATCCTAAGCATCACTTACTTGAATGAAAAAATTCAACGGGTTGTTAGCGAAATGGGTGTGCACACTTGTCGTGCAGTCATTGTGAGTTTTATGGACAGATCTGTTGTGCCAGCACAGTTGAGGAGGCCACATACATGACATCATTTATTACACGTGAAATAGGAGGGTAATATGAACATAATGATTTATTTATTTTAATTTTTTTTAAACTAAATCTCCTAATATGATACGTAAAAACCGGCTCCCTGATTGAATCACCCTTTACTTTGACTTTGGTAATTTCATTACCATTAGAACATAGTTTTTTTTATATATAACTACATATTAACTATCAATATTAGCTCCAATACATGTGTTATAATTTTTACATACAGGTAGATCCCCGTACCAAGGAAAAGGACGTTCACTGTCAGTGCAAACATTTGTCGGTGTTTGCGGCTGCCTTTCCTGTACCACCCCAGGAAATAGATCCTTTTGCAGATGCCAAGTTGTTCCTTACAGTTCTTGACAATCCGCTAGTTGTCGCTATTGTTGCGAGTATTCTGTTAGTGTACCTCCTCTTAATCTTTTTTCTATGGCGGCTGGACAGAAAAGATAAGAAACAGGTAAGATTTGAAGGTAACCAGAACTATTAGAAGTTTAACAACTATTTAGATGCAATCATTTGGAAGAAATTCCTAAAATGTGACAAGAATGGGAGGCTACTAATATTACTTATTAAAGAAGAAGGGTTTATTAATTATATCCGCAACAAAAAAACGATTATTTTCTGAACTTACTTAAAATCTTATTAAAATGCAAATTTAATAAATGCTTCAGAACTATATTTTTACACCTCAGCTTATCGTTGCTTCTTGCGTTAATTCTTCTGAAAATTAAACCCAAATTATCTATTTGTAGTTTATATTTACTAGTGAATTAAATAAAACTCATAGCTTTGAAATTGATCCGCGTCACGTAAGTTACAAGTTACATATTCCAAAGTTCACCCAATTAGTAATAAAACAACATCTACCCTGAAACAAACAGGATGTGATCTCTTTATAACGTGATGTATTCATCAATTCGTCGGAACATAATTTTCAAACGTAATTTTCTTCTAATGTTTCTGTCACTTTGCACTGGAATTGGAAAATGCTTTAAGACATTAATGGAGAAAAGTTGGTGGTCAACTTTCAATGCTTGTGTCTCGACAAAGTATTAATCAACTCCTGGGGGTTCCTACGATTGAATCAGTTACGGGAGAAATCGCTGAAAACATTATTCAATTTAGTAAAGATCAGCTGCAAGAATTCAAACCTAGAGTTGGTTACAAGAAACTACTGGAGCTGACTATCATTTTCCTCAAGGAGGAACGTTTAAAATAACATTGTTATTCAAAACACTTGCTGGTGTACACAGAGCTAAGTAGATGACCAAGGCCATGTATTCATTGTAAATTTGCTTTTTTCGCAGTCAAGTTCAACTGACTAAAAATAGCTGACTGGTATTCAAAACATTTTTTTTCCTACAGTTATTTAAGAACTGGTTCCAAACGCCTTCGCCTGCTTACGTTCCATTGAGCGTAATCCAATCCAATCTGCAACCCTTAAAGAATTTGGTATCTTTCAAAGCTGTTAAACCAGGATAGGTTCCACTGTTATGTATGTTAACGGCTAGATTTATATGGCGCTAGTGTTTCGGGAAGGGCACTGGCCTGAGTGCAACGCAATAGTTTACTTAGGGTGGGGATAAATACAGAAGTTGTGGAGGGAGTAGTTAGTCTCGTTCTAGCCGCGGGACCGCTCACGCCGCTGCTCAAGTTATGTTCGATGTAGCCCCCGGGACCGATCGCCTGTGACTTTTTTAGAGTTGCTTGGCCTCTATTTTGATATATTTTTTGTTTTCGTTTAAAATTCATACTTTTGGTATTTTGTGTTGTTTGTTGACTCGAAGTTTCTGATAGGAGAAAATAGTTTATACTGTGTTATTTAGATAACGTTTTATATATCCCAGAGCTAGTGAGGTGAAAGCTAGTTTCTGTGGTGGGGAAAAATACATCATTTCTCAATTCCATTGGAAAAGCAAACACTGGAAATTTGGCTGCAAATCCAAGGTATCAAGCCAAGATTCACACCGACCGTAATAAAAGCAATCTTAAAATTTAACATTAAACTCTTAACACCATGATATCTGAACTGTCTAGAAATACTGTAACAATTTTGAATTCTTCTGTTCATGATTGCCAAATATATTTAAAGTAGAACTCTCTTACCAAGAGGCTTTTCTATTCACTTGTGTTCTAAAATTGCATAAATGCACAATTATTAACATAAAGCAGACTTCTTAGTACAAATGCCCTTTAATATTTCAGCATTTGACGTTATCAGAATGGTATAAAGAATATTAAAGTAGTACAACAAACAAACAAAAATTACATGAATAGAATTTCACATATATAAATAAACAGAACAATTGAACATGTGATTAAAATGTAAGAGAAATACTAGTCTTAAACACAGAGATTTATAAAATAGATACATATAATTGAGAAAAAATTAATACAATTTATCATTTCATCTTTTATTCACTCCAAAGGGTACTTTTGATTAAAATATTAACTGGTGTGCCTGTTCTAAATTTTCTAAGTAAATTTTGTTTTTATGTTTGGTTACTTTGTAAATATCTTTCAGTGAATAACAATGTTCGAAACTTTTTTGGTGGCCTAATGTCTGTTGAGAAACCAATTTTTATCCTGATTTTTAGAAGAATAACGATGATGACTCTTTGTTACGTGGTTTGTTGTCAATCCAACATAATCCATTGCACTATGTTACATGTTAATTGATAAATTACATTTTACCAAATATTGGTTGATTTAATATATTTAATAAACCTAAAAAGTAAGGGGGTATAGTGGTTCATGTTATGGTCACATAGTAAGGTTACATAATACAGTTATTTATTTTGGTTATCTTGCAATATCTTGGTAGTCGTTGGTAGACCTGGTTCTAACCTACAAACACGTACTTTACTCCCTAGTTTAAATTAATTTTATATGATTTTACGTCACATGGAATAATTTTGACTGCGGAAATAGTTTCATTAAGTTACATAGTTAGGAAATGACAGGAAATAGGACAGTTTTCTTCGTAAGGAATTACAAGCTGTAAATTTAACCATCAGACTAACAAGTTTAGACGTGTTTACAGCAATATAATCCACGTTTGACCTAATTAGGAGGACCGCCACTAATGAAACATAACAGTCAAACCTTATCACAGTTCTATATGATCAGTACGGCAGTGTTAGAGTCTTAGACACGGTAGTTCGCCAGTTAGAATCTGACATTGCCTTATACATTTTTCTTCTTTTTTTATACTTTTTTCTTTATCTTCTTTTACATACATTTCTTTCTATAACTTTAAACAGTAATAATTTTTTATTTTATTGTGTTATTTAAAATGTTGTTTTATATTTTATCCACACTTTATTATAGTGGATCTTGTTATATATTAAATATCTTTTATTATTGTTAGAAATATTATTAATCTTTATAATTTAACCTCTATTTATTTATGATCAAAATATTATATGTATTCGTTGTCTGTTATTAATATTTTGCTTAATTTTAATCATCTATTTATTTCATTTTTGTTGTATATAGATATGTATTTTATTATAAACATGTCTGTCAATGTTGAAAAAACAAAGACAGGAAACCGTGCCTTATTTTCAACGGAATTAAATATCTACAGCAACGAATTCTAAAAAATGGATAGGTGTCTTAGCGCTGTCTAGGGAAGAGCTGTGGCGCATCGATCAAAACTGATTGAAAAACACAGTGGCGTACATCCTGTCACAATGCCTACCCTCTCGTCATATCTGCTGAAATCCCCAATGCCCTCATTGCCTCGTACACCACCTGCGCTGGATTCATATGCAATACCCGTCTGTTCCACACCCGCGCCGGATCTCTCACTATATGACCTGGAGAGTGAATACCAAAAGCTGCTCAATCATACTATAGAATCGGATACTCCTTTGCTTATAGTTGACGCACCAAATGTTTCAAGTGAGCACATCCCGCGTAAACCAGACCGCACGCACTTCCGCGACATTGGACTGCAGTGTCAAGTACGAGCCGTATCTCGGTTTACCAGAGGATCCCTTGCCTACTACAGTGGCCTTTGCTGTGCCGGTACATCGCGCCACTCAGAGCGGCCGAGCTGCGACAGTGGATTCTGCCGTCCAGATCGAGTCTTTGGCGTCACCGTTATGCAAACTTACAGGCTCGGCTGTGTATTGCAGTTTGCTCGGATCGATGGTAAAGGATGGAAAGAAATAAGGTGCCAATACAGATATCGCACTGAGTCTGCGGACCACTGTTGAGGTTTTAGAAGCAGAGGTGCAGTGCCTGAAGCTTCAAAATATCACCTGCAAGGGTGAGAGCATGAGCAAACAGCCGTGGCGAGGGTTATATACAAAAAATCTGCAAAAGCAATAAATTTCTATAAGGTACAAAATACGTACACTGCGCCGAAGTATAAACCTGATGAACACAGGCAAAGAGAACACATTAATAAGAACCTAAGGAATCAGACAATACAAGTACCAAAATCTCCCGTGCAGTTCAAAACAGTAGGGATAAGTAGTGACAGGAACGATCGTCATGTCACAGAACTGGTGGCTCTTGCAACAAAGGTGAGTGGCATCTGTAAGCCAGGAACCAAGCTGCTCAACATTTTGAGCCCCTCCCTAACACGCAAGTCACATTGCGAGATGCTAATTGCGGGAACCAATGATCTGGTACACGACTAGCAGAAGAACATATATATTCACGTAGAGAAGGAAATAGCGGTTAGACCCACCAACACCGACATGGTCATTTTGACTCTCCCACACCGTCACAACATGGAGCCTGATAATCCCAAGCAAGCGTAAGCTGGCGGGGCTCGTGGTGGAGAGCCTCGCTGATGAATGTGTGGTGTATTTGAAGAGGACTGAAGCCCCGCAGCCGACTCTCCGAAACGAGGGTGCGCCGTCAGAGACTGCGGAGCCATTCGTCATTCCATACCACTCCTACGCCGACGTCGTCAAGATGACTCTATTCAAGGAACCTGTTTTTTTAGAGGCTCCTACAATTTTACTAGTTTAGACCTAGGATAAAATAGAAAGAAAAAGCGCTCTTTCAGGGATCCTACATTTCAGCGCCAGAACAAGTTGACAGATTCGCCAAATCAACGACAAACAAATGCTAATATCCAAATGTACTCTGATGAAAGGCCGTAACGTGCAAGGATATGAGACAGGAGGCACTTGCTTTCACAAGCAAGAGTCCATTTTATCAACAGATTACCAGCTTCTGGGCATTTTATAATGTTGTTTTATAATAATATGAACTATTAACTTTTCTAAACAAAACTGTAATAACCCTGGCGTTGAAAATTGTGTAAATTGGCGAGTGACTGGAGTGAATAAGTACAAACATTGTATGAGGGAATGTGGCACTGTGATATGATTATTTTATATTAAATGCCTGACTTTTACCATATCCATATAATGTATATTGTTTACGGTAGTAAAAGATTAGCATTTCAATTTTAATTTATTGTGTAATATACGTTTTACAGTTATTTAGGAAATTTAAATGTGCTTATTATACGACCTTCTATTTTATTTGTTGTTTTATTTTCAAAAATATCATAATAATATACTCTCAAAATACAGTAACAGTTTAGTTGATCGACTGAAAAGCAAAGTTGTCTGCGAGTTATGTTAAAGAGGTGTCAAATAATTTGCATTAATCTGTTCTTTTTCAGCGAACTGTAGTTGTGCTTGAAGACAATTTTCCTGGCAGTCATTATCCATACCTAATCGCAGTGTACACCAGTTCGCGAGTTAACTCAGGAACCACAGCTCATGTAGGATTTAGAATAAATGGATCTTTAGCAAAGAGTCGGGTAAGGATACTTTCCTGAAATAACTTTTCTACTAAAAGAAAACTACCAAAATATCTGATTATTTTTGTCTTTTTCCTTCACATAATAATATTTTTAAATATTATTTGAATCAGTTCGCTTTATTATATTGAATTAAGGGTATAATTTTCTTTTTATACGACCGGGTTGTATTATTTAAACTTCTCCGTAGTGTAGAATAATTTTAAATAAATGATGTTGATGGTGGTTTTACTATGGTAAACGATTTTAATATATGTTCGTTCTTTGCTTGAAGGTACACATCCTTTCAGCCAGAAATCGCAAGATTTTAAAAAGAAACACTGATGATTGGTTTTTGATATTTTGTGATCAATATTTGGGTACAATGGAGAGTATTCACATATGGCACGACAACTATGGGTCTAGTCCTGAGTGGTAATTAAAATAATATGTGACTATATATTACTATTTTGTTACTATCTTAGTAAATAAGGTAATGATCATTCATTCAGTAACGTTCCTACAAATAAATTTAATTGTTGAACTCGCTTTTACTAAAGATTTAACAATTTTGAATTCTAAAACTATCATTATTTGTTACTGTACAATACTATCATTATTGTTACTATCATTTGTAATTATCATTTGTATATCATTGTTACTGTTATTCTACTATCATCATTGTTACTGTACTGTACTCTCATTATTTGTTACTGGATATAAAGTGTATTGTACTATTTCTACAACGAAGCTATATTAACCAGCGGTTCGGAACCTCCAGCCACTCGGCACACAACTATAATATAATTAATGCAACTCACCGAAACTAACATTTCAAAATTCCTGGTGTGACAAGTTTAGTTTAAATACCTAATTCATACCTAATTCAAATAAAGGTATGATATCTTAAATTACATAGTCACAATTCATAAATTATTTCTATAGAACAAATTGAACAGAATTGTCATACAAAATGTACAATCTTATTATGCTACAACGTTTTTATTTGATTCAGGTACCTGATGTACACGTATACATTGATCAGCTGATCAGAGTTTGGCCAACATAATATTAATTCATTATTGTTGTTCTATTTTACTTTTTTATCATTCAGTTGGAAACTTAAAATAACATTTTTTAGTATTTTCCTTACTTTTTACTTTTTAAAAGGTAAAATAGAACCTGTACACTCCCATATCCAGCCCATGGTTTTAATTTAATAAAATATATATTTTTATTTAGAAATGACAAACATGACTTGGCTTTATCTCTAAACATTACAAAATATTATGTAGGTTTCCATGTTAACATTTCAAGCGCTACCTAAGGATATGAATATTCTTCCTCCACATATATTCTTACAGAAGGCATTTATTGAATGCCAATAAGGAGAAAATTTGCTCGCAATGATGACCGATTATAATCCTCCACGTATACAATACTTAAGACTGCAAATGTTATTGGTTCTAACATAAGTAGGCCTCTACTTCCCTAAGACTTCAAGAATGATACTTTGAATGTCCTATATTCCTGTATAGCGTCGGTACATATGTGTCAGGACAGCATACTTAGGTAAATGTGACAAGTGATCTGGGATGAGAATGTAATAATTTGGATAAAATCAATCAAATAAACGTGACAGAACTAGATTAAAATCATAAATGGAAACATCATCACATATAATGTACATATGTGTGGATATTTATATGTTCGGATTTTGGTATGTTGCTACCCAATCACACAAAATCTAGAGGCCATATTCAGACGACATTTGTCTAGGATACTGCTTGGATATCAAAATAATGCGTATACAGTTTTTTATCATGCATTAGAAATTACTAATAAATACCTATTTTAGAATTATGTATCTATATTGAAATATATTATTTGCTGTAGTGAGCTGCAAATAGTAATGACAGTAGTATTTTCCAAGTGTTACCAAAGATCATAACAGAGTTGAAGTGAAAACATTTAGGTTATTTGGGATACTCAACATTAATTTACTTTTTAATTGTATAACATATTTATATTAGCTAAAGAAACAACAACTAGGCATCGGAGGCTACTGATATCATTGTAGCTATTCTATCAATTATATAGAAAGTTGGGGGGGGGGGCAAAATAATAACATCTAATTTTTACCTAAAATACTGTTTAAGTCTTGGAATTCAGGGCTTACAACTGCTCTTTAAATTTATAGTCCAGTAATTCAAGAATGTATCTAGAGATTAGAGTACACTGACTGTAGTGTACTGTAGTATACATACCTTGTACTGTAGTGTTTAACTGACATGTAAATTATGCCCCTGTTTTCAGTAGGTAAATGCGAACAAAGCCTTACTTAACAGCTAATACTTATTTAATTATTTAAACTTTTCTTATTCAATTTTATATTTCTTACTCGTTTATAGAGGTCAAGAACGTATTCCTAAATATTATACATATGTTTTTTCCACATTTTCTTCAATCCTCGTTGATGTTACAACTCGGTTTACATTAGATTTCATCATAGCTGTATAATTTTAATCCTGTATGTAACTGTTACATATTGTCATTTTAAGTGTTTATCTAAATCCAATGTAAACAAAATTCTCATTTGGGTATTTGGGATTTTGGGATTTTACATATAGTTTTGAACGGTATTCTGTAAATGAAATATTATTCAAAACTGGTTAACATAAGAAGGTATTTTTATAAAATGTGTCAGTGTTGTCTGTTAATTTGTTGCAGGTTTTGTGACAAAATACACGTTTTTGATCTAAAAGGCAACGTAGAGGCAATATTTGTCGTCAAGCAGTGGTTGTCTCTCACCTTAAAAGATTATCCTGAAGCGAAAATCAGAGTAGCTACTGAGGAGGACGTTATGGGTGTAAAATTATTATTTGTCGATAATTTTTTCCTTGGTATGAGAGAAAGCCATCTTTTTTTAAGTGTCTTTTTGAGGTAACTTTGCTTTTGCTCAACCATGATTCATATAACAATATAAAAATAAATCGTTTAATTAAAATTCTACAGAATGCAGCAAAATGTTTTTCAGCCTAATTTTACGGGCAGTGAAACAATAGATTGAATATTAAAGAGCACGTTTAAATTATTTCCTTAAGACAAATATTTTTTATATATATACACATATATGTATGTATATATGTGTGTGTGTGTGTGTGTGTGTGTGTGTGTGTGTGTGTGTGTGTGTGTGTGTGTGTGTGTGTGTGTGTGTGTGTGTGTGTGTGTGTGTGTGTGTGTGTGTGTGTGTGTGTGTGTGTGTGTGTGTGTGTGTGTGTGTGTGTGTGTGTGTGTGTGTGTGTGTGTTATATTATATATAAGCTTTAGAACACTCACATAACTTATTACTTGTGTAGATAGTTCTTAAATAATTCTCTATCTTACACTGCAACATATGCTGAGGAACTATTATATATAACATTTAAATGTAGTAATATCGACTCAAAGAGTTATTTTATTTAAAAAGGCTGTTATCACAGTTTGCCACAATAGTGTGCCTCGTTACATATAATAGACTACTAGTATTTCTGATAAAGTAATGAAAGTGTCCACTTCCCTACATTTAAATATGTATTTCTTTTAGACAGTATAAAATTGAAATAAATTGAGTTTAATTTCAGACATCCTAGAAGTGAAGTAAGCCGGATACAAAGGATTAGTGTCCTCTTAGCGTTTTTTATGGTGGCAATGTTATGCAGTATCATGTTCTACATTCCAGAAAATGAGAGTAAGTACAGAAAGGGATAAGAGGATTTTAATAGTGCATAAAATAAGAATATACTAAATATGATAAAACTACTCTCTATCAAGCATCTTTCACACTCTTGTGACATCAAGAATTGTCATTGCGCAAGAAAGTAAGCAGAGCTTATAAATTACTCAAACTGAAGCCTTTTATTGATAGTAATAATTTACATAACGTAAAAAATATTTTTATGGAATCTGGTAATCTGATGATAAAGTGGACCTGCAAGGATAGACGTTTATAAACTGTCATTATGTGTCTCCCAGTTCGGTTCATTTCTTGGCATCTTGTCATTGCACATTTCTACATACAGAATAATATTGTTTCTACAATTTAGATTCTAGGCAGAGCTAACATTTTAAGACGTTTGAAGAATTTCTGAAATTCATGTTTTATATTATTGAAACAGCTTTTCTTTTGAAGCGGGAAAGTCTCAAAAATGTATTATGTGTACATGCCCCAATAGGAGAGGTGTGGGTAAAAATGGCTACAATAAGCCGTGATGAATACCTGACTTGGGGAATATTTGGATAAAGACATCAAAATGTTATGCAATTTGAATTGACGTAAACATTCCATATCTACCCTTGGTGTACACCAATTTGCAGGGGTCCATCACGAAGTTTCTGATACAGAGTGAAACATCTTTGACACCGGTGTGCAAGAGTTCATGCTCTGTGTTGTTCATTGCTAAAATTGTTCCCTGGTTTTAAATTTGTAAAGCCAGACGTTTCTACCATAGCTTAATTCCTATTTGAATTGAAAGTAAAATCGATTATATAGAGATAAAGATGGCACAGAGCTTCCGAAAATCTTCTTTAGACGACTACCTAGAGCTAAACGTTGGTTGATATTCTGACAATTTTCTTTTGTGTTCTATATAATATTGATGATTTTTATTTAGAGCAGGTGCATCCTAATCTCAAGCATTAAATGTGGATATACAAGAACCTACCATGCCGGTTTCCATAGCCCATAGAATGATCCATAGACTAAAAATGTGCAAAGTTGCAAAAACATAATTGCAGATGCTTTTGACATGATAGCCCATGCAAGGCCTTAATGAAGGAACTTTTTGGATTCATCATCTTCCAAGACACAGGGCAGGAGTTCATATCTTACACCATTTCTTTTCCAACTAATAGTTTCCAAATTAATTCTTTCAGAATGCATAATGTGCTATTTCAGCAGCCCAATATTACGCGGTTTTTAGTCGTTTGCCAGAATAACTTCGTTTGTCCATCTGTAGTAGTTTCATACTAAGGCTTACTTGATAAGCCAAAGAATTTGACTTTATCCTCTCATTAGATTTGGATTTCTCAATACCGGCCAATATTTCAACTATTATTGAAATCGTTGGAGCTGTTCAGTAAAATGTGGTGAAATTTTGGAAAGAATTTCGAGAAAATTGAGTTACTTATAAAAATCTGATTCACGCTCCGACTTTCAGGACCCCCTCTTTAAACTTAAATCTAAAACGCATCAAAAGGTGGAATAAATTGGTCCAAAAGGAATTTGGATTGGTCATTTTATTTTCAAATTCGCATTTTAATATTTTTGCGTAACTTTACCTATAATTTCGTTATAATGTATTTTTTCATATGCAAAGCATATTATATTTTAAATTTAACCCTCTGTCCTGAGTCAAGATCACCCTGCTAAAATCACTTATCTATCATTTTGCGAGTGCTCTTTGAGATTTATAAATAAGCAATTGACATTAATGGGGAAAATAAACTATAACAACGCATTAAAGGGATCTATATTCGGGAACTCAGTGAAGTAGTTTCGAATATAGACTACGACTACTTTCTAATCAATGTATTGAAAAAGTATATGTGTTTTTGCTATATAACGTTTTTCAGTTGGTGCGTTTATTGACAAAACTAGGCCAAAATCAGTAAGATGACCCGTAACCACTGGTCAAAGTATTGGTGTGGTCTAGCACAACTATGTTGAACTCATCAATTTTTCAAAGAATTCGATTTAAAAAAAAATTAGAAGGGTCTCAAAGTTAATAAACAAGATAAGGGAGTTTTTCTTTTCCAGTAGCACATTATTTTGATCAAGCTACTCAATCGTGTCCTTAAATATAATTTATATTCATTGTTTCCCAATAACGTATTATTGTGTACTTTTAAATTATTTGTATATACACAAATATAAATATTATTAACAGTTTTATAACTATATTCTAGACAATAGCCCTTTGGATAATAAACGACAGTGCAATAATTTTAAAGATAGTACAAAATTGTCAGTTTAAACTTAAATAGGTACTGGAGTTTACAAAAATGCACATATGAATTCCAATATTTTGAAATTTTCTTCATTTAATTTTTGTAGTTTAGGCATTAATATAAAACTTCATTTTTCAGATATGCAATTAGATGATTTCCAGTACAAATTCGGATCAAGAGAATTTTTTGTCAGCATTCAAACTCTTATTATAAGCGGTATAATCGCCTTTATCATCATGTTTACTTTTAGGTGAGTTTACGTTATAAATTTAACAATACATATTTCAAAACGTCATTAACTAACAAATAAATATATTTAAATACCTATAATACCTAGATATTTTTAAACCTATAATTTCAGTTACTTTAAATCGTAATTGAAAGCCATATATATATATATATATATATATATATATATATATATATATATATATATATATATATACATACACATATATATATATATCCATGGAAAAGGAGTGGATTTTTAACACAGGCCTTAATCCCTCTATTGTAAGTGAAACAATTTAACATTCCTCTTCTGATAGCGATAATGGTTTAGTACCCCTCTACTAATAGGGATAATTGTTTAGTATTGTTTTTCTTATTGAGGCAATTTAGTCTCTCTCTCACTCTTATGATTGTCCGGCTTTTGATAGTGATAATTATTTACTATTCCTGTTCTGATTAAGACAATTTAGTATTCCTGTATTGAATGACACAATTTATTATCCCTGGCCTGATTGTAAAACAGTATCTCGCTTCTGATTGGGTTAGTGTATTATCTCTCTTCCGAATGAGGCAATTTTTATTCCCCTTCTAAATGAGATAACTTAGTCTTCATCTTATGAGTGAGACAATTTAGTCACCCTTTTCCAAACAAGATAATTTAATCTTCATCTTTTAAGTTAGAACATTTAGTTTCCCTTTTCTGATCGAATCAATGTAGTATTCCACTTCAGAGTGGCAAATTTAGTCTCCTTTTTCTGAATGAGAATATGTTGGTTTTTCTTCAGATTGACAAAATTTTTTTATACATTTTCTGAGCAGAAAATCACGCATCTCTCTCCTCATTAAGACAATTTTAGAATATTCTTAAATTATAGGTTGAACGAAGAGAATTATACCCATAACGCTATTTACAATGTAAACACAGTAACTGTCTGAGTACTTTGGTGTTATCCAGAGGAAACTATTTTGGGGCAAGTTTTCTTTATTGGGGACCAAAATAAAATTCACTATATGTATCTAATACTTTTCTTATTTCATAAGGAATCGAAAATTGCCCGATGAGTCACACTTCCTGTCTCCCAATCTGAATAGGTCTAGACGCACGAATCACCGGTCACTTTCGAATAATTAATTGTTATTATTATTGTTGTTGTTGTTATTTTATTGTTGTTATTGTTTTTATTTATTTATTTTATTCTTTTAGTTACTTTTTTTACTGATTGTCGTGTGCTAGATTATTATATAATGTCATCATGACTAAATATTAACTGAAGAGGAAATGTTTTTATTTGCGGCAACTGGTGATGATGCATTCAAATCAATTCTGGCCTACATCGCTTCCGTTTGGGAGGCAAAACCATTCGTCGTAATGACTTGTAAATTTCTGTTCTTATTACTACTGTAATTATTTATTTTGGTCACCTATTATGAAATATAATCCATAAATAGTGCCCTCCGGTTAATACTAAAGTACCACTGCCGAGAAATCGACATTCCTTTTAATTTCCAGCATTATTAAATGTTTGAGCTCCGAGTCTTCTTGATGTGCCACTACCGCTTCCTGGACCTTATGAGAGAGTAACAACGAATCTAGTGATATAATATCAAACAAAATATTGTACAATATTTATTATGCGTGTTCTGAGAGGAATTCATTGAACTGTTAGTTATCTTATTTTTTATAATGTGAAGTTTAATATTTGGAGTTAAAGTATTCATTTTATTTATTTATATTTATGTTGAGCTTTCTTGGTGGGCACGTAGTAGTTATCTCATACTACAACAGTTTCGATTGTGGAGTTTATATATAATGGTTACAATACAATAGTTAACAATTTTTCGATTAATTCCATTTGTTTCAGTTGTAAATATCTTGTCTGAATTCCTTTAAATACAAAACAATTGTATTCTTCCCCCACATTGTGTGTATTTTTCAGGTACCTTTATTTTATTTTTGGAGCGTTAAAACTCTTTTAACATAATTGACTATCTTTATATTATGTTTGTATGAAGATCAATATTCAATCAAAGTTTTATTTCAAATACATCCAAATTATCTTATTTCCATATTCTGTATATTTCACATGTGCCTTTAGAGTAATTTAATATTATCTATTATTATATTGTAATAAAACCAAATAGAGATATTATAAAGCAGGTCCTAACTAACTTCGCTATTGAGTATAAGCATCAGCTACATTGACAAACAGTTAACTATCAACAAACAGAATGGATTATCTCCTCATCATCAACCCACCCTAATTATAAATTATACTAACCTTTAGATCCTGGCCTTCTATGAACTAGCACCAAAACAGTATTGCGACTTAAAACGGAGGTTTCAAATATTGTAATTTGAACAATCATAACTGCATAACAACACAAGGTCTGAATATGATATTCCGGCAATGAGGGAGTTATTGTCGTATTAAAAAAAATATATGGACACAGTGGGAAAGGTATTATTTGATTAATGGCGTTATTATATCAAAGACAAAATTACTTAATAATGAATTGTGTCTTTAGTAATTATGAAAACAAAACAAAACCTGGTATACTTATGGACAGATCTAAGTTGTTTAATACTATCGTTTCCTGAGTTATATTGATACTGTTCTAGTCATGTGACTTGGACTTTTAATTGCTTTGTGTTGTTTGAAAAATTACAACTTTGGACAACAATTTTTCCTTTATACCTCATACATATTATGGTGCTACAAAGATAGTTTTAAGTTGATTTATTCCATGATAAGATTTGAACACATATTTGGTAGAGAATGGAAGAGTTGTAATCTCCAAAATCTGACACGAGACAATAGATTTACACAGACTGAATACAATTTTATATAACTCACTATTTTTTATTAAACATGTAATACATTTGTCATTGAAAAGTGACAGGTTTACCGGAGTGAAGAAGGTTATCGTAAGTAAACATTAAAATGTAATGATCAAATTTGTTTTAATACAAGTTGGTATAATGTAATTAATTTTATTGACTCTAGAATTGTGATTTATTATTTTACTACGGATAAAAAGACATCAGACTCAACGTTGCTCCGTTCGACTGATTAAATTGATCATACTGTACCGTTTTACTGGCACATGAGGGGTTAGCTTTGAAATTTAAATGTTTGTGAAGGTTAAAAAAAAGGAAAATGAAAATCTTTTGAAATAAATAAAGTTCAAACTAAAATAAAACTTCTTCTTAAAAATAATTACTGGATTTAAAATTAAAATAAAAACTTCTTGATGACTTTTAATTTCAACTTTGTAATATATTCGTCACTCCAAAAATGTACAAAGTTCTTACAGCTTGTTTTTTATTCAATTTTCAAATTCAAAACTTTCCCACTCTAATCTGATTTGGCAATTCTTCACTTTACCGTAATTTATCTTCAAAATTCAATTTTATTTTGTTACTAATTTCATTTACTTTAATTTAACTATTACTTCTTTTCAGTGTTAGAATTGTTATTTTAAATTCTTCAGTGTTAGAGTTTTAAAAATATTGCTGAAAGCATCTGTAACAAACACAAAACTCTTTTAGTATTTTTACATAAAATTTTATATACATGTGCTCACTGCACCAACAAGTTTTATATTGCACAGATCAAAAGGACAAGTTCCTAAATTCCCATTAAATTTAATTTTTACAATATTTCTTTCCCCAAAATTATTCAAAATAACTAAGAATTATTATTGACTGGACTCCAGTTAAAAGGTTCACTTACCCGCAGGTTTGATGACGATTAGCAAAAGATTAAATCTAAGCACTTTCAAAGTCTACTCGTTACTATAACATCCGATCAACTGAGACGGGAGGTACGGCACCTACCTCACCCCACCTCTCAATTTCGTTATCAAACACTGCCATCTGCGATGCGCGCCTCTCTGATAGCAGCCTCCTTTGTACTGTCCAGCCCTTATTATTCTTCTGGACCTACTCCTTCCACCGGTAATCCAGTTACCCCAGAATTATTACTTAATACAATCGGAACAATACTACACTCAATTCGTATATTATTAGTAAATCGAATAAATTCCTTCATGTTTGATAAATTATTAAATATTTAACCGGTAATAACTAATATTATCAACATTCTTGTGTTAAATTATGTGAATCATAGATAAGTAAATTGAGAAAAAGCCCAGTTTGAAGGTCACATTACATAATTACGTACTCGTGAACTATCCGAATGTACGCACTAACATTTGGTCTCAGAATACTTTATATTTGTATTCACCACAAAATTCTAAAATATTTTGGATGCACAAACATGTTTTTTCTAAATGGTAAAGTAAATAAACTGGATGATGTATCATTATTATAACTTGCGAACATATAATTTCAGGAGAAGCTATACCATCATATATGACGTTAAATACAAGCCCTCACTGTACGTTAGGAGTGATACTGATTATTATTATGATGTTAAAGTCAGAAGACAATCAGTCTTGTCTCTTCAGGCAAGTAAAGATGAAGTTACAACTCAAGAACAACAAAGTAAGTATGTAAAATACGTATATACTATTCTATATAACGATCAACGATGAAAAGGATTCTGTGGTGGTGAATTTGCTTAAACAAAACCATACTCATAAGGTTAAAAATGCTGCATCAATCCAATTAAAACATTAGATTAGCATAGAGAACTAGTTAGGTTTTTCTTCAAACTAATTCCATCTCTATTGAGTGTTTAAATTAAAATCAATGATTTTCTACAACGAAGGGATACATCACACTATGTCTTCGTTGAGGTTGTGTTCTAATTTTCTAGTCTATATCTGGTTTCATTCTCAACGTGTCCTAAGGACAGATAAGAAGACAAACGAATTTCCAGTGGCATACGAAAGAACATTGTGTCAGCCTACAAAATGATACACTTCAAAAACGATCAGCCGAATTCCATTGATGGGCAGGCACTTTCATAGCCTATTAATAATAATAATGTTTTATTTTCTCAAATTTATGTACAGTAAAAGTTGTCTTACAAGCAATAATTTCTTAGAAACCAGGTCTGACCAGAAGAAGAAGAAGAATGATTTATTTCAACGATTATAATAACGAAACATGATATTCATTTTTAATCTTTGCCCAACAAACAATGATATAAAATCGTCTCTTTAGTTGGTTGCTACGTTTAAAAATACATGTTTCTATATTTATTCGGCTTAAAGAACAAACATATCTAACAGAAGCATAACAACTAAAACAGCTTTTACACTTATGTCTTAATTAAACTGGCCCATTTGTGTGGAAAAACTACGGGTCACCCCCACCCTGCACCACACTCTAGCAGACGTGCCATTGTTCAGGTGTTTTATAGTCTAGAAAATCCGCGTCGATACTCTCAAACATGATAACTTGTATATTAACAATTTTCTGACGTCCAAAAAAAACTATTTCCCTATATTCATCGAGTAGAGAGTTAAATTGATTTCCGAAGTGTATTAAACCACTCTTTAGGTGTAATATTCCTTATATGCTTATTAGAACGTATTTTAACAAGATTGATCGCCCGCCAATTAATAGTTCTTTGTATCTTTGACTTGGTTTGGATACAACCACTTTATTATAATATCGAATTTTTTTTTCTCTACACAAATTTTGTAATGTTTATTTGCGTCCAAATATTCCATTCTGACACTACTAGAGTTTGTTCAAAAAGTATTAAGTAACTTAAATACGCGTTTACTTAATTTCAAACATTAATAATCATACTAAGGCTGTTTGTTGTTAAATATTTCTTACGATTATGTATTAATTTTAAATTACTACATTAATCATATTTTCAGTTACCCTAGATACATTTTCTTGGTTGTCACTACTCAACTAATAATCTATAAATAAACTATTTGTTTTATCAACATATGTTCTATTATCGCTATCTGTCCATTCAATTTAGGCAACAATAATAGTGATCTTCCCCCCTCCTCTTTTTCCTCAATGGCAAGGTCATTCACTTCAAAAGTAACTTCGATTGGCAAATAGTCAGAACCGGGGTGAGAAAGTCTACTACTTGAAAGTCATGTACGAGGTGTAAACAGTCTATTGACACTGTCACCAAGTAGAAAACAGAGCATCTCATAGGACCTACAAAAGTGTATTCTCCTTTTTTTCTACTGGAGATCGCCAGTTTAAAATAATTAAATGATGGAATAGTTCCATTACTCGTTTGACTTCCCATTCAAAATTGAATCTTTAGATTTTCTGATGACGCTAAGGTCACTATTTAATTCATTTAACATTAATTTGGTTATACTCTGCTCGAAACCAACTCTTCCATTGACATCACCTAAAATTACTTAATTGTTTATATGATTATTTTCGGAAAAAATAACGTACATTAAACCCTGTAACGGTAATAATAAATGAGAATACCGCCAATCAAATTTTTTTCTATAGCTGTAACTTATCTGAATGAATTTAAAAGATTCTAGTGATATAAATTTCATGATTTTTGCAAAAGTGAACTTTAAATTTTAAAAATATGCATACTCGCAGATGAATTTACCAAAGCTAGCCAATCTTGTGACCTGAATTTTGAAATCTCTAAATTTACTTACAAATAATTCGATATCCTGGTCAAGACAAAAATTTTCAAGTAAAATAATATTATAACCACTAATAAAATTTTAAAACGAAAACGTAATTAGCCTTATGTTTTAGTCCACACACATTGTAGCAGACTATTTTTAAATTATTTTTTCAATCACCTTTACTCCTTTCCCTCAAGCTCGACCACCCCCCGGATGCAGGATCAGCAAAGTCCTCTCACCCCTCAGTGGTGTTCGCAGCCGGTCCAGAGCTCGTCCCCGTCTCCGAGGCTGCTGGGTCAGCGGCGCCTGCGCTCACAGTGGTCGTTGTTGTGCTCGCACCTCTCTCCGGTCTTGGAGCTCCCGGTTGTCGCTGTTGTCTCGGAGCCCGCTCTCTCAGCCCATCCAGAAAGCCGTTAAAGACGTGGTTGAAGAGCGTTTTAAGCTGGTTACCGCCGGCTTCTTGTCCTCCCATTAGCTTTCCATCCTCCCATGTAAACCTGATGACTTAATGGTAAGGTGATCAAACGCAAAAGGCATTCTCATCCACTCCACTTCGGACCGCATCGCCGCTAGACACGAACGTATATTACGCAGCTCCATTAAAGTAATCCCTGTGCACAGTGTACCCCGTTTCCTTCAGGGATGAAACTCGGGACCCGTATTAATTGATACTTGTACGTGTGTGATTAAAATGTATTTATCCTGATTGCTATGTATAGACACATTTTTGTTGCAGAATATTATCTGTCTGCTATAAATTAGGCTACTAGACTGAAAAGCTGCATTTTAATAATAATTATTATTTTACTCTTGTATTACTAACTTGTAAATGATATGATTCCAGATAAATCCGTATACCAGAACTTTGTTCGATTGGTTGTAAAAAATATGAGAACACCACCTTTGCCACCAGTTCAGTTACCTCCATTCTACATAGTGATTAAGAAGAGGAAAATATGGTTTACATTGGCATGGTAATATTACGCAGTACTAAATTTGTATGCACTGGAATAGGAAAGTTAGGTATACTATAACCTATAACTTCTCTATCAATACTAAGTCCGTACTACTTGAAAACTGAAAATAAGATTTAATTAAACAACTAAATCTGGAAATACATTGCGGAATCGATTTCTACGATTGATACATCAGTGAAAAGCTCGCACTCCTCAAAATGTATAGAAACCAAAGTATTACTTCTGAAATGTTCATGACAACTAGTATGAAAAATCACTCTGATGTATGCTGTCGTACTTAATTCTAACCTAAATTAGAATAAAATAAATATTAGTTATAAACACGTCACTAGCATGAGATGTTTTTGCACTTTTTAATATCAAACAATAATTTTTATTCAAACTGTACATTTTATAATAATATGCATTTGAATGCCACCGATATGGGCCGGAGGTTTTGACCAAAACTTTAATTTATTACATTACACATAATGCATTGAGAATAAGATATCCATCGTACAATATACGATTTTCTTACAAGAAGGTTACCTGGTATAAATATAAGTATTTAAGATCGTAAGATGGTGTCACTATTACTTTGATTTTTTACCAATCTGATCAGCTACAAACGATACAGCTAGTGTATCCACTAAATTGTGAGCTGACACATATAAAGTGTCAATGCAAATTAATTTAGTTAGTTTACATTTCTAGTATTACTGCCAAAAGATAACAAATAATATTTTGTAAACGTTTTATTGCTTAAATATGATTTGTTATACAGTTTTAAATGGTAATTTAATTTATGTACAGCGCATTCTGCTGTTTCTGTACTTGATTGAAAAAGGAGATCAGGCCATCTCACTCACAAATTTCATATCTGATTGGCCTTGTTAACGTGTTACAGATTTTGTTTTATGACGATGGTTATGACATTACTGTTCCTACATCTTATCTGTTGAAAATAATAAGTTTATATGGTATATTTATTGATATTATATTTCAACCAAAGTTGTTACAAAATAAATTTGGAATATAATTTAGTAGCCCTACAAAACTGAAACTCCTTATTTATATACAAGCCACATATATGTATATATATATAAATATATATATATATATATATATATATATATATATATATGTATATATATATATATATATATATATATGTATATATATATATATATATATATATGTGTATATATATATATGTATATATATATATATAATATAAACATATAATACACACAATATATATTATGTTTATTATATGTATATAATATATACATATAATAAAAATTTAACTGCTACAGATTTACGTTATTTATTCTGTAAGACAAAGTTCCATGAAGACCCATGGAACTCGGTTGAGTGTTAGCGAAAACTATCTTTTCACTAGATATATTGATAGCGAAATTGTGTGTATTTTGCTACCCACTAGGAGGAATGACACTATTCAATTTCTGTTTTTCTGTCTCGCAAAATATCGGACTTTATCATGTGTGTTCCAAATTAGAAGATATATTCCAAGTATTTTTGAATTCATTATAAGTCTAAAATATTATGAATTTCTCTATCAAATGGTAAAGTGTTGTCAAAGTTTTATGCATAATCTGAGTAGATGAGATAATCCAGAATTATGGAAAACATATGTTCCGTTGCTCCAAGAATCCTCATTGTTTTGTTCTGGAAAGGCCTTATAACTTTTTACGGAAATTTCCTAATATAAATTGATTTTATTATACAAACGTTCATCCTTAACTTTGTGTTATTCAGCGTAATTGTCTACAAAATAAAACATTTTGTTAATAATTTTGCTTATAAAAATTTACAAGGCTACTCTTATAACTGTTTCAGGATATTTTGTATTGCTGCAATTTTTGTATCTGCTTATTTTGTGATGCTTTATGGATTGAAACTTGGTCCAGTAAAAAGTAAAGAATGGCTTTCGACAGTATTAGCCTCTTCAGGGGCAGACACGTTTGTTTCAAGCCCAATCAAGATAATATTCTTCGCTATTGCCTTGACTATGGTATTCCAGGTAAGTGTTAATCAAATAAATTAATATATACATTTATATAATTAACCTTATTATATAAATTTAAGGTGCTAATGTTTATGTATTTTTGTAGAGTAATTTTTGAACTTTATTCCTCATCTAAGTGGACTTAAATATGCGCTGCTGTTTCACCAACAACTTTGTTTCTCGTAAATGAACTGAGCGAATGAGGATTATTCTTCAGGAAAGGGCAGAATATGAGAAATAGAAAAAGTTTAATTAATATTGAGACTATGATAAAAATATTAATATTGGTCTTATAATGGTCTTTTTATTATTGTAAATAGGCTGCTACACAATTTCTATGAAAACAAAATTCAATAACTTCACATTCACAATTTAGTTAACGTAGTAAAATTATCTAATATGTATGTCTTGTTTCCAAAATGTTTAAATAAAAAGTGTTTTTACTTTTGTTATGATTTGACTCTTTATATGAAAACAAATATTCAAAATAGTAGTTAAATTAATTGAACATATGATTGTATTGTAATAATACAATGTTACACGGAACAGTTGCGTACATTTAACGGGCTCTTTCAATTAATATTTTAGAACGCAATGACTCAGATGGGATTTGTAACTGTTTTAGAAACCAGTAGGACGTAGTCCGGAGGCCTTTTCCATGTAGAAATAAACCTATATTTATCCCAGGGGCCCTAAGAATGTTCAGGGAACATTTTAGTACAATCGGTTAAATAATTTATGTGTCAAAGCAAAACAAACGAACTAAGCACTTTCACATTTATATTATTATTAGGATATGGTTTTCTGAGTATGTTTATTCTTATTAAATATATATTTCAAATATAATTTTAATTTGAGAATTATTGTTTACCATATATTTTCCATGTTTGTTCACTATAATGAAGTGAAGCATTACGACTTTTTACAAGGTTAAATTAACTTTTACAGAACTCGGACGAAAAGATAGCAGTCATTAATGAGTCCCTCATCGATAAAGCGGATAACTCGTTGATTTACTTGACTTTTTTGTAGCAATTTAGATTCAGTTTTATGAAATAATATTAATGCAGAGATCAAAAATGTATTGCTTAAAAGCAGGTGTTAGAAAACTATATTTCTGAAGAATGTATTTTACCATATTTCCGTTAATACTAACTGATGATACCAAAACCGGCGAAAGGATTTTTGAAATATTATTTTGTGGAAGTAATAATAAGTTTATCAACAGTAAACACATTGTATATAGTCTTCACATTGTTTTATTTTGTTTAGAGGATGTATGAAGTAAATACCCATGCAGTCAGCTACAAGGAAGCTATGCGTTTAACCTTTGAAAATAACGAAGAGCATCTAGCCGAAGTATTAGCTAAAAGAGAACTTCCGATGTACGCTCCACTTACTCAAGCAAAGAGATATGTACGTACTATTCTTAATAGTATTAAAGGAATACAATTATTTAATGTAAGTGAAAACCATGTTTTATTCTGAACATTTAAAATCATAATTCTATTTCTAACTTCGAACCCAATAAATATTACTCTTATTTTAAATCTATTCTAAAATATTCTAGTGCAAAGAGACATCTTTTTCATTTATACACAAATGTTATAACTTTCAGAGATAATTTTATCAAAACTTTTTTAATATTCGACTGTTGTACTCGTTTGTGCCTTTTCCCGCTTGAGAGCAAGAGACATGAAAATCAAGACAATGATGTTGTTGAAAAATTAGGTAACAACACACGAATCTATATCTGTTCATGTTGCACAAATTAAATATTTATTACTGAATGGGTCATCAAGTATCTAGGTTAAATTGACAATTATAACTATGAGACATTGGTATTTTTGAACCAAAGTTATTTTAAACATATTTTGTAATGTCCGTAGAAGGTACATAAGACATATAATTGCGGGATTATAATGTTTAAATCAAAATTGTGTATACAGTAAATTAAAATGTAAGACACTGCATTATTAGTTTCAAAATAGTAAAGGATAAAATTTTTTAGAATCTTGTTGTTGAAATAATACAAAACAATGTAGCGAGTATCATTATCATATTAGTTAAAACATACTATATAATGTAATAAAATAACCTTTTAATAACATTTTTACATTTTTTTCTTGTATAGGAAATGATCCGAAAGAAACAGTTGAGGAAGGATTGGTTTGATCTACTAGACTTTGTCATATCCGCGTTCTTCGTCATTGTTGTTTGTACTGTCATCTCTAGACTGTGGAGTTCCCGTTATCGCACAAACAATCAACTGCATACGGTAATGACAAGATCTCACTACATAAACTTGGGAGCTGTTAACTTCTATTCTATTTCCAACATTAATCAGTAAGTATTACTGTATTAGTCATATTATAATGTTTAAATTAACAATTATCCTTTATTTTTATTTTCTTTAATTTATTTAGGCCTACAGTATTGTAGATCCGAACATTATAAGATAACCTAAATTTATTGTGTAATTTGCATATTTTCTCTCAAGAGTATCAAAAAGTTAGGGGTCCCAAGGAATATGTGAGAATAAACCATTTCTGTGTGGATATGATAATTGGCTAGGAGGTTGATGGGAGCCTATACTGCCTTTAGCTAATATTATTGCTATAGCAATACTTTATCCATTTATATAAGCAATGGAAAATAGGTAATAATTGAGAGTTGAAATTTAAAATGCGTACGTAAGATTTTGCATGAAATAGCTAATTAATATAAATTCACTTATTGCTATCTTGTTATGGAGACGTATGTTACACAACAAGAATAACTAATATAATAAATTATTCTTTTGCACTTTCTGGACAGGTAGAGGACAGTATGGATACTATTTCAATCATTTACATTGAATTGATGGGGTTACAAAGAAAGACTATTGTATTGCTTAGCCTACTATTTGGAGGTTCTATTTTAAATGAAAAACGAATACGAATTTATATTGTAAACCTAATATACAAGAAGAAAATAACAACAAAACTATAAAAGATATATAACTGATAAGACTGTAATTGCCCAAGTCTGCATTTATAAACTTTGTTTGTACAGAATGGAAAAGTATTTGGAGTACACATTCATGTATGCAGCATACAACACAAGATGGTATAATGACGTCAAGTTTGTGAAGAAGAATGAAGAGATGAACGTGACACAGGGTATTGTTTTACATTCTGCCAACAATTTTACTTTTTATTAATTGAAGGTTTATCCTTGACGAGTTTGTTATAATTGTCTCGGAGAAGTATTGGGTACAGCCAAAGCTAATAGACTATTACTTGCATGTAGGGAACACAGCTGATTAGCAAGAGAGTTACGTATGTATATTCACAAATTCCGAGATTGCGAGTTAATTTCGTGAGTTTAGGGCATTCATTTGGTTAGTTTACAAGATATAATAGCGGTTGGAAAGGATTACTCCTTCTGTTTACTAGGCAAAAAACTATAATTTTGAAATATATTCTTTCTATACGCAGTGAAAATTAATTGTCTAACAACTAGAAGTAATAAATAATAAACTTTTATGAATATGTGGATTAATTTATAATATAAATGGAAATTGGTTATTTGTTTTACTCTGTATAACATTTTCAGCTCAATTATATGAAAGTTTGTAGCAGTTTGAAATGAAATGTGATAAATTTTAGGTTAGGTGTCACTAGTCCTAACCTCGCCAATTGAATATGTTTTACGTTGAATTCAATAAAGACATTTTTTTAAAATTTAATTTCATTTCATTTCATAAATTACTTACACGAACAAGTATATTTATTCTGCCAAAAATTTATTAATTATACAAAGAGTCCTAAAATAGTTTTGGTGTCAAGACGTCATCAATCGCTAACGTACAATAGACTAAAAATGCTGTAAAAATTTAAAATACTAAGCGTAACTAATTCTAAATTTAACGAATAAAAAAGACACCTAGTATAAAGAAAAATTAAAGAATTCCAGTAGGCAATAGAATAACTTTACTCTCTATTCAAAAGAACAGAAAGGTCTATGATCCAAACCTGCCCCTATCTGTGGGCAAGAACTGTTTATCCTTAAGTGATTTAGTTAATATGTTATAATTTCTTTTAAAACTACTGTAATATTTTAATATAGAATTTCTAATTATTTTTAACAACAATAAGAATTTTAACAATTCAAACAAACGGGCTTTACAAAACTATTTCAATTGTTAAGCAATAATAAATTAAACTCCATAATTTTCCCAAATAATTTAAATCTACAATACACAAAATCTAATATAAATGGGCCAATTTGCAGTTTCTTACCTTTTACCTAGGTACAAAAACGGTTTAATGTATTTCTTTAATTAATTGGTTTCTTAGTTTGACGCACTTTGAGCGGATATGCGGATATTTAGACACAATAACAATACTTACATCACAATCAAACAATTATAGTGAAAGCAAATAAGGATTTATGGTGAAGAGTCAGGGTAGTCGCCTCACACGCACGCAACCCCACTCGCAGGAACGCAAAGGGTTGAGGCACCTGCCGTTTTCTGTCCCGTGTTATTTAGCAACATTTCAGACACTTGAATTTAGCAAAGCTATATGACAAATGCAATGAAATTATGCTTTGTCAGGTATAATGTTTTCCCGTTAATGTTCAGTACCTACATACAGTAATGACTGTAGAATAACTGTACAAATAACAAAAATATGAGTTTTATTGGGAAAGTTTACTTGGTGACTAACAGGACGGAAATGTTGCTGGATCTTAATCCCCTGAACTGTTTTATTGGGAAGTGAATTGTGCGACAAACAGGACGGAAATGCTGGTGGGTCATAATCCCTTCACAGTTTCATTGGAAAGGGCACTTGGTGACTAACGGGACTAAAATGCTGCTGGGTCATAATCCCTGCATTGTATTATTGGGGAAGTGCATTTGGTGACTAACGGGATGGAAATGCTGCCAGTTCATAATCCCCTGCAATTATTTGTATGTAGTGGCTGTTTGTGTGTGGGTGTAAATCTACCTGGATCCAACTGCAATCGTTTTCTTTTAATACTATTGAGAAAGAGATTTAAATTTTTAATATTAAATGTCTGTGTAAAGGGTGTTAAACTAATCCCGGGACCAGTGCCGCATTTCCCTATAGGCCCACTAGGCCCAGGCCTAGGGCGCAAAATTTTAGGGGGCACATAAATTTTAAAGTACACAAAAGAAAAAAGTTGCGGGGCCAAGGTCAACTAGGTCCGGGGTGCGACGTTGACTCATTCATTGCTTCATTGCTTTTTTTTATTCAAAGCACTCCTATATATATACTATTGTAATTATCGTTCATCAAAATTACGTAATTAAGAAATTTACTGTATTTCTACGTCAGTGTAATCAGAGTCCTCTGGGGGGGGGGGGGGCGCTCTTTGGTCTGTAGGCCTAGGGGCGCCGAATTTGTAAATGCGGCCCTGCCCGGGACTGATTTATATAAAAATAGTCATTACAAATAGAGCCACAAAACACAGTATTTTGGTCTATTAATACTTAAGATGCCGGAAGTAGTGTTTGCCTAAGATAAAGTGAACACTTCAGTCCTAATGTGAAAAAGTTCATGCATAACAAAGTAATAGCTGATTATAACAGCGTATATTTAAAATAGTATTTTTAAACCGCATATGTAAAGAATGATGATTAAAATGTCACCATGAGCTTCCGGGACCTCTACTCTTATTTAAAAACCGTCTTCTATTTACAATAGGTACTTTTCCTGCCACGTTTAATAATAATCCCATCGTAGTTTTGTTAACAGAGGTCTTTAATTACTTTTCTTTATTTCTGAGGTTTGCAACATAAGTGAGGCATGAACAAGACATTAAAAAGACGTAATGTTAAAATTTACCCTGTTATAACCAAGTTTTATGTTGTGCTTAAACTTTTTGAAATCAGGCGAGTAACATTAAATATCCCTTATGCGAAAGTGGACTGACAACCGGCTTCTAAGGAAAAATAAATAAACCTAAATTTTGTTTTACTAATACAAATCTGTAATTTGTTTTAAGATTTGTTCTGTCACTATTGCAATTATTGTTCACAGATAAAATTAAAATAATACAAAATCTGATACATTTCGGTTAGAGCCAAAATTGTATAATAAAAATAAAGACATTTTACTTAATATACTTCTCAACGTATGTCCCCATTACATCCCCCTTTCCTCTGATTCCTTGCAGGCCGTCACCCTGGCAGCCCTTGTATTGTTCTAAATACGTGTTAAAACACTGTTTTATGTGCAATAACATAATTGAAGGTTTTTAGAAATATTTGTATTGGTTAAATTTAATAAAACTGTCCCTGGACTTTTTCGACACCCGCTTTAGTCATATAACGCTTATTTAACAGTACTTTACGTGTGTGTCGATTTACTTTAAGTGTGCAGATTCACTCTACCCAAAATTAGCGTACTTTACGTTTAAAGTTTCTAAGAGGAAGGTTCTCTATCGATTTTAAGAACAACAAGGTTGTGTGACTTTGAAATGCAAATTGGCTCTTAGCTTACGACTAATTCATCACTTAATTTCCCTGTGACTAACCTTTGTAGAACAGGAAAAATGGTGTTGTCGAATTTAATGGCATTGCTGAGACCAGGAAACCGTTATTCCTAGGAAAATAGAATTCCTTGCATGGCAGAGAAACCGCCATGCCAGTACGGTAGGACTTACTATTAGGGAGGGGTGTTAGCTTCCGTCAACAGTCTGTGGTGGTTGATAAGAATTATCATCTAAGCCTTCAAAACCAATCATTTTAAATATAAGAGGATTTTCCTTATTATTTTCTCTTATGATTTTTTTATTTAGATGTTTAATTTATAGGAAATACAAGACACATAATATCAGCAAACCTGGATAGAGATTTGAAAAGAACCAAAGTACAGAAAATCTATTCAAAAATCTCTACCTAAATTAAACAGTATGACACAGCATTTTAATGTGGTTTTATTTTATGATTACAGATTTGAAGACCGGGGCGTACTGGCTATCAGACTTTACTGGGATAGTGTTAGGACTGCCCTTGTTGAGGCAGCTGCGCGTAGACACAAGTAAGATCAAAACACACAAAGCGTAGAACGCGAATGAGAGAAATATATGTAAATCATCTCCTCTAATATAATTCTTGTAGTATTCTGTACAGATGAATTTTTGAAGGATGTATACGAAACTATTTAATTTCATTATTATATTATACTATAATATATAGTATATATAATATATGTATATATATATATACATATATATATATATACTATTATAATATATATATATATATATATATATATATACATTATATTCTACAACACAATTTGTATTACGTATTGAAATTTTAAAAATTTGTCTACATAGTGAGTACTAATATTTTGCCTGCCGCCTTGGCTCCTCTGGCAAGAAGAAATAATCAAAGCATTTGTTATTCTAAGGATTTTGACGTAATGTGTGTAAATACCCTGATATCTGTATGTAGTAAATAGAACTAAAGTTTATTTGAGTATCTGCTCTTATTTAAATCACGATATTCACACATACAATATAGTATATATATATATATATATATATATATATATATATATATATATATATATATATATATATATTTCTAAGTTATTGATAGGTTTTACTGCCATTGCCTTTAAGCGTATTTTTTTAATATTTTATCACAGGATAAAATCCATTCACGATATAACAAAATATAATCAATTAGTCTATTATCTAATTTATATTTATAGTATTTAATACATAACTGTAATATTCTTTATTAATTAAGAATCATATTCAGTTACAGGCATAATGTGTTATAAGATACTGAGATTCAGTATTTGGTATCTATTAAAAAATACCTCCAGTATCGCCAGTATCAGGTTTTCCAGTCAAAGTAAAGAACCTTTCTGATTGCACTTAATTTCCAGTTTTTACCTATCGAACTCAAAGTTGATGCAGTGACCTCTCATACTTGCATGTTGCCTAGCCTCTTGAACCATAGGTCTCTGAAATACGCGGGATTCAGGATCCCTGGCTACTAAAATTAAAAAGAAACAGGTTTTATAAGAATCTGAATCCATCTTCTGAGTCGGAATAGCTAAATGTTAAACAAGGTGGTATGTACAAGTTCAAGTCTGTACCTCATTTCATCAGACTACATTTGATATTGTGTTTAAATTGCATATGATTGTATTCAGTTTGAAATTATACCATGTTTAGACATTTTACATTGTTATACGTTACAATATTTATAACACGAAGTGTTATACATTTTGTAACATATAACGATATCAAATATCTAACATCATTTTATTCTTCAATCCATCCATCGTAATTAACAAACATTAAAAAAAGAAGTACTCAGTTTGTTTACAAATGAGTACCCTGTTATTTTCTTCTTGCCATTATGATTACCCATAAGACTAATGAGATAAATGTTTAATACTACTCAGCCAAATCTCATGGAGTGACGTACACCACCGTCAATATCAGTATTGACTTTATAGAAAGGAGAAAGATTCTTAAAAAAAGTCTATATTTCAGTTCATTCTCAAGATATTGTCATCAGACAGACATAGCAGAGATTTTTCAGACCCTTGAGTGATTGGAGTGCTAACGCTCTGCATATAAACTTTTAGATATCTTATATGGTAGGTAGTTAGGCTACAGTTAACGTAAAACGTTTTATTGTGTTTCGGTTCTTGGGCACCTACCTGCATTTACAATTCTCCCTCTCTATATTTATTATTTATTATTAACATTAACACTAAAGAATTTAAAATTAGTTTACACGGTAAAAATATTATTATACAATTTTGTTATTTTTCTTTTATAAATAGCGATTTGTATTAATAAATTATATGAACTTATTAAATCGACAATATGACTTTAGATCTAATAGAACACATAGGATATTTAATTAAGTAACCATTTTTTTCTCACTCATTTATCGGTTTCTAAAAGTAATTTTCTTCTGATATAATATAGAACCATGTGGGAACCAAGTCAACCAAAATGCAAGCTGCATACCTGAACTCAGTAAATCGCATGCAGATACCGACGTTTATGCAGTGGGTTGGAAGTCTGCCCTCTATTCTGACGTATTGAAAAATAACTCTCCTTGGAAGTACATCAAAAAAGATTCAACATTCACATTTACACTGTTCAGATTATATGGTAAGTACGATCAATTAACTCATCACATATAGGGAGTGGAAAACACCGTTTCAACTATAACAAGTAAGTATCAGGTTTCACCAGATAGAATTCAAGCGGTGGATTATTGGACGTGTCTGAATATTATTTGTCATGCATTAATATTCAAATAAATGAGAACATAAAGTTAAGTTTAAAGGTTAATGTATAATTTTTAATTATCAACATGATGCACAATCTAAGTTTGGTGATATTGTTAAAGTAAATACTACTTCCATTTATTTTTATAAAAGACAAATGACTATAAATTAATTTAATATGCCAAAATTATAATTTGGAATGTTTAAAAAAATTCTTGCAATACCCATACTATTCTAAAAGGGCCTAAGTTTAGGATATTAAAATTTTTTGAATAGTAAAAGTCGTAAACAAGTATTGCTACAATAGATACACTAATCTTGTGGAAACCAAGCTACAGTATAAATTTCTAGCTTTGGGTATTTTTACAGGTTAGATACTATTGGTCTAGAACAGCATTTTTGTTTTTGTTAAAACCTACATATATTAAGGTATATACTCTTAATATATGTAGCAGCAGATTTTGTAAAACCTTTGTTCAAAATCGAGGATTTAAATATACGTTGTATTAAGTGTATTTTTATATGTACGGTGAAGAATAATTAAAGGAAAATATGAAAAACTGTTTCTAACTCCACTGAAGAAATAATTGAAGATACCATAAAAATATTTCATAAACCTCTGAATAGACTTCATAAGAGTAAGTTTATAGAGCAATTCATTAATTATTCATAAAATGTTTCACATCAATCTATCTTATTTTAATTTGATAATAATCTAATATAGTAAAAAATACAACATAGTTCAAATTGGATAAAAATAAAGTTAATTTTTAAATAAAAAAACTTTAAATACTCATATATTTATTAAAACATCATTAACTTTCTATCAGCGTGTTTAATACTTACCTGAAAACTGTCCAAGTTTTATTGTCTTTGTATGATGTAATACTCAGTATCGTTAAAATTAAATTCATATCAGAATCAAAATAAAACCTTAAGATGTAGATACAAACGCGAAAAAGTATAACTTGGAACAAGTAGGCCTGTAATCAACCAAAGGTTTTAATCTAATATATTTTTTAACACAGGAAAAACAAATATTTTTTATAAATATAGATATAATTGGTACCAGGAAATATTTTTATTGTATAAAAATAATAATATAAAAGTTGTAATTCACAGTGAAACTATTTAAATAATGAAATAATAACTGTAAATGTTTATGAATATGATCTAAAGAACAAATAACATTCAAACGAATAA
Source organism: Homalodisca vitripennis (assembly GCF_021130785.1). Classification (NCBI taxonomy): domain Eukaryota; kingdom Metazoa; phylum Arthropoda; class Insecta; order Hemiptera; family Cicadellidae; genus Homalodisca; species Homalodisca vitripennis. The sequence continues at coordinate 152,383,046 of NC_060210.1, read as the reverse complement.
CGAATAAACAGCAACTTAAAACGAGCTACTAATATATAAAGGGCTATTTATAACCATTTTTTATATACTTGCAGTTCCAACTCATCAAATACATGGCTCATTTTATTCGAACAAACAAAATCAACGTCCAAATTATATTCATATAATACATTTAATAAATATATTGTAAAATAATGAATTGACAGCTTAATTAATATTTAATATTTTAAAATATGATAAAAAAGTATAGGAACTAAACATCTCAATTATTATACACCATAATTAACACGTATTAATCAATGTCATCATCATACATAAAGATCACTCAATTTAAGCTTCAAAGCTAGTCTTGGAAAAATATTGTTAAACATAGAAGGATAGATGTTGTGAGAACATTTAAACTTCCAGTTAAGATATTGCCCAGTGCCCTGTATTCAGCCATTCTGAAATTTCACATTTGCCAGTTCTGTTAAAAAGCCCCATACACGTAACTTGTAGGATATGGCAATAGTATCCTAGTGAAAACAGTACAATGTTGGGTGCTATACACTATACAGTTACTAATAATTATTTCAGGTAAATCTGGCAAGTTATATGAGCGTGGAGGGTATGCTGTTACATTGGGGCCTACGAGACATGAAGCAGACATTACACTGGTAGAACTAAGAAGAAACAATTGGCAGGACAAGTTAACACGAGTCGTAATTATAGAGCTGACTGTCTACAACATTAATCTGGACCTCTTGAGTCAAGTCACTCTCATTGCAGAGTACAAGATTACTGGCAATATTCTCCTAAAGGGACAGGTGAGATAAATAAATAAAAATTGCACGGTTTGTTATATTATTCTGCGTATTCTATGTAAGAGTGACTATGAACAACGTTAATCTGGACCTCTTGAGTCAAGTCACTCTCATTGTGGAGTACAAGGCTACTGGCAATATTCTCTTAAAGGGACAGGTGAGATAAATAAATAAAGACTGCACGGTTTGTTATATTATTCTGCGTATTCTATGTAAGAGTGACTGTCTACAACATTAATCTGGACCTCTTGAGTCAAGTCACTCTCATTGCAGAGTACAAGATTACTGGCAATATTCTCCTAAAGGGACAGGTGAGATAAATAAATAAAAATTGCATGGTTTGTTATATTATTCTGCGTATTCTATGTAAGAGTGACTATGAACAACGTTAATCTGGACCTCTTGAGTCAAGTCACTCTCATTGTGGAGTACAAGGCTACTGGCAATATTCTCTTAAAGGGACAGGTGAGATAAATAAATAAAAATTGCACGGTTTGTTATATTATTCTGCGTATTCTATGTAAGAGTGACTATGAACAACGTTAATCTGGACCTCTTGAGTCAAGTCACTCTCATTGTGGAGTACAAGGCTACTGGCAATATTCTCTTAAAGGGACAGGTGAGATAAATAAATAAAAACTGCACGGTTTGTTATATTATTTTGCGTATTGTATGTAAGAGTGACTATGAACAACGTTAATCTGGACCTCTTGAGTCAAGTCACTCTCATTGTGGAGTACAAGATTACTGGCAATATTCTCTTAAAGGGACAGGTGAGATAAATAAATAAAGACTGCACGGTTTGTTATATTATTCTGCGTATTATGTAAGAGTGACTGTCTACAACATTAATCTGGACCTCTTGAGTCAATTCACTCTCATTGTGGAGTACAAGGCTACTGGCAATATTCTCTTAAAGGGACAGGTGAGATAAATAAATAAAAATTGCACGGTTTGTTATATTATTCTGCGTATTCTATGTAAGAGTGACTATGAACAACGTTAATCTGGACCTCTTGAGTCAATTCACTCTCATTGTGGAGTACAAGATTACTGGCAATATTCTCTTAAAGGGACAGGTGAGATAAATAAATAAAGACTGCACGGTTTGTTATATTATTCTGCGTATTGTATGTAAGAGTGACTGTCTACAACATTAATCTGGACCTCTTGAGTCAAGTCACTCTCATTGCAGAGTACAAGATTACTGGCAATATTCTCCTAAAGGGACAGGTGAGATAAATAAATAAAAATTGCATGGTTTGTTATATTATTCTGCGTATTCTATGTAAGAGTGACTATGAACAACAATAAACTGGACCTCTTGAGTCAAGTCACTCTCATTGTGGAGTACAAGATTACTGGCAAATTCTCCTAAAGGGACAGGTGAGATAAATAAATAAAGACTGCACGGTTTGTTATACTAGTCTGCGTATTCTATGTAAGAGTGACTATGAACAACAATTAATCTGGACCTCTTGAGTCAAGTCACTCTCATTGTGGAGTACAAGGCTTACTGGCAATATTCTCTTAAAGGGACAGGTGAGATAAATAAATAAAGACTGCACGGTTTGTTATACTAGTCTGCGTATTCTATGTAAGAGTGACTATGAACAACGTTAATCTGGACCTCTTGAGTCAAGTCACTCTCATTGTGGAGTACAAGATTACTGGCAATATTCTCTTAAAGGGACAGGTGAGATAAATAAATAAAGACTGCACGGTTTGTTATACTAGTCTGCGTATTCTATGTAAGAGTGGCTATGAACAACGTTAATCTTGACTTCTTCGGTCAGGATACTCTTGTAGTGAAGAGAAAAGAATGAATACTCTCAAAATTAACCTAATGTGCCACTGAGATCAGAAACATGGGAGTTTCTGATCTCACTGGGTTAGGTTTATAAGGTTAGATTGGGTTTGGTTATGTGGGGGTAGGTAATGAGATAAAGTTAATTTAGGGGTCGTAATATTTTAATACTCCTATATACTATGATACTTTACGCAATCATGGCCGCACCTACATATTTTTACAGAGGGGTGGGCAAGCCTTAAAATTGCCGCCCCCTTTACAACTCTCAGCTCCGGTAATTAAAACAGTACTTTAAATGCTGTTTCTTAATTAGTTACTAAAAAATCCAGAAGTCCTAAATCATAATTATTATACTTGGGGACTTTGAATCAGCTATAGAGCTAAGGTTTCTAACCTAAGTTTACTAGAAAGGTGAGAAAAAGACAAAACAGTTATTCGTCTAACATTTGTTTATTTATATATGTTGATTTGTGTTAGCTTAATTAAATATGCTAAGTTTATTTGTATGGATTAATACGTTGAAAAATATCTAACCTTAAAACTTAATATTTAATTTCTTAACATACAGCAATGAAAGATTATTGCATCTGATTATCTTTTTACTTAAAACCATTACGATAATAAATTAATAATATAAAAATATATTAATAATAATAATAATAAGACCCAATATTCTAAATTTAAAATCATAATACTTAAAGGGTGTTAAATTAAACGCATTAGTTTGTATTTTCAAATTTTATGGTGTCCCTATCGCTTTGAAAGTCTGACGAAAGCAAAAGTGCTTTTTCCGTTGCTTCTTTGTAAAAACTTAAAAATGACTTAATTAATGTCAAAATAAAAGATTGTTGATAATTTTAACTAGTTTCCACAAAAATGTTGACAGTTTCCTAATCTTTTATTAGAATAAAAAATATGTGCTATATTATACTGAATAAATAATGCAATTATATGTGAAAGGACGTACTTGTTCTGTGTTTATCACTCACCTATATAAACATGTGGAAAGTGTGGTCAGACGCCATTAATAGCACTTAATAATTTATAGTGTTGTTTTCCAGTAGGTGGCAGAGAAATTTTATTTATAACAATACGACTTAGCTTTCTTGATATATAAAAAGGAATATGTATTTTTATACGATAATACGATAGAAAGCTAAAAACACCAAACAATTTTATAACTATTCATATTTTAGCCAGATATGTTTTATACCAATATTATTAGAATGATTTATTGCTATATTGCCCTCATTGATTTCCTCACACCTTCTATAACACTATTTATTTTATTTCCTTTTTTCTAGGTCATCTCTGTGAAGCACATCGTGGTTTTCAGTGCTTGGAAAATTATATATATTTGTTACATTGTATTTTATCTTTACCGTTGTCTTTCGCATATCAATCGAGAAGGTCTATTTGAATATCTCTCGAGTGTAACAGATGTACTTCGTTTACTTATAGTATTACTCGGTTTCATAAGCTTTGCAGTCTACTTTATTTTTTATTACTCACTTAAGAGTTATGTTTGGTCATTTGGAAAGCAAGGCATGAATATTTATTTTGACTTTGATACATTTATGTTCTATTACGTACAGTTACAGATATGGCTGTCAGTCTTATTGTGTATAGCTATTATACGTTTACTTATGTTACTGCGTTTTGGTAGACCAATAATAACTTATTATTACACAATAATAATTTCATTCAAATTGTTACGTTGGCTAATACCTGTATTAATCTTATACGTGATAACTCTTTATTTTTTAGCTTTCTATTTAAATCTATATACAATGTTCGATCTGTACACTTTGTTAAAAATATATCACCGAATTGTATATAACCCTACAGAGATTGCACAACTTCATGCAAAACTGTTTATATTTCTTAAGATTGTTTCTTTAGGTGTATTTATGTCAATTTTCATTATAATATTTATGTATTATATTAAAATTGCCCGTTCGTATAAACTGCAACATTCAGATGATTTCAATTATATATATTTTCTTTTATCTCAATCAAACAAAATATTAAAAAGAAAAAATAACAAAATATGATTCCAATCACTTTTTAACCGTTCACTCATTAATTTAAGTAATTAATAGAAATTAAATTTTATAAATGAATCTGAATTACATGTTTATGTATTTTATAACATCTGAATTAGATAATACCTTAACATTTAGGTACTTTATACAATGTATAAATTGTATTTATAACTTTGAATTCATTTAGTTATGTTATAAGATTTTACTGTTATAAGGTAGTTCTGTACCTATTGTTGTGTTTTACTTTTATTATATATACAGAGTTCTGTTTGTTACCACTATGTAAAAAATAAATGCCTTATTGTTAACTACACATAGTTTTTTTATGAGCTTTAAGTATAGACATGTTTCTTAACACTACCTCTCCATCTTTCTGATAACTCATGATAACATGGTTTTAGCTATTTGATATTTGGTATAAATGGTCATCTTGGCACAACAATTATGAGATTATGACTAGATCAACCGTAACACCAATGTAACATGTTAGAATGTTTCCTGTTACTTTGACGTTTTGCCATCAAATTCAGTAACATTCTTCGTTTATAAGACGAAACTATGTAAAAATTTTCAAATTTCTAGAAACTTTTTTATTAAGAGTTACCACATAGGCCGTCAAACAGACAGAGGACAGTATGTCTTTAAGAAATAGTTGTTAAAATCAACTCAATATTTTTTCGAGTAAATATGTAGCTGAATACATTTTCTGTCCATTTATAATGAGTTACTTATAATCTACAAACTGTTTCACACATCAGTTCAGCTTAAAATCAACAGAAGTCATTACTAGAATATACTAGTTGTTATAATATACTAATATTTAATACACAAGATGACGTAGCTATTGTAGGAAGGGTTGATTCAATTTAAATGTTCACTTTAGGTAAAGTTCATCTTCCTTTTAGTGCAGCGTCTGGAAACTGGTGCTGTTTCAGACTTGAATTCTGGAATCCTGAGTCATGTTCGTCTGAAGAGAAGAAAATAGTCACTGAGATAGAATGAACTATTTACACCGTATCGACATCAGAGACACATAGACTACAAAATAAAATAAAATATAGTGTAATCTAAATGAATAGGTGTTCTCATTGTCCCGTCAGGTGTACAGTTGAGTGCACTACGATCTATAAGCTCAGTGGATTAACTGAGATTTCAACGTATAACGTAGCTATGTGGGAAGAATTCATTTAATTAGAATGTCGAATTTAGCTCCAGTTTATCTTTCTATTTGCGCCCCGTCTGAAAACTGATGTTGTCACAGACTTGACACATGTTCCTCTGATGAGATCCAAAAAAGTATGTGTCAGCTTAAGATACCAGACGCTGAACAAAGAGGAGGGTGAACTAGAGTTAAACTCAACACTCACTGTACAAGATATCGCACAGACCTGCAGACAGTCGGACAGTTTTCTATTTTATCTGATGACCCCAGATCTAATATGACTATGATCCCAATAGTCTTCTTCCTTGGTTTACTATTTAACTTTATTTACTTATTAAACCTCTCTTTATCTGTAATCCATTTTAATGCACAAATTCATCTTAATTTACCTATCTCATAGAGCTTTATGTGAATGTAAATTTGTGGTTTTCTGAACTTGGTTAGCCTAATCTTTCAACTCTGTTTGATAATAGCAAATCTAGATAAAAGATTATTGCATATTTACCTGGTTATTTATACGAAAAGTTTTTGTAAGAGCTTGTACAGCTTATAATTTGTTGAAGCTGTAATAGTACACGTTATTGTTAACAAATGGCTTTTTAATTATTTTACAATAATTGCATCGTGTTTAAATGAGGTTTGTCAATTGTAGATTATTTTTTTGACAATAATTAATAAATCAATAGAGAAACGCAGTGGAAAATTGATGAGCATACTATTAGACTCCTATATTTAAATATAAGTTATATTGGTAAACACTGGGATTCTCTAAGCCTATACATGGCGTTATCTAAAAGCAAATTCTATAAACTAACACTAATACAAGTATTTTGAAACGAAATTGAGATCCATTTTTCTAATGTAAATTTTACACTCAATTCAAACTTAGGGTACGATAAAAGGGGAGCGGAATTGCAATGTATTCTAACTATATATGAAATTTAACTTTTTACTAATAACTCCAGACCAAATTATCACATTTGTACATATTATAGAGAAACTATAGCAAATGCAGTCGAGATTGTTTTACAGTCTCATAATTCATGCTGTTTATAAATCTCCTACGTCCTTGAGTGGTTCCACAATCCAACAAACTATTAATGAGCTAGAAAGTGGCCTTGAATATCTTAGAACTAGTTTAAATCTATTGTTTATAGGGGATACCAATGTGAAATTAAATGACAACAATAACGTAAATTCAAACACGTATGGACAACTTTTGTCAGAATGGGGCTTCGAACACGGAATATGGGATTCTGCTAGAGAGGAAGTTTATAAGTTTAGGGAAATCTAACGTAGATTATATACTATACAAGCTAAATAAAAATGTAGACAGGGTTTTCACAGGCGTAAATAAAACCAAAATTTCTGATCATTACATAATTACAGCTAAAATACATTATAAAAAAAAGCTTTTGATCCAGGTCCAGAGAATTCTTTTCAAATAAACAAGAATAAGGTAAAACATTAAATGGAGCAAGAAAATTGGGATTCACTGGAATTTAATGACGTTTAAAGAGATTTTAAAAGCCCTGTGACTAAGTTTCAAAGAATTTATGAGGAAAATACAAGTACATTTATTTAATCCAGCCAAAATTTCAAATCAAGAATGACAATTACATTAAAGCGTAATAAAAAATTAAAAAGACACAAGATATATAATATTTAACCAAAGAAATTATTAGATATTTTAAATTGTGGAAAGGAGGTCCTGTAAATCATAGATATATAAGTATCTTCAACATTTGAGATATAGGGCAACTAATGCAATACAAGATAATAAATAATTACTACAGAAACATTTTCGAGAGCAACAAAAAAGATTCTACACAATTTGTTGGCATGCCAAAATTACATTGTAATTTATCAATAGTAGGAAACAGTACAACTACGTTTCGAACTACAGTGGGTATAGACCAGCAGGAAGCTCCTTATAATTTTTATTTACTCAAAGCCACACACAGTAAAACTGAAGAATTAATAGATAAAATTAACCCTAATAAGAACCTCGATATGACAATATCAGAGTGACTTTATAAAACAAGTCAAATATCAAATATCAGTAAGCTAATACATTTGTCACTTATAGAAGGAAAATTCCTACACTACTTAAAATATTACATAATTCGACCAGTATACAAAAGTAAATCTAAAGAAAAATTCATTTTAAGGGCAAGCCAAATTGTCTTTAGGGCTAATAGTATTTAAAATACCAATATTCATGGAATAGGCGTATTTGTAGATTTTTCCCCAGTGTTAGATACTATAGAGTACAAATAATTAACTAACGACCTATTTAAATCCGTTTGAGAGGCTCGTATATAGCTTAGTTCAGTACCTATTAAAAAAAAAAAACAGGACTCTTGTAGTGAAGGCTTTCAGTTCATACAGTGATGAAAAATAGTCATCTTTGAAGTCCCACTAGGTAGTCAGCTTGGGCCAATTCTATTCATTATTTATCTGGATCAAATCCTTAAAAATATTGTAAATTGTAAAATTTGGGCATTTGCAACTATGTAAAGATTGTTGCCTCTGATAATGAATTACGCGTGTCTAAGGAGAAAAAAAGTATAAAAGAGACGTTAATGTTTTTACTAAGTGGGCTCACGTTAAGGGATCAATTATAGACACTTTCAATACGTATCTAATGCACATAATATGTCAAAAATATGATTACTGATAATGATATATTAATTAAGTATCACGATAGCGAATGCCTACGTGGAATTGAGCTGTGTTTGGTTGACAGTGCTAAATATTTAGGTTTCCGATAAAACACTAACTCAGAATGTCACGTATCAGGCTTTAATAAAAAAATAATCGATAAGTTCCAATATTTTACAAAATAAGAAACTAGTGTGCTTTTAATATTGAATATTTTTCCAAATATTTAGCTGAATCTATAAGTAGAGTAGATATTAAATAAGAAATAAGTAATCCTCCATTAGTTTCCAATTAAACTAATACAGACATTTGCCTAGAATTACTAGCCATTGTATTAAATACCTATGGCTAGCACAACTTACACTAACATAATTAATTATATATTTACAGTCGATAATTGTCAACTTAAAAACTTGCAGTTTACACTGTAGCGTTCTTAATTTAATTAAACGTGAAAAATTACAACTTCTCTTTCCTTGACAAAACATAAACCTAACACAAAATTCAAAACAAAAGTGAAAATACTATAAATAATAAAATTACTTGAATGTAATAAAATTTAGAAAATTAATTATGTACATACTTACAAATACAAAATCAAAAATATCTTCAATGTGCATTAAAAGAACCTATCTGACTAACATATAACCTCAAGTAAGTCACTTACTTTGGATTTTTCTAAATAGATGGGGGGCGCAGCTAATTATACATTATTATACTATAATATAATATATATAATTGTTTTGTGCGCTTGTATGTCACTGACCTCCCCTCCTTAACAGCTGGAGCAATTTTAATGAAATATTTGGTGGGTCTTGAGGTGGATTCGAGAATAGCTTTGATTTAAAATTTGGTCCTCTTTGAATTTTTTGGTTGATAAATCTTTTATCTTATGAAATTTTTATTTTATTCTATTATGTTTTTATTTAAAAATTGTTGTCGATTTTCGAATGTTTTACATTGGCTCCAGCAGACTTTGCTACGACACTAATATAAGGTAAACTGACAATTAAAAGCTTAAAGTTTATTTTTGACGATTGAAGGATTAAAAAGGAAACAGGAATTTTCCGGACATTTGCCATCGTTTAGTGGTACACAAAATCAGTAACACTACGTTTCGAGATCTGCAATTTTATCTCTTCTTTAGTTAAATAGCTGACGTAACACATAATTAAAGACTAAGTTAAAATAAACAAATCATACCAGGGCGCTGTGACACGCCTAAGTCAGGAATCACAACCACCATGTTGTGTGTCAACTTTACTACTTCTAAAATATGCACTTAATAAAAGAAACTGTTCCCTCCCTATTAGCAGTGTAATTTTCGGAATTTAATGTGGATTGCAAACCTTTCTTGTGTTGTGTAGTGTTGGAGTTGTTTAAAAGAAAATTTAAATTGAGTTAGAGTTATTCAAGATGATTAAAAGTACGTCAGTGTTCAGGAAAATAAGGAAGGAAGATTTCAAGAAGAATGAGAATGGAGAATCTAGAAGTATTAGATTGAAGTGCTTTCTAATATAGTAGTTTGTAAGCATTATCATGAAGCGATTGACTTCAAAGTAAACAATCACGTTGGTCTGTTTTTACAGGCAATGTTACACGTACAAAATCTGATAAAACAACATTGGCTTAAGATAAAAACTGCTTTACTTCACCTACCAGGACTGCACGCAAAAAGGTTGTATGACATTTATTCTAAATTACTGTATGGCATGCGTACTGTTTACACAGGCCATGCGTCTGCTGCGACTCTCTGATGGGTTCTAATCTTTCCTAAACTTCCAACAAAGTTTTGATGATTTATAAAAGTTTTGAGGTCTTCAACTGAAGATTTCTCATTTGGGATTATGAAGTAAGCTCTAGAAGAAGCAGTAAATTAGATGATTTTAAAAGGGAATAGTGTGCTGCGATAGAGGTTACGTGGATAAAACGTGGACACACTTCACAACACGGTGTAATAACCTCTCCAAGAATTGATACCACTAAAGAAGTGGAAACTACTATATTATCTAATTAATATCGCTGCAAATATAAGTTTATCGTAAAACACAGTGAACAGTGTTCTGCAAATTATCAGGGAGTAATAGCTCTATGTAAGTAATCGGAGCTCGTACTATTTCCCAACAGTCTGTGACTTCTTACAAAGTTCGGTGCACTGAATAACATCAGTGATAGAGACTCAAAGATTTCACTAGTGTTACAGAAGTCATGACATATGGCAATGAATGCCTAGTTACAGAACTATAATGCATTGGTATGGGTACTCATTTAAGAACCTCGTAATTTAAAGAAATCAAAAAAAAAAAACAGATAGAACAAATTTGGTTGGTCGTAACAGACTGACAGACACAGCTACACTATTGATTTAAAACACTACGACTACCTATTCCCAGAAAGACTGGTAGTTTGATGAACATCAAACATGCAGCATGAGCAGAGTTGCTTTCAACTAATTCAAATCCCCAAAAGGAAGTAACAGTTGGCGTATGTATAAAAAAACTATGACCCACACGAACAGTATGATCATGAAAACCATTTTCACATTCCCCTGAACATGATTGAGAGAACTAAAACCCATTATTAAGGACCTTAGTGCACGTGATCAACTACAAAAATGCCTGGATGGTAAATCACAGAATCCGAATAAGTCTGTGATTCCAAAAACCCGTGTTTGTTAATGTACATACTTTTTATTTTGGAGTACTCTTTTTAACAAAGGAAATATGCTTAGGTGTATGGTTTTACAAAAGGTGGGCCTGGTTGTTGGGCAGAACTCTTGCAACACCATGATAAACCTTGATATATACCGCCTACCAAAAACGTAACGCATGGCCTCTGATGTTGCGAAGAAAACTCGACAAGCCCGTGTAAGTGTTAAGAGGAAGCTGGAAGATTGGTGGAAAAAAACCTGGAGGACCCTGATGATCCCAATTATCGAGCAGGATATCACCAAATTACAAGTTACTAATTACCAAGTAAGACCAATTAATAAATTATCTTTACTTTTTATTTCACTACTTAAGACACTACATAAGAATTTTATATAAACGTACCTTTTGCTTAGGAACTAGATCAGGCCTTACCGAACACATAAACGATTTTGTATGTGATAACACAAATATAAATATAAATTTGTCAAAATTTTCGAGTCGAAATGTCGAAATTTTGCTTGACCTTTAGCAAATGTTGACGATTTATAATGTGTAAACGAAAATATTATAAAAAGTATATGTTATATAATACATCTAATACCATTTTGTTCACATCACACGCTAAACATTTCTTTGAAGCAACAACAATATAACAAATCGCAAAAGCATTCTCAAAATCCATGTTTACAATTTATATCATTATTGACACATTGACAATTATTATGGTTATTTGAAACAAAGTGATTTATCAAATTTTTCATCGTATCAATAACATCAATTTTTCTATTATCTATAAATTCCTTTAATTTACAAAATATGTTCCATATTTTATGAATACTCATTCTAAAAATAGATAATAATTCTGAAGAGAACACAGGAAATATAAAATGTTGTAATTCAAATGTAAAATGAGAACCATTCGATTTCATTATACATATATACATATATATATATATATATATATATATATATATATATATATATATATATATATATATATATATATATATATATATATAATATCCGTGCTTCGCTAAGGGAAAATTATTGATGAATCTTACTGCAGGATTTCAGGAGTTCTATAAATGCAAATTAATTAAATGAGTTTTCATATTATTAACTCGCCGTTTTTCTCATTTAATTTTGCTTCACCTCCTCCTTTTTAAATTTTCGTGTACTGATTTTACCTAACTCAATACTTTAACAGTCACTGGATTATATCACAACAGTTATTAAATCATAAGCTGGATTGCTTTACGGAACTTACAATACTTCTTGGTAGACAACATTCTTTGTTTTTCCACGAGGCTGAAGGATAGTTAAACTATCAGCAGAGCTAACTCGTGAGCAAGCGACATATAACTGGCCATGAGAGAAGCAGTCTTCCCTTAGTGACACCGGCCATTTTTAACGACTGCCCTTGCGATTTATTTATCGTCATAGCAAAGCAGAGTTTGACAGGAAACTGTAGTCTTTTAAACTGAATCCGATGGAATTAAGGGAATGCGTGGGATAAAAACCTCTTCCCCATGGCCACATCCAGTGTATATTACGGCTTGTATAACGTGTCTGCGCAACGCTTTGATTTGTAGCCTAGTTCCGTTGCAGAGCTTAGGTGGAACCAGGTTCCTAAGCAACATTATTGGAGCTCCAACTTTGAGGTAAAGATGATGTGGTGGAATGCCTGGAGGATTAAGCGTGTGCAAGAACTCTACTGGGTAGTGTACCGCATCTTCTATTTCCACCACAGAGTCCACCGACTGGTAATGGACAATCTCATATGGCAGTTTTTCCAATAATAGGTTCCACTTTCAGCAGTGTCATTTTTAGGTGTAAGTTTTCAGAACTTTGAGTTTTCAGAACCAAGCCGAGGCATGTGGCCTGGTTAGCAACAGCTGTTGAAGCAGCAGGTAACAAATACATCAGTGGAATATCGTCTTCAGATTGGTCCTGAGCAGTTTGTTCAACAACCTTTGAGTTTTCAGAACCAAGCGGAGGGCATGTGGCCTGGTTAGCAATAGCTGTTGAAGCAGCAGGAGTATGTCGAGGACAAAGAGGTTCAAAGTGGGCACTCATCATGGGTCCAGAACATTTAAATCGAAGTATGGGCTTTCCCTGCTCATACTCATCAGGCTGAATAATTATCTCGCCATTATAATATACGACCAGATGGTACGGGTATATTTCGGCAGCGGCTTGGACCTCACAATGAGTGGCAAATGTGTGATGGAGAGACATGTCAGCTCGGTATTCAGCAACACTTCTATAAATGTTGCCACACCGCATCAATGTGAGATTTTCAAACCTTTGCCAGTTGTTACAAACGTATTCTACAACGCTTGCTCGTATTTTAGGCGCATGGGAGACGTTGCCGTACATGTGGTATGACAGTGAATAAAAGAAGCAAGCCCCATCAGTACCCACAGGCACAATACGAGGTACCATCACCCCGTCTACTTCAATGTGTTCCAACAGAAAAGTCCGATTCGACAGTTAAAAAATAGAAAGCGTGGAAAATAGATTAAATGCGAAATGAAAAACAAAGTAGTTCTCTTTGAAAAAATGAAAAGTTATAGAGAAGGGGAAACTTAAAGGAAGGAAAACCTGAATTAAACAAAATAAGAAAAGCCTAACAAAAAAATAGGAAAGAAACTCAAAAGTAGGGATAGTATAAAAATAGGTAGGAAGACAAAAAACTAAATTATCTATAACGAAACCAAATGATATTCTTAAAACAAATTAAAATACGACTGTGTTAGGAAAACTCTAATCAACGGATGTTGAAATAAAACCAACAACCCCAAATAATATGCGAAGAAAAAATTGTTCCAAACTGAACCAGAGAAATAATAGTCAGCAGAGAGTATAGAACTGAGTAGAGCAGCGACAGGACTGAACCACGAGGCTGGACTCAACTGACCAAGGAAGCTATGTGAAGCTGGCGGCACCCATTAACCAAAATATACCCAAAACTAGTGGAATCGTTTGTTTACCGTTTGTTTAGGTTTGTTTAGCAATTTTTAGCGTTTGTTTGGCATTAATGTGCGAAATATGCAAAAAACAAAGTGGGTGCCGCTAGCTTCACACCAGCGGCACCATTAAAGAAAATACGCCAAAAACTAGTGGAATCGTTTGTTTGGACGTTTGTTTAGGTTTGTTTTAGCTATTTTCAGCGTTTTTTTGGCATTAATGTGCGAAATATGCAAAAAACAGTGGGTGCCGCTAGCTTCACACCCAGCGGCACCCATTAACGAAAATACGCCAAAAACTAGTGGAATCGTTTGTTTGACGTTTGTTTAGCTATTTTCAGCGTTTGTTTGGCATTAATGTGCGAAATATGCAAAAAAAACAGTGGGTGCCGCTAGCTTCACACCAGCGGCACCCATTAAAGAAAATACGCCAAAAAACTAGTGGAATCGTTTGTTTGACGTTTGTTTAGGTTTGTTTAGCTATTTGCAGCGTTTGTTTGGCATTAATGTGTGAAATATTCAAAAAAAACTAATGGATATATGTTCCTTGGCTGCCGTCGCCGTGTCAGACCGTGCCGCCCTATATGGCGCGAAATATGCAACATACAAAGTAGGCTCTGCTTGATCGCTAGTGGCATCCATTAACGAAATACGCCTATTACGCCCAAAAACTAGTGTTATCGTTTTGTTTAGAGTTTGTTCAGGCTTGTTTAGATATTTTTTAGCTTTTGTTGGACAATAATTTTCCGAAATTGTGTAGTTGCCGCGTAGCTTCGCACCAGTTACAGTTACGTGGTCTCCAACATTACTTGCGGTACCTATTCTAAAAAATCTGTAAAAAAACTAATCCGTCACCTTTTGTTTAGCCTCGCATTTCGTTTGTGTATAGTGTTGGTTGACAACAATAACTTTAACGCCATTACCTTAGATATAAGGAATAATAATTTTACGTTTTTTTAATCCAACATAATTTTATTGAATATTATTAACATTTACTATACACTGTAAGATTTGAAATATATATATATATATATATATATTATATTATATTGTATTATATATATATATATAATATAATATATATATATTTATATTACGTTATTATATTATATATATATAATATAATACAAATATAATATAATATAATATAAAGTACCATGAGTTTTTGCATCCAACACAAAATTTTAATGAATATTTCAATAATATTACTAAAACACAGTATGATTTTCATTATAAAGAATACAACTAAGGGACAAATTAATGAATCGTATCGTACTGTACTACGTATAATAAATTATACAAATGAATCCATACATTAATGGAATTTGATGATATACAGTTTAAACATATAATTGTAGGAATATGATCCCACTATATTATGTTATCAATCATACTTGTTTTAATATCCAATTTTAGTAAAAGGACAATAATGATGAAAAAGTGTTCAAAATTACCGCTTTATTGTTTAATTTTAATTATTTTTTTGAAAATTTTACTGCATTATTATGATACATGCTACCAATTTTAAGAAACAAATCTAATATAGTAAAAAAGATAACATTTTTTACCTTATCGATATATAACGTAAAAACTGTTTCTTAAAATATAAAAAGTAAGCTATAAATTAATAAAATATTGTTAAACATTTGGCATTAACATTAAAAATAATGAATGTTTTTCAAAATAAATTTGTAAATATGCAGGGGTCCAATGTTTATAATCTTAAAAAAATAAACATAAAAGAAAACAAACAAACATAATCCATACTAATGTATACGCTTTCAATATAAAGAATTAAAACTAAAGAAATAAGTCATAAAAGATTGTTACCTTAATAAAATATAGATATTAATATATTACATTTATAGACAAAATGGCAAAACATACAGTTACAAATATATTTAAAATTATTTCGTAACTTAATTATTGCACAGCAAACAATTTGTAGTATAAATTAGGAAATGCTTAATTTATTGTTCAGGTAATTAAAAAATATCCATCCTTTGCAGTTTGTGTAATTTATTCCTATGGCTATATAAAACAGAAGATGAGGTAGCACTTCTTGCGTGTCCCGGATGTTTTTGGCTACCTGTAAAGCCACATACGTGTTAGTTCTTACAAAACACGTAAATATTATTACTAAATAATAACTAAATGTGCAATAAAGTGAATAAAATGTAAAACTTCAAAATATTAATTAGTCATAAGGGTTGATTTGTTTCCTTTTATGGAATTGTTCATAAGGAATTGTGGAATTACGGTTTGCTCCAGGACTTGGCCCAAAAAGTGATTCAGAATAGTAGCTTGTTTGGAATTTTATAATTATTTTAATCAATAAAATACTTTCTATAGAGACAGCATGGATCATAGGTATTTACAATTCATTTGTAGACGTAATATGACAATGAACTTTTAAATGAATGAAATCTGACAGCATCTGTTTTTTGTAGTAGTATAGAGTGAAATTTATTGATAGAACACTATTGTCAAAATGGTTTAAGGTGGAAGGTCTGGTAAATGAGGGTCTAATATTAAAGTCAACATAATTAAGATATAACTAGATACAAATTCTTACTTGGTTTGCGAGATCATCGTGAACATTCCAAGATCCTGAAGACCTTTTACGGACGTATGCCACGTAATGTCCTGGACGGTATTCGACAATCCCAAAAAGATAATACAGCTTCCCAGCAAACTTTAGTTGTAATGGCATATCTCTCAAAGCGTGCCGCTTATTGTCATACCCTTCTTCAAGTGTAGGAATATTCTGGCCCAAGAAGTCAGTATCTATGAAAACATGGTTGCTTCCCTAGAAACGTGTTCGTTACTTGATGTCCACAAAGAAATTTACATGGGCCTGAGATTTCTTTAGCAACCTCTTGAATTTGTTCACTAACTTACAGTGCTATCTGTTTTGGTTCCCATATGGCCTTGTGTATACTTTTCATCCCTTCATTTAATGATTACATGACAGTTAACATCCACCCACACACACATACGCCTAAGTAGAATTTCCTTCGCAAGATGGACTTTGAAATTTTGATACTATCTCTGCACTTGGTAAGTCAGGTAGTAGCTTTTTCAAAATAGTTGCTAAATTTGAACCAACTGTCATATTCACATGAATAAATAATCTTTCTTTGATGGCATCTGTTTATTTTAGGCAGTCTTGTTTTCTGGCTCGAATATTGAGATTAACGCCTTTGCTCGTAATCTGTAGGTTTCTTTACTTGCACCAGTTTCAGCTAAACATTTTTGCTGTTTTCATCAATAAATTTTCTGAAGAATTTCACAAACTGTCGGTATGAGTCTACCTGTATGTATGCATTTGCCACACAGCTAACGATAGAGTCAAATGAACAAGTATTTTTTACCCTAACTTTCTTCTGGTCTATGTAAAGAAAAGGTTTTAAACTTCCGTTTCTAATTAAGTTGCTGCTTTGGTACTGTCAAGTTTTGCCCGCTCAAAGCTGTTTCAAATTCTTCATTTGATTGAGTATATTTGGACTTTTTAATTTTTCTTAGTATCTTCAATACTTTTTGTTTCGCCAATTTTCTAAATAATTTAAATCGTTGGTTTGCAAACATTTCTTTTGTTTCTTCTTCTATTTCTTGTTCACTACCAGTTTCTTTTTTTTCTATTGTTTCTGTAACAGCTAGCTCTCTTTTTTCAATTGTTTGTGTAATTTTATCTGGGTGTTTTGTATTGTTGTGAAAAATTGAGCTGTTCGTTGAGTTTGCTGGATTAGATTTTATATTGATTTCGTTCATTGAATTGTTAGCTTTTGTTGCTTGTACAATTTTGCAGAAAACCATAAATATAATTTAAATGTTTGTCAATCATTTTGTGAAAATTGCAGAGGAGCGGGACATCCCTTTTAATATTCTATTTTTTAAATTATTAAATTACTTTCAACGTTTGATGTCGAGGAAGTAAGATTCTTTTGAGTTAAAGTGATCTTTCATCACAGAGGTCCACAAAGGAAAAGTTTTGCTTAATTCTATTTACCTTGAAAGCAAAATCTGGTAGAAAAATATGGGTTAGTTTTTTGCCACTTTTTTTCTGAACCTTTTGTTGAACATCGTCTAGAATGGACAAAAACCCACTGAGAAATCTTGGAGTTATCATTAAGTTCTTTCGAGTCATCATCTAGCTTTATTGAATCATTAATTGGGCACTTTACTTCATCCTTGCTGCCTGCCATGATGTCTTGTAAACATTTATCTAATTTTTTAGTCCCTTTAATTTTATTTTTTATATACTCGAAGGATTCTTCTGTAAGAATTACCCCCACAATATGACACTTCTTCTTCTGGGAGAGATAAGATGAGTAATATGGTACAGAACAGTTCTGAATTCGCTTAAAGTTGCAGTCACAATCAATAATCCTAAAGCAATGTATGTATAATTCTTTCAACCTTTTAGTTAGTTTGTCTTTCCACACGTTCCAATCTATAGCTGCTTTCAAAAAGTGAGCTAAATCAAGCCTTATGTAGCATGTAGGTAGGTTTGACGTGTGGTTCCACAGAGAGCATCGAAACATTTTTGAACATAATCATTGATGTTATTTGATTGTCCAAAACAACGACTGAGAGCTGATTTTTAATGCTTTCGAGTCATCAATACTGACTTCATTGGGGATCGGTGCACCTGACCGAAGCCATTCATTCAGCCAGTAAACTATACTGTTTGCATCCTGTTTTTCGGGAAAGCATTTTGCAGAATTGGTATTTGTTGGGACGGCGTGTTTAAGACAACCTCATACAAAAAAATATGGTGTGGTGTGATGGGTCCATCATGTCTTAAAATTTTTTGCACCAAAGAACCTGTCGCATCTATAGAGACTGAAGTATAACTATGCCTGCTGAAACTTTTGTAAATTTCCATCTGAGTTTCTGTGTGATAATGAACGAAAAATTTGTCTAACCCAATATCATGAATATAACCACAATGTGGATACGAATGTTTCGTTAGCCCGAGGCACACTACCGGATCTGACCCGTGCACTATGTTATAGCTTAAATCGTTTTCTTCTTGTTTTGCCTTTCTCAACACACTTTCGTTAAATAAATTAGGCGATTTCTAAATCTTTTTTGTCCATGATTTTATTTGCCAGTTCACAGCGAAACACATGTGCAGAGCCATGCAAGATTTTTGTCGAAACTTCCTTTCTTTGATCACCTGTAAGCCATCTTTTCTTCTTGTGAGGTATATTTCTTGTGTCTTCACATTCTCCACTGCAGTGAAACGGCTTCACCTTGTAAAGGTTCATTAAAAACTGTCCCTGTAGCTTCGGCACCACAATCATTGCAACAGGCTTCAATTTTAATATACTGTTCTCTTGTTGAAGGATCTATCGAAACACGGCTCTTTGAGAAACTGTAAGGACATGGCAGCTTGTGTTGATCCCACATGAGGTCCATAAGAGTCGATTCCCATTTGTAGGGTGGTAACACAGTCATTTCTCTGAGGCACCCTCGCTCTTTAACGCTTGTACTTAGTTTTAATAGGTTTGAGTTTTTCCCAATTCGGAGGATGAAAATCAGTACTTGAAAGGTTTTTTTTTGTTTTACAAGTGGTCCATCATTATCTGATCCAAAATCGGGATGACGTAAAATCGTTTCCTTCTTTAAATTCCTGTCTTTCATTGTCTTCATCAATATCATCAGGCACTTTTTTTTTACCGAAGTAGGCATCTCGGTCCTATGTAAGTATATATATTTTTTCTTCGTCAGAACAAACAAGGCAAACTCTACTATGGTACTGGCAATATCTTAGACCTGAAATATATGACAAGGACTGGAAATATTAGCTTTTTTGACCAAAGTAAATTTCCGAGACCTGTGTGACCCGAGATTTGTGTTTTCCTGATCGGGATTACAAGGCAGATTCAGCTGTGACGTTATGTACGAGTATATAATTAATTAGAACCAGAAATGCTCCTACATGTGCCAAACATGATATAATAATTAATTTTAAACTCTGATACTGTTTCCCACGAACCTAAATAATATATACCTGATGTATGCCTACTTACGTTTTAAAATGTTTGTAGGACTCCCATCATTTTACATCATAATTGCTTTTTATAAGGACTTCGGTTGTAAAAATTGCGTGCGAAGCCGCGGGTAACAGCTAGTTTGCTAATACTTATAACTGAGTATAATAACATTATGTGATGGAACGTGCATATCTTATTGTTATTTAATTTTTATGTAGGACTTCGTTTTGTAATTTGTTAACTAGATATACTTTTATTAATTACATAAACATTTTCAAAATACAATGGCAAATTGTTAACTGCGTTAAAATACACAATTGCGTTGAAAAGAGTTAAAAAGTTTATGCTTGATTTAAAAGTTAAAGCTTGGTAATTTAAAATGGTTTGATTTTTAGACGCTATATATTCAATTCTCAAGTGACATGAACAGGGCACATTAAGATTACTACGATATTAGTACTCGTATATTACAAGAGTACAAACATTTCATTTGAAACTTCAAAACACATCCTATTATAAAAAAAAATATGGTTGCCTGTAAAGTCGGTTTTACGGGCGAAGATTTTACGTGACAACGTCCTTTTTCTCGGTAGAATATTTATTGATATGAATATTATTAAATTGCACAATAGGAACAAGGAATTGAATGAAAATAAGAATTGCACAAATTTTAACTATAGAAATATATTTTGTTTACTAAAACATTGTACATAATTTGAAATTAATTAAAATTTGTTATTGTAAATGGTAAAGTTGAATAAAAACATTTACTAAAATTGGAATTTGAAATTCTTGCTAAACACACAGTTAAATTCTAACTCCGCGCGTGGTGATTGGTCGGTTTAGTTCGTTTGTTTGGTCGTACTGTTATGACAGGTTAGAGGTTATAATTTGTTATTTTAATTGTTTGACTAGCAATACGCGCTGTTTCTTCTCAATCGACTGAATTACGATTGATTGCAGAGTGATTTAAAACTAATAATTTACTTAACACTATCAACATTTGTCAATAGTATGACATAACCTATAAACTCAGTTTCTCAACTTTTTGTGTCAATCTAAACAATTAATCAATCAATCATAGTTTACGATAATGAAATATCAGTGTACAATTATTTTACCTTTATTGTTGTAGTTGTTGTAAATGACGAATCTAAGCACTCCACATTTCACGAATAAACATAGTTATCTGCTTTATCCCGTGCGGCGGACCCACTGGACGGGCATCGAAACGTTACCGGGCGTTACACTTTTTCATGAGTGACTCCGAGCCGCAACCTAATTTAAGACGTTGTCACGTCAATAAATAGATTCACTTACCTTTGAGACTGATCGACGCTACTAGTTCGCTCCAGAGCCAACAGCAAAAGATGTTCGGACCTTCTCGTGGTGTAGGCGTTTGAAATGTGGGTTCTAGAGTGGGAAATGAGTATACATATAGGTTCCTTCCCCTTTCTTTGCCTAACAGGAACCCTTTGTTACGCCAGGTAGCTCTTACGCTGAGCCCATTTACAAGGGTATGCCATAAACCCCATATCGGCGGACCATACGACGTATTGTTCGGATCACGTTCGCACAGACCTAATATTCCCAAGGTCTATCTTATATAGGCCTATATTGCCCATCATAAAAGTTCTTTGTGATGACACATGCAAGGGACCGGACATGTAAAAAAAACGCCATTCCTTGTTTGAAGGGTTTTGAAAACAGAGAAAATAGCGACCAGTGACCAAACACATTCAAACCGCTCGGCACAGAAGATTACTACCAAATGGTAGAAAGTTCGTTATTCAATTTACGAGTATATGGGTACGGTAACTGTAAGACACGTTTTCATGTCTTAAGCATAGTCAACACTGGCAGATTTGTATGCGGGTACATGTATGCAGACTGTATCTTTTTGTATCCGGTGATGTTTGGAAACAGTCTGCAGACATTCTGCAGACAAAAACGCATCCAATCAACAGACAGTCTTTTAAATAATTGAAAAGTCAAACAACTCTCTGTAATGTCCAGAAAATAGAGTTAATACAAAATATGTTATGTGTTAAAATATTTAAATTTCTTTTTAAATGTTTATGTTTTTATCGGACGAAGTGTACAAAATGTACTTTATATTTTATCCGTAGTGTGGATTACTTTCTTAATGCAAAACTAATTTTTAAAGATTTTTGTAGGAAAACTCGTGTGTTTTGACCCAATTTGCGGTTCGGCAACGGCAAGGGACGGCTCTGAATTGTTTCACAGATTCAGCATAAACGAAAAATTAATTTTTTAGTCATTAAAAAAGATTCAGTAATTCCCCTTAATGAACTGGGCTGACAACCTACAATTGAAATAAGGTCAACGTCACGCGTTCTCTATTTCCGTGTGCTAGGAAATGTCCAAGTACTTTAAATTAAGTATCGATAAAGTTTTCATATTATATCACTAACATCACTAAAACTTGCGAACTATATGATACTTGGCTTAAGCCTTGAATTTGTGATGGTTATATTACACAACTGGGGTAAAATTATGCGAGTTTGTAAAAATGCTGAATATATTAAAAAAATTGTTTTCATGATTACTCTGGTTATTTTAATATATAAATATATTTTAATTTTAAATATCGATATTCAAGTCGGTATAATTAATCAGTTCTTTAACTATATTTAATGTTGCTTAACCCTTTCATTAATATTAAGGGTGGTAGGGATGTTGCATTGACCCATTACCCTTTCTTGGAAAACAAGCGTGTAATCTGTCGCCTTTCATGTGTTGTCAAAATACTTAGTCCTTCCGGGTAACCCTGTCATGCACTTTACATTCTGATGAATATCATTCTGATATTTACGACTGAAAAACTTTGCATTTTAATTTTTTCATTGACTATATATATTTATATATTATATATATTTGTATATGAATATACAAAATATATTAACACTGTATCTAAGATTTAAACTACATTTACATTATAAAACAACTTTCGTTAGTGGCGCCGCTGGTGCTAAACGAACGATTCCATTAGTTTTTGGCGTATTTTCGTTAATGGGTGCCGCTGGAGTGAAGCTAGCGGCACCCCATGTTTTTTGCATATTTCGCACACTAATGCCAAACAAACGCTGAAAATAGCTAAACAAACCTAAACAATCGTCAAACAAACGATTCCATTAGTTTTTTAGCGTATTTTCGTTAATGGGTGGCCGCTGGAGTGAAGCTAGCGGCACCCACTGTTTTTTTGCATATTTCGCACACTAATGCCAAACAAACGCTGAAAATAGCTAAACAAACCTAAACAAACGTCAAACAAAACGATTCCATTAGTTTTTGGCGTATTTTCGTTAATGGGGTGCCGCTGGTGTGAAGCTAGCGGCACCACTGATTTTTGCATATTTCGCACATTAATGCCAAACAAACGCTGAAAATAGCTAAACAAACCTAAACAAACGCTAAACAAACGATTCCACTAGTTTTGGGTGTATTTTTGGTTAATGGGTGCCGCCAGCTTCACATAGCTGACCAAGGACCCAGGACTGCAGCACACTGTCGAGCTGTTATCAGTAGTTACTGCAAGTAGCCTGACCGGTGCGGCGAGGCGCCCGCGGCGTGGTGGGCGGGGGTACCAGGGCCGGGGAGAGCTAGAAAGGGCTCGTTCACTCTTTTGATGTTTGGCAGATACCGACGCGCCAGGGAGTGGAGGGGTCGATGGCCGCGTGACGTAACTGGTTGCCACCCTCCCACGCTTCACCACATGTTTCTTTGCAATCGTTGCGCTAAGCAGTTCAGTTTCGAGAGTTAGCTGTGGTGACAAGTGTTTTAAGTCAAGTAACATGTGCCGGATTATACAGTGCGTTTATGATTTTCACGTTTTTCCTGCGGAACTATCGCTCGTATAAATGAAATGTGATTTAGGACTATAAGTTAGTATTATTATTTATTATCTATATTAAACATGAGTTGTGCTGTTTGCTGGGTGTAATAACAGACACCGAAATACGAAGGACTGTGAGGTAGGTGTTCTCTACCATCGTTTTACAAATGACAGTGACATTTTAAAACAATGGATCGCCAAATGTTACAGAAAAGACGAAATTAACTCAAAAAATGCTCGTATTTGTAGTGAGCATTTCTTGCCCCATGATTATGAGGATGACATGAAAAATAGGCTTTTGGGTCTTCCGTTAAAAAAAATACTAAGAAAATCTGCGGTTCTCTTCCCAAAAGCTGCCAAATAATGCACATGTAGTTTCTCAAAAACTCTGAATTTAGAGCAGACAGGAACAAAGCCAGATCAGTTAGAGCATCAGCGTTAGAAAGGTTGAAACAATTAAGTCCAAGGGAAAAAGCAAGCTAGGCCTGGACAAGATCCCGGAGAATGTGGCACTGGTACAGAGATGAATCGCGATGGAACACCCGACATGATCAATTGCAAAAACTGTGAAAGTAAAACGAAAATAACTGAAAAACTACAAACTGAAGTAGTAATCTTAAAATCGCACCTGAAAACAACAAGGCGTAAAGTAAAATATTTTAGCTAGGAGAAATTTAAGACTATCTTGTAGCAATAAAAAGCTAAAGAGCACAATAAAATCTTTACAAAGTGAGAACTATGTGTTTTTGAAGAAAAATTGTAAAAAAACAAGAAGCTCTAACTAAGTGGGCTGAGAAAAATGTGACTCCTATGCAAATAAAAAGTATACAGGGTGAAAAAGCAAGTGCGATGGACAAGCGATGATATATCTCGTTTGTGTAATAATAAGGGCTCTGTCTCCAAAATCCTACGATTTTTGGAGGGAAAAATTGACATTCCCTCTCCCATCAGCTTCAACCCTTAAAAGATGGTGCGCTAAGTTTACTTGCTACCCAGGTATTCTGCGGAATGTACTTTGCCTACTTAAAAAAAGGTTTGAGGGAGCTATCAGATTTTGACAGATTATGTGTTATTAATTTTGACGAAATGCACATTGATAGTAGCGTGGTTTATGACTCAGGGATGGGACAGAATACTCGGTCCTTCGTCTAAAGTACAGGTATTAATCGTGAGAGGGCTAATATCTAACTGGAAACAACCTGTCTACTTCGAGTTTGACACTATAATGGACAAATCGTTGCTGATGACAATAATAGAAGCTGTAGAGTCATCTGATTGTTGGTGACATCCATTGTGTCGGATTATGGGAGGGAGCAATTTTCTTTCTTTGTGGACTTCCTTGAATATTTTCTGTTGAAAAAACTTCTTTTGCCAATCCAAACGACTCGCAGAGGCAGGTTTTTGTTTTTGCTGACATGCCACATTATTTCAAACTGCTCCGAAACCATTTTCTAGACAGCGCATAGTTTTGGGAAATGGCACTGAATTAGATTCCTCCATTTTAAGGGAAGTGCTAGAGAAGGACAGTGGCGATATTAAGTTGTGCCATAGATTGAATCCAGCTTATCTTTCTTTGAAAGGCAATGATAGACAGAAAGTTGGACCTGCAAAAGCAGTGTTTTCAAGAACGACAGCTAAAGCAATCGCCTTATTGACAAAAAACCACCAAGCTGCAAATTTTTTTGAGC
This sequence comes from Homalodisca vitripennis, assembly GCF_021130785.1. NCBI lineage: Eukaryota > Metazoa > Arthropoda > Insecta > Hemiptera > Cicadellidae > Homalodisca > Homalodisca vitripennis. The sequence goes on along the minus strand of NC_060210.1, from coordinate 152,357,417 downwards.
TAATGGATGATTTTTATGACATAATGAATTCAAGCAGCCCACAGTTAGATTCAGCGCACCCGCTGTGACTGAAACACGCAGAGGAGCAGAATCTTATACCTAATCAGTTGAGTATGTAGTGAAAAGAATGAGAGTTAAAGGCAAACCTAAATTGCTTCCCTTTCAGAAAGGCATTTTAGTGTCGATTACATCTTTGAGGGACATGTTTACGCAGCTCCAAGCGCAGTATGGAATTAAATACATACTTACTACCCGTCTCACTCAAGACGCTCTTGAAAGTTTGTTTGGTCAGCTTCGTGGGTTGGGGCGTTTCCACGATCATCCTAGCACCTTCAGATGTAATATCACGCCTAAGAACACTGATGATTTCAAACAAAATGCCTATTCCATCAAGGAAGACTAACATAGTATCGTCTGAGGAGAAATGTCCTGAAATTCCAGCTTACCTAACATCGGACTTGTTGCAAATGGCATTTACAACAGAAGAAATAGGATCCATGGAGTCAAGTTCAGACGTTGACATGTTGCAGGAGAACAATACATTGTCAGGTAATCTTCATAAAATATACTTCTAACATAGTATAAATAAATAAAATAGTACACTAGTAAATAAATAACAAACTTCAATAATTTTTTGTCGACAATTACATGAGTGGAAATGTACTTGTGTGAGTAACTCAAAGGAAATATACATAATCATGAATAAAATATATAATAATAATAATTATTTATTATAATATAAATAATATAATAATAATAATATATATTATTATAATCATGAAATGAGACAGGTATAGAAGGGCTGTGTTTTCATTTTAATTTAAAAACCAGATAAGTCTAAAGACAAGTTAGGCTTAAAAAATATAAATGTCAAGAAGTGTTGTGTTTTAAAAGTGTAGAAAGTTTTCTTCCTTTTTTAATTACTGTTCCTTAAAATTGAAACTTTTATTTGTATTACAATGATTTTTGTCATGACGATTATGTAGAAACAAGATGACTAGTATATTTTAATCTTAAAAAAAACTCAGCTCGAAACATACGGGTATTTTTCAAAACTCGACTCGATTTAACTTCAAAAACCAATACTCGTACACCCATAATAATTTTGAAAAACTTATATACTATAGCCAAGGTGTTTAATGATAAAAGAATAATACATGAATTTTTATCGGGTTGAATGGTTTAACGTTATAATCGTATGCATTTTTCATTGATTTAGGATAAAAAAAAAAAATGATCTTCAATCTTTTCCAAAGGCGTATTTTTTTAGGGTCTACTACATAAATGGTGTTTTAAAAAATTAATAGACTACAAATTTATCAAAATTAGATTATAAATACGTTTTATATAGATCTTACATCCCCAACAAGTCAATACTCTTTTTCAATATTTTGTTTTTATTTCAGACGACCTCAACGATGAAAGTGAAACTACGTGGGCTGAGGAAGAGGCAGTAAAGTACATAGCATGGCTACGTCGCTTTCCGAGTGCGCAATATAGACCCTAGTCTTAGAAAAATTGGGTGGAAAACGTCTCTGTTTCCTGAGGAGGGGCAGCCCTCATGGATTAGAACTCTATCTCACGGCTCCCTTACAGAACCTAGTGAAGAGTGGCTTTCTTTTGTTAAAGAATTTGAAAAGGTATTTATAGAGTTGCATGGTCCCCTGTTTAAGTTTAGTACTGAATTCGGAGTGGTTAAAGTTTTAAAAGAGAGACTGAGTGCACAATTCCCTAATGTGTGTAAGGAAGCTGTTCACGTTTATTCAAGAATCAGGACATTTATTAGAGTTAGAGAGGTAAACAGGCAGCACAGCAACAGTAAGAGGAAACAAACGAAAAAAGCTACAAAATGGACAAAGTCCAACAAGTAAGAAAATACGCTGTCCATTATATTAATAGCATTATGACAATGCATTTATGTTTTACATACCGATAATACACATTTTATATAACTAATGTATTTTGCGTAGTTTTTTTTTATCCTTGTCCACAACATTGGAGTTAATATATAGCATAGGGTTTTGTGGAATAATATGTAAGGGCCGTAAAAGGGTCGATGCGCGCTGCCGAGGATTGCTTTGTCATACTACGGAACAGGCGCGGCTGGCAACCACGTGACGTCACAGGGCCAAGCGGCGGGGTGAAGTTAAACCGGCTGAGTGGTCTAGCCCTTACTAGCTAGCTCTCCCCGGCCCTGGGAGGTACAGTACCGACGTTATCGCTAGATGACAGAGTCGAGCAACACGGAGAGGCTCTTCCATGAATGAGTTCTAAACTGAGCCATCCTGTCGTACCTCCACCCCACCCCCCACCCTGTCAGACCACTGGTTGTGTTCAAAAGTCACCTTTGATTTGGTCAACTCTGTTAAAATGAGACTTTCTTGCCATTTAATTTGGCACCTTTATGAAAACCAGGTTTATTAAGCATTTATAGTATTTATAGATTATAGAAAGGTAAATTTCAATAGTAAACTGTGTAAAGGTCGTGAAAGAGAGCATTGTTATTGGACGGTTCTTTAAGCAAATAGTCATAACTATGACTTATTTCTTAGTACTTTATATATTATCGAATGAATCTAATTTATTCCAATAGAGATGTCAATTTCATAATGCAATGAGCCCAGACAAATTTATTTTCAGAGGGTATAAAGTAGCGTATTTTAACAGAGCGTATCGGGCGAACATGTTTATTTTGCCACACTTATCGATTTTTACAACATAATTAAAATCCAAGAACCCTGATGAGCTTACTTTCAGACGGCAAAAAGTACAACATTCAAATAGAGCGTATTCAACTAACGTTTTATTTGGCAGCATTCAGTGATCTACGTCAACATAAATAGCATTCTTATTAACGTATGTTCTAAAATTTCCCATGGATTCCTATTTATTCTAGTAGATTTTAAAGTTGCATGGTAAAAAATAGCCACACTAATATTATGCAACTAGTTTATTTGGCTACTTTTAGCGATGTTTTACAACACTAATATTGCCTTTCCTAAGTATTTCTTTAACTTTTACTGTAGTATACTGTTTATTTTAGTAGGTTTTACAGTTCCAAACTCGAGAAATAACTATAAAAGTACTTTGGGAGTGCTCAAAGTGGCTAAATTGACTCCAAAAATTCGTTTGCAAACTATCCACGTTTAAACCACTTAAAAGACGAATTTTTGAAAACCCAGCCTTATTGCACATCTACATCATAAGTACGACCACCATGCCAAATTTTAGGATTCTGGGTCTTGTCGTTGTTGAGATAGAGCGATGAGTGAGTGAGTGAGTGAGTGGATCAGTCAGTGGTATTTGGATTTTATAGGTTTCTATATATATATATATATATATATATTTTATTTTTCATTTAAACTATTGAATTTTGAAGGGGTTTCTTTATTATTTTGGTTCCAAAAGATCTGTTTTAAAGTCCTCACTTTTCCATAAATCTTAAAGAAATTTCTTTGTGTTAATCAATAATTATAACTGACGATAAAATAATTATTCTAACAGGTGATTTTATTTGAATTTTGCTAAAGGATAATTGTATTTCAAATTTGTTTTCATCAAATTTAAAAGATTTATTTGACATTTTGAATGTTTTCGGATAATTTTTTAAGATAAGGTTTAATTGATCAAAAGTGTAATATCCTTTAATAAAACCCTCATATTTTGTTATGTTTTTTCACTAAATCCTTTACTCTACAAAAAAAATTGGATTTAGGAGTAGGAATATTTCACTAGTATTTTTTACAATAATAATTAATTATTAGAATAAAACCACTTAAACCAATAAAATAATTTCATTCCTTATCTAAATGAATTGGATGTTTTAAGATTAAAATTAATTTAGAGTTTCAAGACAGTGTTATTTTCGCTGAGCGATGCTCAAAATCTTTCTATTTAAATGCAGGATTAATAAAAAGATTAGCTTTTTGATGTTGTGCAGTATCTTTAAATGCTTCGGGTATGAAGAATAAGGTCATAGTGCGTTTTATCATCCGGCACCAAACTCTCTATGAGGAGCAGCTACTAGTTATCCCTGTGTCCTCATGAACGTTGGTTATATCCCACATGTAATGCTGAACAATGAATTTGAAAGAATTCATCTAAGATACCTATATCTTGTAATCCTACCTCTTTGCTGATATGGGTGGTTTAGCAGGCATAATAGTGATGAACAGTCTGTGTGCAACTAAAACTCGCGGGGCTCAAGATATTGCTGAAACTCAATGAAGGAAAACACTACGGTAAGACATTCCAATTGTAAAGTAGTGTAGATTATCTCGTGTCTATTTAGGGTTCTAGATGCAAATGCTACTGGGAGGAGATACCTATTGTGCTCTTGAGACAAGACCATGATGTAAGTAAGATGAACGGCTCAGAGAAATCAGGGGTTTTAAACACTGGTCTGTATACTAAACATTAGTCAAGGCTATCAAATACCTGTTGTAGTCTAGGGACACCAGACAAACGTCACTCTCTTTAGCTTTAACTCATTCAAATGTTGTGAAATCTCAGCAAAGGATTTAATGAAAAGAGCATAAAAGGTGCACATGCCCCAAAATCGCGACATATGTTTAATTTTTTCTATCGAAAATCCCTATTCTATTGGTTTTGCCAGATTAGAGTGGATGGAAATTGTCTGGTTGCTGGAAGTGTGACACAAAAATTGAATGCGGTTTGAGACAACAGTGATTTTTTTCTGGGATGACCGTAAGACCTTCCTCTTGAAGTAATGTTAGTACCTCCTTCAGATGCTCTATATGTTCTTCAGAATTTTATAAGCAGTGCATATACTGCCCTGCTAAGCAAGACTGCAGTATCTGCAAAATCCTCAGAGATATTGGGCCTTAAGGGGACAGTGTCCCAAAAAAAATATCAAAAAATCGGTTTTTTTTTTTAAATAATTATTATTTTATTAATCTTCAGTTAATTCTGATTTCAAAAATATATACATGTTATATGATACCTCTATTAGTTTATTTATGACAATTTTTATTAAAATTCTCGACAAGCAACTTTTAGTATATTTTCCTTTGACTCGCAGGCTACTGCTTGAAGTTTGTTATTGTAAACTTATTGTCTTTGTTATAGTACACCTATTGTGATCTGAAGCTTATTACTGTAATGGCTGTGGCAGCTTTTACAGATGCTGCATTCTGCTAAATGCATTTTATTGTGACTTGTGTTTTTGTTTATGTTACTGTTTAGTGTTGTTGGTTATGTTTGCTTGAGTTTTGTGAAGTGAAATTGTGATTAGTAAATAGTGTTTGTATTGAAAAATGCCGAGGTTTTCTAATAAAGTATTTAAAAAAGAGAGGGCCTGTTTGGTAAACGAAAGGCAGTTGATTCAGCTAGTGACAGTAATGATGTTCAGAATGGTAAAAAGCAAAAATAAGTGAAACCCCAAGTTGTAGTTCTAGGCCTAGTCCTAAGATTAGTGCATCAAAAAAGAAACTGTCAGACTCTGATTTTACTATATTTGAAGACAGTTCTGATTATGGAAATGAAGTAGTAGATCTATCATTGCTATCTTCAGCATTATTGGAAAATACATTATGTAAACATTGTACTCAAGGATCTATGAGTATACGGAAAGTTGGTAGAACAATTTGGCCTCGCTTCTAAAATGTCACTTATGTATAACAGATGTAAGTACGAAGCTTTTTTTTATAATTCAAATAAGTGTACTGTTGATTTTGCTGGGGAACAAGAGCAGGCATTTGAAATAAACTTGAGGTTAGCCTATGGCCTACGCTCTATTGGTAAAGGGCCTGCATCTGCGCGTATGCTATGTGGGGTCATGAACTTACCCCAATCCTTCAGTAAAAAATAGTAAAACTATAAAAATACTAAAAACTGCAGTGAAAGAAATAGCTGAAAAAAGCATGAAGTTAGCCGTAGCAGAAGCTGTACAGGAAAACAGTGCAAGAATTGGAAAATGAAAATCGCGATTTGACCGCAGCATTTGATGGAACGTGCAGAAGAGAGGTCATCAGTCACTCAATGGCGTTGTCACTTGCACTTCTGTTGACACGGGTAAGGTGTTAGACGTTTGCGATTTTGTCAAAACATTGCTTGTGCTTAGATAAAAACAGCCACAACGTCAACTGTAAGGCTAACTACAGTGGAAGCAGTGGGGGAATGGAAGTCGCAGGAGTACAAACTCTTTTTGGCCGCTCCAAAGAAAAATACAATATACAATACACTAAATTTCTTGGCGATGGAGATAGTGCAGCTTTTGGTTCAGTGGTTAGATTAGACCCATACAATGGTATAGAGATTACCAAACTTGAATGTGTAGGCCACATTCAAAAGCGGATAGGTCCAGACTGCGAAAACTGAAAAGTAAACTGGGCAAACAAAAATTATCAGACGGAAAACCAATTGGTGGTAAAAATAGACTAACAGACTCAGTTATTGATGTGTTACAATCCTATTATTGCCAGGCCATTAGAAAGAATGTATCATCTGTCACAGAGATGAAGAAAGCCATATGGGCAATTTTTTTTTCCAAAAACTAATCAACTAATGAGACGCCTCAGCATGGGCTATGTCCCAAAAGAAGAGACAACCTGGTGCAAATATAATAGATCCCTCATTACAAATGAAAAATATGATCATACAAATAGCTTACCATCTGCAATTATGACAGAAATTAAACCAATTTTTTAGAGATCTCTCAGATGAGAATTTGTTAAAAAAGTGTACTCACGGAAATACGCAGTAACGTAAACGAGAGCCTAAACAACGTGATCTGGAGCCGTATTCCAAAAAAAAGTTTTGTAGGTATTGACACATTGGAACTTGGGGTTTATGATGCCATAGCCTCATTCAACCTAGGACTAGTAACAAAGTGTCAAGTTTTGGACTGTATGAAGATAAGACTTGGTTTGTCATATGATCTCAACGATGAAGGCCTTGGATGCGGCGAGAGTTTATGCGGCTGATAAAGCTATAACCGACTATGAAAGGAAAGCTAGGAGGATAAAGAGGTTGCAGACTAAGAAATTAGAAGACCAGTATGAAAAGATAAGCAGCAATATGAAGCTGGAATGTTTTTAGAAGTAAGTCTTAACATCACAAATGTAAGTTTTATTATAGTTTTTTCCGATTTAACCGAAACTTGCAATTTTTTTACATATATGGAACATTTTCTCAGGATCTACTTGAGATATCCTTATGAAACTTTCAGAACTTGTTTATTAGGTCCCAATACACATTTAGACACAGGGAATTTTCAATATGAGACCAATATATTTTTAGTTGTTATAGCTTAAATGTAAAAAAATGGAAATATACAAAGAAATTTATAATTCCACTTCAAATTGAAATTAATAAAAAAGCCCATGTTAAAAGGTGTGTAAGTAAGCATAGAAACTATGGTAAAAAATTATAACAATGTAACTTTAAAGATGACTGAGAAAATGTTCCTTATGTTACTATTGAGTTATATGGAGAAAACCGTTCGGGGCCGGGTCCCCTTAAAGTTTTTTTAAAGTGCCCTTTTCAATGTAAATCCTAAAGAATGATTGTATTATACTTTTTAGACCTAAAATGACACTAAAATTCATTTAAAATGTGTTAAATAGTTATGAAATTTGATTTTTAATGGTAAAAAAATCACTTACTGCACTTTAGCTATAGTCACATCCATATGGCTGCAATTGTCTACCTCTCTGCTAAGGAAGAGTGCAGTATCTGCTGTTCAGGTTTGATGTTTATAATTGTAAACTCCCCTTAGCAGGTTTATTTTAATATACTTTTCATTTTTTGGAGAAGAATAACATTTATTTCAAAACTTCCATGGCCTTTAACAAGTAAAAACCTTGAAAAGAATCTTAACAGACAAAATTAATTTCATAAATATTAGTAGGTTCTAATAATTAGGTTCTCATTTTGCTCCAGAACACAAGATTTATTAATGCAAAGTCAATTTATAATAAAATTTCCTTTTTTGTAGATTTAACATTTACATCGAAACATGTATCGTAGGTCTAAGACTAACATTAAGTAGGCTAATAATTTGTCCGTTAGGCCTATCTATCAATAAACAACACGATATTTACTGTGAATCTAAGTCCTTATTGGTTACAACAGAGTCTTACAACAATTATTTTTTAAATGGAACATTACAAAAAATAAATGTGTATAAACACATTACATTTGTATATTCATCGTGTGCTGAAATATGAAATCGAACAAAACAAAATAACCAATTGATTAGGCCTACTTATTCACTCATGTTGGCAAGTTCACCAAAAAAGCTTTCCGATTCTCTGCGCAACACCTGCCTTAGGTTTTTAAGTAAGTTGTCCCTTTTTTCTTTTAGAAACCAGACTGGTTCATTTTTCTGCGCTTCGGAAAGGGAATTTTGTTGATTTTTTCTTTTTCAAAAAGTCCAATTTCTTGTAATCACTCTCTTTATAGTAATCAGTTTTGTACTATTGAACTAAGGCTCCACGTGATGCTTTTATTTCAACAATGTCCTTCAAATACACTCTGTCTTTAGTTTTTTGTAACTTAGGCTGCGATGAACAGTCGAGCCACTCATAAAAGTCACCCCACTACATTTTTAAACTTCCACTTTTCCAGAGTTTGGCTGTGGAGACAGCGGACACAAAATCTTCAAAATCGTAGGTGTTTTTTTTGTTTTTTTTTTGTGACAGTTCCACTTGATGGTGGAAGCTGTCGGCACTCATAATGTGTGCCCTGGTTCAAAGTAAATCAAACGTACGTTATTCACGCCTATTTCTGATGATTTCACAACATACACCAAAAAGGTCAGCAAGCACCAGTTTTTATTCTGGCTAGAGCAATTGTCTAGCCAGATGACAACATTTTTATAGCATCCCGGTTTTGCTTGAAGAAAGCATAGAATACAATAACTATATCTTCTTTGCGTCCAGATATTGCCTCATGCCACAAATTTGCGTGAGGTTTGAGGCTTGATGTTTTTCCAACCGGTGCAAACGTTTCATGATAAACCTTGGCGTAAATAATACTGTTTTAAACATATCAATTCGGGGAAGCATTATTATTTTTTGCAGATCTGCAGAGAACACAAGGACATCATCGGTTTGATCTTTTTCAGAGAATTTTTTAATTGCTAGACTAAATTATGTGCAACAAACTGGTCAGAGTAAACAGTATCTGAAACAGCTGAGTGAACCATGCTAAACATAACTGCCGTATCTACTGTATTACTAAGCAAGAGTGCAGCATCTACGCCGTAGATACTGCATTCTTCCTTAGCATTGTGTACTTACGGCACTCTTGCTTAGTTTTTAGAAGGCCTTTGAAGGTAGATACTGCAATGGAATATTAAATAAACGCCTGAAACGACTGCAGATACAGCATTTTTATTTAGTCCAATGAATTCCTCGTGGTCCAAAACATGGAAATCAATATAAATCTCAAAAAAGTGAAATTTTGTAGATACGGCACTTTTGCTTAGGAGGGGAGTATAAAAATCATGCAAAATTGTATACATATCTAAATTTAATATCGCCAAAAATTGTGTCGATCAAATTGGTCAAAACTATACTCCCCGATGCCAGTCCAAAAGGCAAGAAATTAATCTAATATTGTTCCCATGGAAATACAAACCTCATATAATCTTTTTGAGTGGAATTTTGTAAATACGCCTGATTTAGTTCTAGTTATTAGTAGCAACGGCATTGGCCAAGATGCTGAAAAGCAGATTCTATCGCTCGCATAGGAGTCGCCTCAAGATCAAATATGCTGTTAATACCACGATAGTTCACAACAAGTCTACTCTTTCCATCCTTTTTTGGCACTAAAAAAGGCACTGTTGGCACATTTGGCACTGTTGATGGACAAATGAAACACTTGGAAAGAAGATAGTCTATGTGCTCTCTCATATGCTCCAATTTTGGTAGAGCATACTGGTATGGACGAGTACTGATGATCTTCTGTAAGTTCAATCAAATGGTATATTTCAGAAGGTTCGTACGGGCTAACCGTTTAGTTATGGTGTTGGGGTACTCGGCAATGAGATCCAAAGCATGCTGCGTTTGATTTGGGTTTAGATTCTTACCCACTTACCTAGTTTCACTGGTTAATGATAGCTTTTCTCTATAACGGAAGATAATAACAGATACTGCAGTGTCCCCTATAGGAAAGACAGCGTTTGAATAGACATAGTAACTATTGCTCTAGTTTTGGACAAAAAGTCCGAACCCATTGTAATATCCACTGGTAATTTCTCATTGATTAGGATAGGTGTATTCCATTATAAGTTTTAACCTTAATATGCAACTCTACCCTGCTGGAAATTTTACGGATATCAGCGTTTGCCACTAGAGCCGTTTGTTGAACCGAAAACATTGATTTGACGATTTTTTGTATACTCTTAACAGTTTCAACACTTTTTCTCGTGATATTAGTGAGAAAAAGGATCTAGTATGAAGAAGTGCTCTCTGTGTAAAGTTTACCAGAAGACATATTTATAAAACAAATATTTGATTTCGGAACTGACGGAACCATTTTAACTTCGTTAAGGGCCTTACACCTTCAAACGGATTTTAATTAAATCTAGGAGGGGCTGGACAAAAATTAAGGGTCATTTACGCTTCTTAATGATCTCCCTTTGATTGAAAATTGCTAGACGAGAAATGTTTATAATTCTGGTTAGACGACCAATGGTTGCTCGATCGGAAACAAGAATTGATGAATGAACGTTGACGATAATCCTAAAAATTTTCACGTTTATGGTTGATGCCCTGATTATTTCTAAACTTTTGGCCCACTACAAGACGGTTTTTAAAGGTGGACCCGTTCATCTCTTCTTAGATTTTGTGCATAATATAATGGTGAACCAGTATCACATATATATGTAATTTAATATCACTGGGCTGTCCCTGGTATTCATTGGGTTGTTTAGTTCTAAAATCGATTATTATTTTGTGCCATAATCCAATTGTGAAAAACCGGAATCTGCCGGTTAGAATATCTTGTGGATGTACCACCGTTCACTCCATTGTATATAGTATATTTCCGATGAAATTGCATCTCCATAGACCTAGTAATATATATTCGAGGGGAGAGTGCGTATAGAACGTCAAATATCGTAGGCGGTGGGAAACCCGTAGCCATATTGAGACCAGTTATGATGGTATCAACCAGATCCTGCTCACCAAAGTCAGCTAACAAAATATCGGCGAGTAACTGGAGATCACTCACCAAATAAGCCATTTGTGATTAGTATTTCTCTTTTATAAAATTAAATTAGTCACCACTGAAATCATTATTGGCCTCTATAAGCACGACGACAGGTACTGTTGGTGACTCGCCATATATTTGAACGTTGCGTATGTCAAAATGAATATTACTTTCTGACTCAGCTCTATGTATATATACAGGGTGAGTGGCTCTTGGTGAGACAAAATTTTTTGGGTTATAATGCAATTTAAATGTGATACAATGGCGGTTAAAAGTCTAAAAAGTCTAACTCAAAAAATTAGGTCTGAAATTATTTATTTTCAATTTTTCTAAAAAGTCCATGTTTTTTGTACGTAAATCTGTAAATATTTCTCAGTGACGTATAGACATATGTGAGCAAACTACATCATTTTTAGATTCTCCGTTAAATTTTAAATTTGAAAATGTTATCGGGTCAAACGGTAAGAAAAGAAAATTAAGCTTCAGGTCGATTCAAATGGCAAACTTGCTAATTTTCAGAAAAACTGAAATATCATTGAACCCCATCTTTTTACCACACTCTGTACACAAGAATGTGTCAAGTGATATTAAAAACTTTGCCATTTAATAGGCTTTAAAATGATATGCCATATGACTAACTATTTATGTTTTTTGCCATAAAAAAATCAGTATAGGTTAAAAGTTAACACTGAGTAGTCATAGGACGGTATAATAAACATAATTTTTTGAGCATTAGTAAAGATATTTAATAATGGAACTTTAATCAATTATCAATAAGGTAAATGAAAATTAGAATACCTCATGAACACAAAACATTAAAAGTAAAATGATTGCACTTCATTCTCAAAATGGCGACCTTCTTTTCTCACACAAGCTCTTGCTCGCTTTCTCATTGCTCCTACGGTCATTTTAAAAGACAGTTTTTCCCGAAGCCTTTGAGAAGCCAGACCGATTCTGTGTCGTAATTCTTCTTCTGAGTTTACTGGGGTGGAATAAACATACTGCTTAAAAAAACCCACACAAAAAAGTCCATAGGTGTAAGGTCGGGAGATCGTGCAGGCCATGCGACAGTTCCCCCACGTCCAATCCACTCAGGATAGTTTTCAGTCAGCCATTGGCGTACTGTTGCATTAAAATGTGGAGGGGCTCCATCCTGCTGGAATAAAAGCTCGTCTCATTCAACATTGTTCAAACCGTCTAAAAGGTTAGGTAGGTCGTGTTGCAAAAAATCTAAGTATTTTGTTCCATATACATTTCCATCAAATATGTGATGCCCAATCAATTGGTCGCCTAAGACTCCACACCAAACATTAATACTAAAACGCGTTTGAAAGGATTTGTTCCCTTGTCCAGTGTGGGTTTTGTTGATCCCAGTGGTGCATATTATGACAATTGAAAATTCCTGCTCTTGTAAACAATGACTCATCAGTCCAAAGGATTTTTAGAAAAACAAATATGCTGCTCTATGTCTCTGTTTAGCAACCAACGACAGATCTGTACTCTATGAGCATAATCAGTTGCTTTCAGACCTTGAACAGGCGTAAAATGGTATGGATGGAACTTATTCTTATGCAAAATGTCCAAAACCTTTCATAGTGATACACCTACGTCTCTAGCAAGTTGTATACTACTAACTTCTGGATCATTCCGAACTGAATTTAGAACTACTTCATCTAATCCTACTCATGAACAATGTGTCCTACTTCGTTAGGTCTTTTGTGAACTGTACCTCCCTCCACAAGACGTTGATGGAGTCTTGAGAACACAGAATGACTGGGAAGTCGGCGATCAGGGTAGCGAGCTTGATACTCTGGGCATCACGCGCATTTCCATCACAAAACCAGTAAATAAAGTCCATATCAGCGTATTCTCGAGTAGTGAACTCCATGGCAGCCTACACTTGACTAAATTCAGCAGAAAAATAGTTTATTGGAGGTAGAAGTAATTCATGTGGACACTGGTCTTACAAAACAAGATTAGGAATGAATTTACAATACTGGTGAAAGTGATAAGATAAGGAATTAAAACATTGATAACAGACGGGTTACATTTTGTTTCATCTTTCCCCTAATCTCTAGAAGACAGTAGGACGGATTTATAACGCTATAGAATACATGTTTAATGAAGATGAACGCAAATGATAAATGTGAATACTGCTGTATGACTCATTAGATTATTCGGAATAATGCTGGCTAGAGTAGAAATGAAAATTAAGAATAACATTTTGCCAATATTTAATCCTAAAAAGCCTATCACTAATGAAGTACCATTAATGTGACGACGGTAGATTTGTCGACCATCCTCACAATGGTAGTCACTACCGTTGCCATAGGTTTCATTGGTTGTGAAACCTATTTTCCGATTATGGTGAAACATTACATGGTGATTCCACCAGAAATTATTCTCCCTGAGGCCTGCATCGGCGTTTACCTATGGTTTTTTACCTATATTTGAATAAATTGTACAAAATATAACAGTACGTTTGTATTATAACATAATTTTACTACATTAGTTTAATATGTTTACATAAATAATTAATTATTATGGTCTTGTAATGTCGAGTCTCTGCATTGAGCTATTTTGAAGGAGTTGTATTTTGTGACGAAGGTATATTTATCTAACTATTTGTGAAAGCTATTTTTCGACGGTGGTGAAACACTACGTCGTGATCCCAACAAAAATCAATATTCCCCCAGAGGCCCGGATCGGTGTTTATTTTCGGAAACTCCTCTAGCCAACTTTTATCAATATCCCTAACTAATATTTAACCATAATTAGAACCCCCCCATTAGTTAAAACATACAAACTACACTCGACACCCGACGCATGCTGCCCGTATACTCCGTTCCTTACCACCACAAAATCCTCCATTTAACCTGACATAATTTATTTGAGTTTAATGAAAAACAATATGATTCACCAAAATAATTACTAAACTCACAAATACCCGTCCAGTCACAGCCGCCGGTGAGCAGGCACGACTCGCTCTCTCAATACAAGTGCGTTCTATTACAAACCCGTACACCGACCAAACGGGCTGGTTAAACCCAGTCTCCATCCTCGGTTAATGGTCGGCCGACTACATCTTATACACTGATCACAGAGGCGGCCACACACCACAAACTAGACCTCATACACCTCTTCATGAATATCTTGATTCATTATATTTCAAAATTATGGTAAGTTGGTCCACAACCAGGGGATGGGTTAGAGCTCACAGTCGTTTTATCGAGAGTATCTCGCCACTCTTTTGTGAGGTTAGAACACAATGTCAAATTATGCTTATCCAAATCATAAGCAGTGATGTTTACTTTCGTTTCGAATCGGTTATCCCAAAATTTCTTCAACTCTAATGCAGAAAGATTTGAATGCATATTTGATGTTGCCACTGCGATATTCACTGTAAGCTTCTTAATTGTTCCTTATACCAATTCAACCTTACGTGCCAGATTTGGTTTCTTGAGCTTAACTAATTTTAGAGTTAATAATTACACACACAATTACATATATATATATATATATATATATATATATATATATATATATATATATAATTTCAATAAATATTGAATCACAAAAAGTACTTGCTCCGCCGGGAGTCGAACCCGGATCTCTCACTTGCCGGGTGAATGTACTACCATTACACCACAGAGCGCTTACTTTTTCCGATTCAATTATTTTTATTATTTTTATTTTTTTTATATATAATATTTATATATTTATTTTATATATAAATATTTTTATTCGAAATATATATATTTATTTATTTATGCCGAGGAATGAAGTAATTCTGTTATTAAAGAGGGCCTTCTTAAAATCGCATTTTTGTTCGTCCATATCTCAGTCTGTCCACCTGTGCTGCAAATCTGGATAGAAGGTCCCTGAGACTTGAAATTTGGTATACGGATTTCTTTTGATACAAGGCATGACCCTATTTTAGTCAATAGGTCAAGGGATGTATGTTTGTCTATGCGATAACTTTTTATAAAAAGGTACTAGGGACCTGAAACACGGTGCATCCGTGTCTCTTGCTCCAAGGAAGTAGACTATTGGATTTGAGGTCAAAAGGTAAAACAGCAAACTGTCTGACTGTCTACAGGTCTGTGCGATATCTTGTGTAGTGAATGTTAACTTTAAATCTAGTTCACTATCTTCTTTGTGCAGAGTCTGGTGAAGCTGACTCATACTTCTTTTGGATCTCATCAGACAAACACAAGTCAAGTCTGTGACATCAGTTTTCAGACGGGGCGCAAATAGAAAGATATACTGGAGCTAAATTCGACATTCTAACTGAATTAACTCTTCCCCCCATAGCTACGTTATACGTAGAAATCTGAGTTAATCCACTGAGCTTATAGATCGTAGTGCACTCAACTGTACACCTGACGGGACAATGAGAACACCTATTCATTTAGGTTACACTATAATTTTTTTTATTTAGTAGTGTACGTGTCTCTGATGTCGATACGTTGTAAAGTGTTCATTCTATCTCAGTGACTATTTTGAACCTCTTCAGACGAACATGACTCAAGATTCCAGAATTCAAGTCTGAAACAGCACCAGTTTCCAGACGCTGCACTAAAAGGAAGGTGAACTGGAGCTAAACTCAACATTCAAATTGAATCAACCCTTAGTACAATAGCTTGTTAAATATTAGTATATTATAACAACTAGTATATTCTATTAATGACTTCTGTTGATTTCAAGCTGAATGGATATATGAAATAGTTTGTAAATTATAAGTAACTACATTATAAATCTACAGCAAAAATATTCGGCTACATATTTACTCGAAAAAACATTGAGTTGATTTTAACAATTATTTGACCAGGTATAGCTATTTTAAGGCCATACTGTCATCTGTCTGTTTGACCACCTATGTGGTAACTCTTAATAAAAAAGGTTATAAATTTCGAAATTTCGTACATGGTTTCGTCTTAGAAACGAAGAATGTTATTGGATTTGATGACAAAACGTCAAAGTAACAGGAAACGTTCTAACATGTTACATTGGTGTTACGGTTGTTGCTCCAGTCATAATCTCATGTAACTGTTAGTAAAAATGTCCTAGTGACTTGAAACTTGGTAAATTTGTGTCTCTTATAGTCTAATGGTAAGAGCAAATTATCCGACTGTCTTCCCGTCTGTGCGATATATTGTATAGGGAATTACATTATTAAATGACACATACTTTCGTTGGATCTCTTCAGATAAACTTGGGTTAAGTTTGGGACAGCATCATATTCCAGACGTAGCACAAAGAGAAAGGTAAACTGGACGTAAGCTGAACATTCAAATTGAATCATCTCTTCCCACAATAGCCATGTCATGTTAAGAAAACCCGGTTGCTCAATCGACCTTAGAGATCGTGTCAGAATTATCGTTGTGCACTCTACTGAGCATCTAAAGGGACAATTGGAATACCTATTCACCTAGATTAAACTATATTTTTATATTTTGTAGTCCAGTCGTCTCTCATGTCAAAACGATGTGAATTGTTTTGTTTTGAGATTATTTCTAGCTGACTTTTAAATTTCTTCAGATAAAAATGACTTCAGACTCTAGTAGTCAAGTCTGTGAAAGCATCAATTTCTATACGCTGCACTTAGAGGAAGGTGAACTGGAAGCTAAACTCAACCCTTGCCACCAGAGCTACGTTATCTCGTTTATTATATACGAGTATATTATAAGTATTCTTATATATGATATTTTTTGTTGATTCTAAGCTAAACTAATACATGAGATAGTCTGCATATTATACGTAATTACTTTATTAATGCACAGAAAATATATTTAGCTATAATTCTTTTTCAAGTAAAAATTGACTTAATTTTAACAATTATTTTACTTGGTATAACAATATTAAAACCTACATCGTCTGTCTTTTTGACCGCCTATGTAATAACTTGTATTATACATGTTCTAGAGACTTAATATTTCCTTAATGTGTTCATTCTGGACATCTGAAAAACATTATTGAATTTGAGGTCAACATTTCAAAGAACACCAAAAACAGGAAACATTCTTACATTTTATATTGGTGTTGTGGTTGTTGCTCTAACCATAATATAATGATTCTTGTACTAAGATGAACATTTATACCAAGTCTCTAGAAACTTTATAGCAAGAGTTATAGCACAAATGGCCAGAGAGCGCTAAGAAATGTATTTACACATATAGTTTATATAAAACTATGTTCAATTAACAATAAACCATTTATTTTTTAACACTTTTGTAACAAGCAGAATAAAGCATGTACATTATGAAAGTAAAACACACTCATAGACACTGAACTGGCTTATAACAGTAACAACGTTTAACATATTCAAACAAATTAATGAACTCATAATTTAAACATATAATTGATTAATTTTATAAGGTATCTAAATATTAAGATAATTTTTAATTAAGATATTATAAAATACATAAATGTTTAATTGATTGTTACTCATACATTTTATGATTTGTCCTTATTTAAATTTCTGTGTGTAATGTGAAAGACCTATTAAAATCGAATTCTGTTTTTTTTTTTCTTTTTAATAATTTCTTTAATTGAGATAAAAGGAAATTTATGAAATTGAAATCATCTGAATGTTTCAGTTTATGCCTACGAACAAATTTAATATCATATATAAATATTGTAATGAAAATTGACATAAATATACCTAACGAAACAATCTTAAAAAGTATAAACAGTTTTCCATGAAATGCAATCTCTGTAGGCTTAAATACAACCCGGTGATATTTTTGTATTATTTTATATAAATCTAACATTGTATATAGATTTAAATAGAAAGCTAAAAAGTAAAAAGTTATCACGTATGACATCAGAACAGGTACTAGCCAACGTATCAATTTGAATGAAAATATTATTGTGTAATAATAAGTTATTATTGGTCTACCAAAACGCAGTAACATAAGTAAACGTATAATAGCTATACACAATAGGACTGACAGCCATATCTGTAATTGTACGTAATATAACATAAATGTATCAAATTCAAAATAACTATTCATGCCTTGTTTTTCAAAAGATAAAATATAACTTTTTAGTGTATAGTAAAAGATAGAGTACACAGCAATACTTATGAAACCTAGTAATACTATAAGTAAACGAAGTACATTTTTTACACTCG
Source organism: Homalodisca vitripennis (assembly GCF_021130785.1). NCBI lineage: Eukaryota > Metazoa > Arthropoda > Insecta > Hemiptera > Cicadellidae > Homalodisca > Homalodisca vitripennis. Next base: position 152,339,104 of record NC_060210.1, on the reverse strand, counting down.
AGAGATATTGCAATAGACCTTCTCGATTTATATGCGAAAGACAACGGTAAAGATAATATACAAGTAAACAAATATATATAATTTTCCAAACATTGGAAATTACGTAGTGCTCCACAGAGATGACCTAGAAAAAAGGAAATAAAATAAAAATAGTAAGTGTAATGAAAGCAATAATGGCAACATAAAAATAGATAATATTAATGTTTTTTTTTTATTATTATATCAAACTAAAATATGGCCAATAATGAAATCGTTTGCTATTTGTAGCTTTCAAGCGAATTCTTTTTTTCGTATGTTTACACGACTTAGTTAGGCACAGAATAAATGTAATGCCTCATTAATCATTGCTTTATTGACTCAGTATAATACAGTAAATATATTTTTACGAAATAAATTTGAGGAACCGTCAACAGTTTTAAGTCTAAACTAGTTAGAATAATAAAGATTTATCATGTATAATGGTGTTTATACATATACACACACAAACACACACACACACACACATATATATATATATATATATATATATATACGCATATATACACGCATATACATATGTATATATATAACCAGCCGTAACATATACGGCGGTTTATATATGTTATGGCTTGGTAATGTGTATATAAATACATTATTAAGTGAATGTTTAATAACTAGTGAATTTGACACACAACATGGTGGTCACTTACTTGTGTCACAACGCTCTAGTATGATTTGTTGACTTTAACCTAGTTATTTGTTAGGTTAGTTATTTACTTGAGAAAGAGATCAGATTGTAGATCTAGAAAGTAGTGTTACTGATTTTTTGTATCACTGAACGATGGCAAACGTCCGGAAAAAATCCTGTTTCCTTTGCAATTTTAAGTTAGTAGCAAAGAGGCAAATAAAAACTCAATATATAATCAACTATTCCTCTGTAAGTTTTTAAGCCGAAAGAGACAAAGTAACATTGCAAATACATTATAATCTTTTTAATTGAATACTATTTAATTTAAACTTATTTTAAACATTAAATAGGTGGTCTGATTGCGTCAAAACAATCTTAGTACATAATATTAAGAAAATATCAAGATATGGCAATGAACTCTTATCAAACTGATATTTGGCTTAATCATTTCATATTGCTGTTAAAACCCAAACAGATGTGGCTAATTTGACTCGTATTTTACTCAAAACTTACGTTGATACCGTGTGGCTTTTAACAATGGACAAATATACTCCTGTAATTTTACAGATAAGATACTTTAATAAGTTATGAAAAATATTTATAAATACAACTAAGCGAAATATCTTTCTAATAAGGTGCTTCAAAACCCACCGCGGCATATTAAAATACCCAAAACCCCAACTGCAACCATTTTAGATAGCTTATTAAAAAATAATTTACCTAAAATCCTGGTAGTATAAAATTGAGGCATATGTTGAAACAAAGTTTAACTAGTTTAAGCGTTGTAATAAAGGGGGGAAAAGAGTCTTATACACCCTGTATAGCATAAAAATCTAATATTGTACATGTATTGTATAAGTCTTAGGGAGGTAGGCCCTATGCCTTTGGACTTTTTTGATTAATTAAAATTAAAGTATTACAGTCTTTAACTATTTTTAAATTTGTAATAAATTGATCCTCTTCCGCTCCCCCTTAATATTTAGAACTAACATCATAAGAACGCAGGACGAACTTTCCAAATAGACTATATTACAAAATCGCAAGTTTCAGTTAAAACTCTCTTACCCTTCGTAGTTAATGGTCGCAAATGGTTTTATACCATATTCCTAATCTAAAATACGCATGTTAGAATAATTTACTTCATTATCATAGTATATTACAATAATCACCTAACCTACCTTTACTTAACAAAACCTAACCCCACCTGACCTAAAGGCTAAGTCAAAGGTACCTAACATAAACCAATTAACCCATCCCAAATGTACCTAACCTAACCTAATAAACCTAATCGAGTGAGATCAGAATCTCTAAAGTTTCTGTTCTCAATGTAGGAAAGTTTTTCCGGCAATCATTCTTTTCTCTTCACTACAAGAGTAGCCTGACTAAAGAAGAAGTCAAGATTAACGTTGTTCATAGTCACTCTTACATAGATTACGCAGACTAGTATAACAAACCGTGCAGTTTTTATTTATATATCTCACCTGTCCCTTTAGGAGAATATTGCCAGTAATCTTGTACTCCACAATGAGAGTGACTTGACTCAAGAGGTCCAGTTTATTGTTGTTCATAGTCACTCCAACATACAACACGCAGACTAGTATAACAAACCGTGCAGTTTTTATTTATTAATCTCACCTGTCCCTTTAGGAGAATATTGCCAGTAATCTTGTACTCCACAATGAGAGTGACTTGACTCAAGATGTCCAGATTAATGTTGTAGACAGTAATCTCTAAAATTACGACTCGTGTTAACTTGTCCTGCCAATTGTTTCTTCTTAGTTCTACCAGAGTAATGTCTGCTTCATGTCTCGTAGGCCCCAATGTAACAGCATACCCTCCACGCTCATGTAACCTGCCAGATTTACCTGAAATAATTATTAGTACTGTATAACACGCATTATTATTCTGTTTTTAGTAGAATAATATTTTCATATCCTACAAGTTACGTGTCTGTGGCTTTTTCAGAGAACTAGCCTATGTAAAATTTCAGAATAGCCGAATACACGGTAGCCTGCAAGGCATTATCTGGAAGTTCAATATTCTTAAAAAATCCATACTTCTGTATTTAACAATATTTTTCCAAGACTGGTGTCTGGAGCTTAAAATGAGTGATTTTTATGTATGATGATGACATTGAATAATACATATGTAACATGTTATACAGTTATTAGGATGTTTGTTTGTATACTTGTTTATGATATTTACTAATAACGGTAGAGAGTATTAAGGTGATATAAAAACAGATTAATAAATAATAAAATCATTAATTATGCTCTTAATTTATTATTGCATAAACTTGTTGATTGTATTATATTTATATAAATTGGACATTAATTTAAAATTTATAAATAAATTAGACTATGCGTGTATATAAAGTTCATTTCATGCATGTATATAATGCTCATAAAAGTGGCTGTTTAAAATTCGTTTAGATTAAAGTTATTCATTTTGATAGAACAGCTGTCAAGGTTCGATTCTTGCGTCTGATAAACACACACAACAATCATATGTGCATGTGTTCTATATATTTTATATTAGTGTTTTCTGTTATTGAAAAAAATATTGTTCTCGTTTAGAATGTAAGTTGTTTTAAAGGTTTTACTTATAATTTTGCAGAAATTTGCGTTACAAAGTTGATTCAACATTAAACACTAAATATATTTATTGATTATTACATTCCTATAGTAAGCAATTTAATAATGTATTGCGCTGAAGAGTTTCATTATCATTACACTTTATCGTATAACTTGTACAACATCTTTTTACTGTATTAGCACTGGGCTTTGTTATAATTTCAATGAAAAAAGAAGAAACCCCCCATATGAAAAACATATATACATAACTATGTGTAATTAAGTCACTGAATTCAAACATTTTTTAAAACAATCGGTAGCCTTTGGCTTGGTTCTTGACCGACACGAGACTGAAACTACGAGATTCAGTTAATTTATCACTAATCCTATTGTAATTGTAATCCTAGTTATCAGCTGTTTAAGGCTCATTTGATCTATTCAGTCTTTCTTTCCTTGTATTATACATTTTAAGATTGTGTAACTTGCAATTATGTTTGAAATTCCTCCAGCGTATCTATCAAATTTACTACTCTTTGTGCAAAAATGTAACACCTTTACTTAACTGTAATAATATTCATTGTGTGGTAAAACTTTACTAGGTGTTGCGCAAAAGTAAACCTTCGATTCGCTTCCATTCGGTATAGCTATTTTCACTGTAACTTCCTCTGAAACTATGCCCGTTTGACTTATGTAAGCGCTAGGGCAATCGAGACGTTTCATCCCATACACTCGCGTTATTGACTCTGTATGCTGTGTATTTGTACGTCTTTGTGCTATATGTTTTTTTTTATTAAATTGGTTTTTAAACACCTAGTGCTGATATATTTTTTATTCCTTTTAATAGAACGGTATTCATTTTTGCTTAGAAAGGGTTTTTTAATTATTTAAATACTATTTATCTCAATCTAGGGGCTAAGATATTAGCATGCAAGTATAACACAATGTGCCACAATGCCCGCCCAGCTGTGCGATTACTTTTAATAGTATATTATACAGCACTTAAACTTGAAGCTTATATTTCTATTGGCTCAAGGAATAATGCTCTTAATTCACTATGAATTAGAACTCTATAATTTGGGTTCAAGTCTCAAATATAATACGATGATTTTTTTATGTTTATTTAAAATACTATATTATAACCATAAATTTACACAACCTCATTCAATGGTAAAATAGTTTAAGGCAATACAGTTTTACGTGATAAATAAAGAGATCAAGGACTGTGTAAAATGTCTTAAATTATCCATATCTCATCTTTTTTATAAATATTATTATAAAATTCACAATATTAGTATAACAACATAAACAACTTTTAAACAGTTTTCACTTGTTAATATAATGTACTGCAAGTAGATTTTGTTTGTATTCAATTATTTTATAATTGTTATAATCAGTCCTCATCCATATCAAATTCGTAGTTTTAGTAAATCTAATTTAACCTTCTAATAATTATTAAAAGGTATATTTAATTTTGTATCTACGATAACTGTTTTTAGTAGACAAATTCAATATTTAATTTGTTTTCCTTATTCAATATTTAACCTCACAAATTCTTTGAGTCAATGTAGTAGTAAGTGGAAAATTTAAAATTGTAAAAATTACAAGAAAGAGCTTTTTAACATTATTAAGAACTGCCACTTATGTTTCTTACTACCTCATCCTCTTCTTTTTTACTGGGTTGGTGACTAGACGTAAAATTGGGCATTCCTCCGAATTTCTCATATACCCCTATAAGTAATTAGATATTAGTAAACCTTTGTGGAAAAAACGCCACGCCGCGATGCCAAATGAGCTAGCTCTGCCGTTCACGCAACAACGCCGCCTTTAGAAAGATTTTTGCATGCGCCAACTCGATGCAATATCTTCACCCTCACAAAATCCATCTTTGCCAATCACATCGTCTACTTCTATTCAAAGTCAAAGTCTACATCTAACACCATTTGAGCGGCGTAGCTCAGCCTACGGAAGACGCGGAAGGAAGTTTTGAAAGACCTCATAACATGCAGGTAATTCCTCGACCTTAACCAAGCGGTTGTCTAACGTATTTTTGCACATTCTAAAACTAACCAAGATATTCTGCGTCTATTGGAAGCCATCATATATAACGAAACCCGTTGCTTATTCGTTTATAACTATATAGGAAATAACATCCTAGCCGTTGTTCTAGGAATACAACCACCAACCGTTACAAATTATGATGATGCTCACAATACTAGTTCGTTTTTACCTAAAAATTTACAAAACTGAAAAATTTCCAACACCATGGACCTATATACTTCTTTAGCGTTCCTCCAAAAACAGATAGCGAACAGGTACTAAAATATAAAAACAAATTAGCACAAATTTTCTAAGAAGATGTTTTACCTTCAAAATATTAGGTACAATCAAACTTAAATATTAAATAAACAATACAAAGCTAAAACCGTCACAAATTGAAATGAGATAGAACAGACATATCTGCAAAGCAAAATATAATTTCTAATTAAATGAAAGTACATTTAGTTTCTACAGATTTGTAAAAAAAACATTTTTTTTTCTTGAATTTTATCATTACGGTAAATTTTTTTTAAATTTATTTACAGTAAAGCATGTAAATAACTCTTTTACGTGTACAATAAGTTTCTTTTTTACTCGACGAATTTTCATGACACAAACTTTACTATACGCAAAATTTGTAACTTTTTTGTAATGATTGTGGGTAAATTCTGAAATAGCAAATATATATATATATATATATATATATATATATATATATATATATATATATATATATATATATATATATATATATATATATATATATATATATTAATACAGGTGTAACAAAAAGGTTGAGCTGAGAGGTTAAATGTCACACAGTCCATCTTAACGTATAATTGTGTGTTTTTTAAGCAAACCTTTTTATCGCTTTATTCAATTAATAAATTGACTTGTACTTACCATATAATCTGAAAAGTGTAAATGTGAGTGTTGAATCTTTTTTTATATACTTCCAAGGATAGTTGTTTTTCATTACGTCAGAATACAGGGCAGACTTCCAACCCACTCCATAAACGTCGGTATCTTTATGTGAATTACTGAGTTTAGGTGTGCAGTTGGCCTTTTGGTTGACTTGGTTCCCACATGGTACTATATTGTATCAGAGGGAAAGAACATTTACGTAACGATAAATGAGTAAGCGAAAATAGGCTACTAAATAAATAATATTCGTGTTATAATATATCCAAAGTCATATTTTGAAGATTAAGCTTATATTGGTTACAGTTAACTTATTACATTTTAACACATAAAACCAATATTTAACACTTTTGTGGTGTGTCTGATGAAGATAGCCTTGCTATCGAAAGGCCTCACAAAAAGTAAAGTATTAAATATTGTATTATGAGTTTAAATGTAATAAATTAAAGTCATATTGTCGAGTTAATAGGTCTGCATGTAATTTTTTAATGAAAATCACTATTTATAAAAAAAAAATAAGAAAATGTTATAACACCATTTTTACATTGTAAACTGATTTTAAATTCTTTAAATTTTAATGTTAATAATTAATAGTTAAAGACCACTGATCTTATTAACCTTTACAATCATACCTACATTTTGAGAGAAGAAAAACACATTTAAAATTATTCAGAGGATACCGCTTAAAATGTAGATTCGCAGCAGATTTTATAGTGGTTAAATATTTAGACTCTGCTATTTATGAAAAACTAGCTGTTCCCCGCGGCTTCGCACGCTTTTTGTAAGCTTTGCTCGTATATGAGCACTTCTGGTTCAAGTGAATTATATTGTCAACGCCGATGTAGAGTTTACTTTGTTGACACTATCAAGAAAATCTGCCAAAGGTGTATGTTTATAGCCATTGTACACGTACATGTACTTAATAATAAAGTGGTCTAACATTCAAGCTATAAGGCCAAACTGAAATTCATTTGAAAGACAAATATCCATAAAAACTTATCGCCTTCACATAGTGTGTGGTTATTATACACAACTATCTCGTAATTTTAGTTTACAATGTGAAGGCGCTTTGATAACATATATTTTGCAGCGCCTCCTGGTGGTGAGATACATCAATGGGCAAAGCATATAAACCTTCTACGTGGAAAAATACATATACACACGAATGTTCATAATGATCGGTCAAATATTTTCTGAGTCTATAAAGGACAAACACACAAACATTCATTTATATATATATATATATATATATATATATATATATATATATATATATATATATTTATTTATATATATATATAAATGGTTGTACATAAAAATTTTCAAATTCGAAAATTTCAGTATTAAAAACCAAGATTAAGGTATTAAAGACTTAAAAATAAATGTCATGTACATATAATTTATGCTTTTATATTAAGGAATGTAAAACTGCAGGGATTTTGCTATGTATTTCAATGAGTTCATCATAAAATATACAAACAATGGTTAACTGGTTTCACGCTTTAAAATTCATTGCATTAAGGCTTGCGTATGGTTTATGTAAGTGTTAAAAATAAGTCAAATTTTATATAACCAATAGTTTTGTCAATCTTCCCTTAAAGGTCTTCAAGAGATTTCTTGAAGGATGAAATTAATAAGAGCAGACACTACATCTGATAATAAAATGGTGCTCATAAAGGGCGATCTCTTAAAGTAATGTATAGAGCAAGAAAACTTAGTAAACTGAACAGTCATCGATATCACATAGCTCAGAGAATTATATAAATATTGAAGCTAACTGGTCTAAGCTGCATATTAATTAATTACTGACAAGCCTTCACACAGGTTGATCAGGGAATACAGAGGGTGATTTCAGCTGTGATGTAGTATTTAAAATACAGAAAATATTGGTTCTAAATATTCAGATAGGGAGAAATTAATATGCAAGTAAGTACACAAGAACCGAAGACACAATACTACGTTTTACGTAAACTTTTGCAACTACCGTATAAGATATCTAAAAGTTTACTGTCAGAATATTAGCACACCAATCTAACAAGAGTCTAAAAATATCTATAATGTCTGTCAGGTCATAGGGTACCTTGAGAATGAACTGGAAAATAGAATTTTTGCAAGAACCTTTCTGTGAAGGCAACATTGATATCGATGATGGTGTGTGCCACTCCTTGGTATCAGGCTGAGCGTTAGTAAACATTTTGTCATTGGTCTTATGAGTAACCACAATGGCAACGATAAAATAAAATGGCAAACAAACTGACAACTTCTTTGTTTAAAGTTTGTTAATGACGAAGGAAAGTTTGCATTAATAAAGGGATTTTTGACATTTTCCATCTTATATGTTACAAAATGTATAACATTTAGTGTTATAAATTTTTTACGTCTACGATCGCAAATGCCCTGACATCCTATCACATTTTAAACTGAATCAATGCAATTTTTAAATTTGAGACATTAGCACATGTAATCTAATGAAATGAGCTACAAACTTGAAATTGTACGCGCAACCTTGATTGAAATATGAATATTCTGACTCAGAAGACTGATTCAGATTCTTATAAAACTTGTTTCTTTGTAATTCTGGTGTTACGGAGACCCTCGTACACTTTACAGACCTATTGGCGATGTCATTATTCGTCTTTTTAGAATACTATAAGAATATATTTCAGTTGAGTATAAGATTATTTACGTATCTTTCTCTTATTAACATTGTACGCGTTGTATGTTTTGATCTTACTTGTGTATACGCGCAGCTGCCTCAACAAGGGCAGTCCTAACACTATCCCAGTAAAGTCTGATAGCCAGTACGCCCCGGTCTTCAAATCTGTAATCATAAAATTAAACCATACTAAGATACTGTCCATACTTGTCATACTGTACAATTTTAGGTAAATATTTTGAGATATATTTTCCGTGCTTTGTTTCTTTTCATAGCTCTGTTAAAGCTACCTGATATTATTTATCATGTGTTTCCTATAAATAAAAAACATTATAGAAGATAATAATAAGAAAAATCATTTTCAATTTAAAATGGTGGTACTAAGGCCTAAATTAGACTTTTTATCAACCACCACAGACTGTTGATGGAGGCTAACTCCTCCACCCAGGAGTACGTCCTACCGTACTGACATGCCTGTTTCTCTGCCATGCAAGGAACACTATCTGCCTAGACATAATGGTTTCCACGTCCCTGTCAGTGAAGGTTAGTCACAGGGTACACAAGTTAGAAAAAAGGAAAATAGTCGTGAACTGAAAGCCAATTTTCATTTCACAACCTGTTTTTCTTGAAATCAATAACTACATCTCTTAGAAAAACGCAAACTTCTCAACCACGCTAATTTTGGCAAGAGTGAAAATGCACACTTAAAACCATCCGACAAGCATATAAAGTAATGGTGATTCAGCGTTATCAAACAGTGCAGGGTTTCAACAAAATGCCCGGACGGCTTGATATTATTTACCGAATGCAAATAGAGCTAAACAACTTTTAATGTTGTAAGTGCACATAAAAACTGTTTTAACACGTATTCAGTACAGTATAAGGGCTCCCAGGGGCACGGCCCGCAAGGGGTCTGAGGAAAAGGTGTAATCTGAAAATAGGTCGAATAGTATATTAAGTTAAATGCTTTTATTTTTATTATAAAAAAATTGACCCTAATCAAAATTTCGGCTCGTTGAAATTTCAAAACGTTCGCAGTATCATATTTTATATTGTTTTCATATAATCTGTAAAGAGCAAGTGCAATTGGTGACAGAACAAATTTTAAGACAAATTAAAGTTTTATCAGTAAAATACATGTTAGGTTTATTTATTTATTCTTAAAAGGCCAGATTAAAAATCATTTCCGCATAAGGGATTCTTAATGTTACTCACCTGATTTAAAAACGTTCATGCCCATCACTAAAACAGCTGGTTATAAAACGCTAAATTTCAACATCGTGTCTTCTTAATATTTTCATGCCTTAAGAATCCTCACAAATACTGAACGGTGAACTTTTTGTGATAAGGTGGGTTATTAAAATTACTCATTAAGCAAACATAATTTCCAGCATATTTAGGATACATAAATGAACCGAAAGTGTTCTAGATCTGTTTGTAATGGTTATGATTATATAAAGCCGCCACCGGATTTAATTAACACTCTGTATACAGGTATCTAATGTAGCAACGTTCGTTCTCTTTTTCTGTTGTATTAGCAAATAATGATTGCGATCAGGAAGATTCACACCCACACACAAACAGACACCACACACAAGTGCAGGGGATTAGGATCCAGCACAATTTCCGCGCTCTTTGTCACCTAGTGCACCACAATCAAAGCCTAACTTTTCTTATTTGTCAAGTTATTCTAAAGTGATTAATGTATGTAGATAGTGAACATCGCAGCGGGAAAATTATACCATATGATTAGTTTAAATTGTCGCAGAGCATTGCTAACTCAAGTGTCTAAGATTACTTACTGTATGATACGGGATGGTAATTACTAAGTATTATTTATTTAACTAAAGGTCCGTTTAAAATATTTCATACTAAGAAAAAATGGTTAAATACCCTTATATACTCTCCTATATATAACCTAGGCTTAACAGAACTCTCAATAATCTAGAAAGTACAACTTGATTTATTTAAATTAGGTTTTTGTTTAGTTGTAGATTTGTAGCGTTTTTAAAGCTACATTGATTTATTTTTTTTATTAAAACTTAAATTAAATCAAAATTTTGGGATCGAAATATTGGGACTTAATTTTAGATTAGATTGTGAAATGTCAGGGTAAAATCGAACATGTATTCCTTTGGCAAGTTAGCACTGGTAGTTTTAAATTGTTAGGAAGGCAGGTTGACTGCCTTGAATTGATTAGAACTTGTCTTATTGTGAGTATTGTTCTCCTGGTTTGATACAGCTGGACCAATGAGAGAGCTCCACGGATGTCCTGCAAAGGTGATTGGAAAGGGAAGTATTTAAGCGCCCGCTCATAATTTTCGCCCTTCTTTTGGTTATTTTCGTGAGTAAAGTTAATTGCAGTGCGCCGTTTTTCTTAAATTTTTTTCCGCGAGTGATTTTGAGGTAAGCAACACTTTATTGTACGTTTTATTGAAATAGTCATCCTGATCTGATTTTAAATTAATTTTGTTGTCTTTTTTATAGGAAAAAATTAAATTCATAGAAACTACAGAGCAATCTGAATAACTTATTCTCGAAGAACAATAGAGCATAATAGAATCATACAAGTTAAATTTGGTTCATGCTTGCAAGAGAAGTGAATTAAAATTGAACTTTGTTAATAACTTTAATTGAGATTTGAAAAGGTAGTAATTTATTAATATTTAACTGTAACTGTTTTATTGTGAATTATTAATTGAAAATTAATTGAACTTTAATAATTGTTAGAGAGAGACTTTTAATCTGAATTGCAGAGACTTGAAAGTTAAGGTTCAAATAGTGTAAAGAGAAGTTGAAATTTTTATTTTGAATTTTGAGTGAACTTAGAAGTGAACATTTTTATTTTTATTATTTGCAAGTGGTATTTCATTCTTATTTTAAAACTTTATTATTTTATTTTAGAAGAGAGCTCTGATTTTTAGTTTGACATATTTGATTAATATTTTTATTTCTTGCCAAAGGAATTTTTAAATTTACAAAAATGTTTGTCAATTCTTTGTGGAAAATAGAGTGATAAAAATTCTGAAACGTTGAACTTATTATTTTGCCAGTTAAAAATAAATCTATTGTTTTTATTTAGAACTGTGATTTTTATTTTAGACAAACCAGATAATATTTAATAGTAATACATAGTAACATTTAATAGTATTTAAATTTAGTAATACATTGTACTTAATATTCACTAGAATCTTTACTAATGAAAAAATATTTTATATCGTCTTGGATGCATTATTGATGATTTAAATATTAATACTCTGGAATATTAATATCAACAATCCAAGTCGTTATAAGATTTTAATCATTGCGGTCCCATTTTGAATTTAATGTTTTTAGAATTTATATCTGTTGGAAATATTGAGATATATAATTCAGCATGGTTTAATAAAGAATTAATTTGTTTTTGTTGTCTAAGATAAGTGCGTTTGTTATTTTTTTTTTAATTTAATGAATGTTCCTTGTTACAGCTTTTGCATATTTATCACTCATAAACTATAAAACTCTAAAACTGTAAGTAACTTTAAGTTCATGTATGTAATTGGAATGTATATACATTATTTAAAATAGCTGTGCATCTTTTCTCCTTGAAGCATTATAATCAGATATTTATCTTTTAATGTGAATTAGTAAATAATCAAATTTATTTTTTTAAGTTATTAAAATGTAAATAAAAAATATTAGTAATGGAATAATGAAACTTTGTTGAAGTTGTTGTATGTGTTAGCTTAATAACCTTATATAATTCTAATTAAAAAACAGATTTTAAATATTTTACCAGGAACTTTAAATTGAATACAAACTCTATACTAAATTACAATACTAATTAGAACATACATTACAACACATTAACAAAATCATTTATGAATAGAAAATACTTGTAGTCAGGAAGGTTTGGATCACACCTTTCTGTTGCTGTTTTAAAAGCGGGTGAAGTTATTCCGTTGCCTCCTGACATTGTAGTTGTCGTTTATGTCTAGCGATTTTAAAATTTATTACGCTTAATATTTCAAATTTTGACAGTGCTTCTAGTATATTCTATATTATTGCCTGACCATGACCTCTTGACATCGAAACGACGTTAGCACTCTTTATATTATTAATAATTGTTTAGCAGAATATTTTTAACTATTCTTATAAATTGTTTATCAAGTTAATTTAAAACTGTTACGAACTTTCATGTAATTGAGTTTAAAATATAATAGAGAATAATACAAGTCACCATTTTTCATTAGCATTATACTTGAATGCACAAGTTCATACAATTTATTCATTGCCACTATTAGTTTTTAATTAATTTTCACTGCGTGTTACAACCTAAAGGTAGCACTTAAAATACGATAAAATGATTATGATTCTAAAAATAAGGCAAGTAATTCAAAAATATAGTATTTGGCCTACTATAGTATTTGAGGGAGTCCAATCCTTTCCAATAGCCATTCTACCTAGTAAACAAACCGATCGAATGTCCTAAACTCACGAAATTAATTCGCAAATCTCGGAATATGTGAGTATACATTCGTGACTCTCCTGCTGACCAGCTGTATTCCCTACATTTAATTAATAGTATTTTAACTTTTGCTGCCCAAAACAATTGGTTGGGACAACTATAATAAATGCGCCAAGGATATACCTATTGTAAGAAAATTGTTGGCAGAATGTGGAACAATACCCTGTTTCGTGTTGATCTCTTCATTCTTCTTCACAAACTTGACGTCATTATACCATCTTGTGTTGTATGCTGCATACATGAATGTGTGCTCCAAATACATTTCCATTCTGAACAAAAAACATTTACAAATACATACTTAGGAAATTACAGTTTTGCCAATTATTTATACTACATAGTTTTATTGTTATTTTCTTCATGTTTATAAATTTTTAAATATAAATTCGTGTTCGTTTTATATTTTAAAATAAAACCATCAAAAATAAATCAATACAATATTATTTCCTTGTAATTCCACTATTTAAATATAAATTAATGGATTTTGTATCCTTACTGCACCCTACTTGACCAGAAAGTGCAAAAGAAGCATTTATTATTATTCCCATACTTGTGTTAGATAGCAAAATATTCATACAAAAGTTTACATTTAATTCTATTTCATACAAAGCATTAGGTATGTGCTTTAATCTCCATTATATAAAAACAGTCTGTTAATTCTATTTTTTCCATTCCTTATGTAAATGGATAAAGTATTGGTTGCTATGGCAATATTAGCACCTGTGGATTACTAAAGTCAGTACAGGATCCCATTAGCCTCCTAGAGAATTGTCGTATCCACACAAAAATAGTTTATTCTGGAATATTCCTTGGCATCTCAAATCTTATGAAAACTGTGAAGTCACACCACAAGCTTAGGTCATCCTAGAATATTCCGATCTATAAAACTGTAGAACGTTTAAAGAAAAGAAATACGGATAATATTTGTTAATTTAAACATTAAAATATGACTAATACAGAAATACTTACTGAGTAATGTTGGAAATAGAATAGAAGTTAACACCTCCCAAGTTTATGTGGTGAGAGCTTGTCATTACCGTATGCAGTTGATTGTTTGTACGATAAAGGGAACTCCACAGTTTAGAGATGATAGTACAAACAACAATGACGAAGAACGTGGTTATGACAAAATCTATAAGAGCAAACCAATCTTTCATCAACTCTTTCTTTCGGAACATTTCCTATACAGAAAACAAATTTTAACATTCAATTAAACAATTGCTTAATTATTTCATACATTATGTTTAAAATAGTATCATGTTTACGAGCTACATCTTCAGGATATTGTTCAATAGACCAAACGAAAGTTAAAATGAAACACAATGAATGGCCTAACTCTTTTCATTGTATCTCTTTATATACATGTTTTTATTTACAATATAATATTTTTCAAACAAAACACTCAACTGTAACAAGGTTTTCTCAACTCTATATAAATAGTACATGTAAATAAAAAGTCTATTTAAATTGGGATATAAAATTTTAAAATAGCAGCCATTTGAAATACAGTTATAATCTAAATTATATTGAAATATCAATTTTAAAGTTTACAAAAATAATTTATATTTAGTTTATAGTTAAAACACAACAAAATTTTACTCTAAAAGAAAACAATTGTAATGTATCCCTAGTGCGGTGTGTGTATCGGACAGAATTGTTTTCATATTTGTCTGATAACGACCTACTCTTATACTTATTTATATCTACTTATACATTATAATTTCAGACATTCATTATAATCATGTTAATTTAAACTTACACTTAAATGCTGAAACTCATTTTTCACTTAAGGGGTTGATTTTAAAACAACTCAAACTTGTTGAACTCCATCAGGGTTATTGTCTCATGTAGATTTCAACACAGTTTAACATCTACCTTTATAGATATTCAACCTTATCCTATTTCTACTATCGTTTCATTTGATATAATACATATTTTCACAACCCTGTTACTCGTTACGGGTAAGTGTAAGTTTAATGTTCTTGAAACTAAATGCTTTGCGAATTAATAACCTAATTGGCACGCTTAATATTTTTTTTCTCTCCCGAACATTGTAGCGGAACATCTTGCTGCCAAGCAAAACCTCGCGCGCCTTGTCCGTAAGTAAAATTTATACTTTTTATCATAAATTAGCTCTTTCGTGCAAGACATCTAATTTGAATGTAATATCAAGTAAAAACATAAATAGTAAAGAAACTTACTTTTGATAGTGTTTTATTTTAAGATTAATACGGATAATACCTATTGTGATTTCCTTCTGCTGAGACCACGTTGTCATGATTATAAGTTGTCTCGATAAATGGCTAATACAACTCGTTATTGGTAATAAACATCGTTATTTGGTTTTAGGCCAGTTAAAGTGCTTTTTAAGTATCATTACGACTTCTAGTACTTCCAGTATTCATTTTTTTTCTAGTCTACTAATATTAACTTTTATTCGATTACAGCTGCAATGTAGAGCCAAGATGCTGACGCCGCGCGTGTGAGTCACAATTAAACTTAAAGTAAGCTTTGCGAATCGAGTATCTATTACTACGACCTCATTTATATCCAACCCCATGTGTTTCGTCTATTCGGTACACATTGCCCCTTCCAAAAGAATGCCACTTTGATAGAATCATCCCCAAGGCCATCGATTTCTATACTTTCTTCATTGCTTCTAGGTATAACCTTCATAACCTGACTTCATCAGGTATATGACGAATCATCCTTACTTATATCAACAGTCGACAGACAATATCGTCCCACTAGCCAAGATATTTATTCGCACCACATTATCACATCCACGCACAACCAATACATTACTTTTGCCCCTTAACCTTTTAGTTTAAGGTACGCTATATATTGGAGATTATCTCCAAAGCTATATGAATAAATGAATAAATGAATTTATTTCCAATTAGTAACAACAAATATAAAAATACATATACATTGTTTGGAATATTAACTGGCCACTGTATCAAGTTATGTGACCAGTTTTGAAAGAAAAATATTTTAGAAACATATAAAATAAAATGAGTCTAGCATGTACTTAAAAAAAAAAACAATCGCCACCTCTGCAGTGTTTACATATCTTAAAATTAAATTTTATGGAAGTATACAAAATAAACTTAAACTTTACAAACAATAATTCCTTTAGACGTGTATTATAAAACAAACAGGAGAAGCAAAAAAGAAAAAACAAATAAGAAAAAAACAAAACAGCAAATTATTTCATATTACATTAACGTT
Source organism: Homalodisca vitripennis (assembly GCF_021130785.1). Lineage (NCBI taxonomy): Eukaryota > Metazoa > Arthropoda > Insecta > Hemiptera > Cicadellidae > Homalodisca > Homalodisca vitripennis. The sequence continues at coordinate 152,322,515 of NC_060210.1, read as the reverse complement.
AAGATAACCTATGTCTTGTTGCATTGAAAGCCAAGTAATTGATTTTTTTACAAAAAGTTATTTAAATTAGCTGCATTTTTTATATCAAGTGGAAGAAAATTAAAAATATTTCGGACCTAAATAAGTAATTGAATGTTTAAAAATGGTTTTGTTCACTTTTGGTAGTCTGTAATTTCTGTTATGTGCGAATCTTGTTGCGTATATATAAATTATTGGTACCTAAGTTACCACTTCTGACAAAAAACAATCTTAATACTTTAAAAATGAATAGATGCTGAATAGGCAAAATCTTTAATTGGCTATAAAGAGGAAAAGAGCTTTCTCTCTTTGCCTTCTTTAAAATTATCCTTAAGAAATAGTTTTGTGTTGTTCTTAATCTGTTTATTAAAAAGTTATAAGTTTCCACCCCAACACAATATGCCATACTGTAATCTGGAATTAATAATTAGTGCAAAATAAAGAGATCTTAACAATTCAATGCTACAAAAATTTCTTAAAAAATAAAACTTTCTAATAGTAGATGTTAATTTTCTTATGTAGAATGGAAATATGTTCTTCAAAAGTAAATTTTTTTATCCAATGTAATTCCTAAATATTTGAAAGTGTTTACTTTTTCTAATGGTTGGCAATTACAAAGAATCATGTTGCAAGATGCAGAATGGAATTTTACAGGAACTGGCAATTCAAAATTTTGAAAACTGAAATTTAAAAAATTTAGATTTGTTTACATTAACTTGCATTTTGTTTATGAGGCACCATTTACGTAATAATAATAGGTCACTATTTATTTGTTCGCTAATAGTTTAATTCATTCTCATGTGAGTAAAAAAATGGCTATATCATCCGCAAAAGCTGTAATTTTCCCGTTAAAATTCAATGTTAACAAATCATTTATAAATATTAAAAAATAAGACAGCAGATATCACCGATCCCTGCGGAACCCCAGATTCAACCGTTCTAGTTGAGCTGAAGGTATTTTGAATCTTTACTTGTTGTTTTCTATTTGTAATGAGAGTCCTAAACCAACTCCAAGCAATACCTCTAATTCCTGCATATTCTAACTTGTTTAATAGAATTTTCGTGGTCAACCAAATCAAATGCTTTCTTGAAATCTATAAAAAAGTCCTGTACATTTTAATCTGGAATTCAAACTGCTATAAATGTTTTCTGTTATGTAAGTTAAAGCGTCTTCTGTAGATTTTCCTTTTACGAAACCAAATTGTCGTTTACTAAAAAAATTCAAATTGTCTAAATATTTTAGCAGTCTTTTGACCATTATTTTTTCAAAGAGCTTAGAGAAAACAGAAAGCAAACTAATGGGTCTTATATTGTCCAATTGAAAAGAATTATTTTTCTTTAAAATTGGAACAACTGAACTTAACTTCAACATTTCAGGGAAATGCCCGTGCTAAAACCAATGTTGATTAAATAAACCAGTATTGGAGCGATTTCATCCTATAATGAATTTTAAACAACTCAACACTAATCTTATCAAAACCTGTTGATTTTGAAACATATTGGAGATTAATTCAAAAATTGTGAGTGTGAGTTGTCTGTAAGAATTAAGGCAACGTTTGAGCCACTGAATTTTCCTATTAAATTTCCTTTCGTATTTTTCATGTTTATAAAGTCTTATTGTAAGGGAATAAGTTTCCTTTATTGCGTGAAAATTACCTTGAATTTTAACGTTTTCAGACATGTTTTCTTTCAACATCAACATTATACAAGTTCCTATTCCTTTGCTATTCTACCATCTAATAGTAAATAATTGTATATTTATATTTTGTACTTTACATTACATAACAAATTGCAATTTAAACATGACAATCTCAAAAATATACGTCTTATGACACTACAAAATATATTTAAAATACTTTTGGTTCAATGATGTCAATGTTTCTATGAAAATTGTATTCCTTGATTTAACCTAGGTACTTTAAGACTTATTAAGTTATATTTATTTAATTCACACAACATAAACAGCTTTAGAGTCTTGTAAATTATCACATAGTTTGCAATAGCATCAATATCTTGATTTTTATCTATCCTTTTTTTAAGCGGACCCACACGAGTATAGCAGCCGGGTATAGATTAAGTTTTGACGAAATTATCTCAATTATCAAAATTTAAATTGTGACACTCGTATAGATAAAATATAATTCTCATTGTAACATAATAATTTTAGATTTAAAAATAAGAGCAATGTTTATTGAGTACGAAATTGACATTAGAATTAGAAATAAGGAAATGTTCAGAATACACAGTGGTTTTCACTTATTACATTATATCATCGTAAACCGTTACTTATATTACATTATATCATCGTAAACCGTTACTTATATTACATTATATCATCGTAAACCGTTACTTATATTAACACTAGTACGTACATGTCTCTTTGCTTGAGTAAGTGGAGAGTACATTGGATGTTTTCTTATTGCTAATACTTTGGCTAGACTCTCTTCGTTATTTTCAAGGACCACACGCATAGCTTCCTTGTAGGTGACTGCATGGGTATTTACTTCATACATCCTCTAAACAAAATAAAACAATGTGAAGACTATAAATAGAAACCAATTAATTAATACAAAATTCAATAGTGCAGAACCTTTCAATAATTTAACCATTAATTACTTATTTTATTTAACTTTACATACAAGATTATCTTATCCGAAATTTATTTAAATTTAGAATTTTGTTCTAAAGTACAATATTTTTTTGGTTTATATGTACACGACAACTATTGGAAAACTCATTTCATTATTTTATTAGATGTAAAAATGTAAATGTCTTAAATGGTAGTGATATTGATGACAGAAAATCTCTTGTTTTCAGTTAATACGAGTGGCATTGTAAAAAAATATTAAAAAACATTAGTAGTAAAAATAAATTAACATAATTGTAATAATATTTTCATTCTTCCCATCAACGGTGCAACTGGATTCTTATACTTTACATGAGAAAGATTTTGATAATGTGTCAATGTATTATAAATATAAAACTGATAATGACAATTAATTTGTTCCCAAAAAATCATTTTAAATTAACTGCTAGTAACTAAATAAGACATTTATAGTTTAATTTAATAAGATGTCGCAGACAATTTTAGTATCTCGTTACATGAATATTGTTCTAGAATACAGGAGCAACTGCACCAAAAGCAAGGTATACTGGAGCTAAACTCAACATTCATATTCACTAAGATGTGTTATAATAAAAATGGTTTAAAATGTAAATTTCTATAAAATGTTTTGAAAATGAAATTGAATCATTTATATTTTTCTGAAGAATATAAATAAAATATATTTTCTTAAAAAAATATATTTTTACTAGAAAATGAAGGTATACATTTACTAAACAGTTCACCCTACAATCAATTACAAATAGTTATTTACCATATGACTAAAAGTTTCCCTCGCCTCCAAAACTGATCCTTCCACCACTGTCTGCTACTGGGGTTCCGAGATCCGACCTCCACCACCGCGTCACTCCACACCTGAATCCCCTTGGATTTTGATGATTTCCTGGTAAATATACCTATCTTTACAACAGGTATATGCAAGCTTCCCCGCTTCCACAAAGTGCCCGTGCACAGATCACTTAATTATGAGCTGTAAAATGTTCATTGAGGCAGATCTTCCGAGACGGAAGTTTGATGACAGATCCTCAGTAGGAAGTATATTATCCTTTACCGCGGCCAACCATCACGCTCTCATAGTTCTAGAAATACTCTGTTTTATTTTATTGGGGTAATAGCGCGGCTACCGTAGTGTTGCCAACGATGACAAATGGAAATATCTCCTCGATTAAAGTCGATCCCTAGAAATTGGGAATCCTCTCCATGAGGGCAAGAATATGTTTCCACCCAGTCCATGGTACTGTATACAAGCAACCTAAATCCCTACCTTAACAAAATAACATAACTTCCCGGAGATATTCATGAATCAGTAGTAACTGTGTACAAACTAGTTGAAGAATTGGGTTTCGAGTAAGATACAAATTGTTTGCTATGAAGGCTACGAATTTTCATACACAGATCTATTCTTTTCCGTCCATTGTTTAAAAGCATTGTTGAATGAAGAAAATTAATATTTGATGAAAAATAGTGCCACACAAATAAATATAGATCAAAATCTATATTTATGTGATGTAAAATATAGCTGCTCTCGTGGTTGTATGAAAAATATTGTTACTAGTACGTAAGGTCGTGGTTACTTCTAAAAAACTCAAGTTCGATCCAGTCAGGGGGCCTGGATGTTTCTTCTCCTTATCTTCTAAAAATGTTTAAACATAGATCATAACTATCTGTACAATATTAGTTTTTCATCTGGTTGACATTTACCTGGAAAACTAGTGTGAGGATAATTGCGAAGAATATTATCTTGGTTGGGCTTGAAACAAACGCGTCTGCCCCTAAAGAGGCTAATACTGTCGAGAGCCATTTTTCACTTTTTACTGGTCCAAGTTTCAATCCATAAAGCATCACAAAATAAGCAGATACAAAAATTACAGCAATACACAATGTCCTGAAACAGTTATGAACAAGTAGTCCTGTAAATCTTCATAAACAATATGTACAATTTTAAACACAATAACTTTGAAATAACAAAAAGTTAAGGATGACTGTTGAATAATAAAAATTCGTTTTTATTAGGACATTTCCTTAAAATTATATAAAACATTTGCAAAACCCATAACAATGAGCATTCTTGGAACAACTGGACATTGTTTATAATACTGGAATACCTGGTCACCTCACATTATGCACATAACTTTGACAAGTTGTTACCATTTCTTTGACTTATTCGTATTTCTGAGATTTATATGGATCTCATACACACTTGGAATATACAGGGTGTCAATTAAGTCTGGAACCTCTTTTTTAATTTTTAAACCACAATATAAAAAAATACCAAAGTTCACACGCGCTTACTGGTGATAGTAACGCATAAATCTGCCCAATTACCGACCCGATAATCCCTTTGGGGGACGGTCCACAAGGAGTCAGACAAAATTCTTAAATAGCAGCATAGGTCAAGTTTGGTATCAAATTAAAGGCCTTACTTAGCAGAGTACAATGTCACAAACCGGACTTCAAAAGGTGGATTCATTCAGTAGTTATAGCTATTTGAATTTTAAAACAATTGAACAATGTAAATTATTAAGTATTACAAGTAAACACCAATTTTTAAGTACCTGTGATCAAAGTAAGTGTTCAAAATGTTCCCCTCCCATCGTCTGGCAAGGTCCTAGGCGGTTGTAAAAGCCATCCACTGCATTTTGAAGGTAGTCACGAGGAATATCTTGAGATTCTTGGACTATGAGATTTCTTAGGTGCGCCAAATATCGAGGCTTAGTACGATAAACTTTATCTTTGAGGTATCCCCAAAGGAAAAAATCCAGCGGAGATAAATCAGGGGAACGAGCAGGCCACTCTACTGCACCATGTCTTCCAATCCATCTGCAAAGGAATATTCTATCCAAGTATTCTCTAACAAGGAGAGCAAAGTGTGGTGGCGCGCCATCTTCTTGGAAATAAATTCTTTGAAATTGTCGACCAAGAGCAACTTTTAGTGCAGGAATTATCTCATTTTGGAGCATTGCTAGATACGAGTCACCATTTAAATTACCATTGATAAATAATGGGCCCATAATTTGATCTCCTGTAATACCTGCCCAAACGTTAAGTTTCTGTGGATGCTGTGTATGACTCTATCTGCCACTTTCACATTCTAACAGTAGTTGTGTTATTGGTAATAATTATTGATTCCTGGCTTCGATTACTACATTGTCAGATGATGGGAGGGGAACATTTTGAACACTTACTTTGATCACAGGTACTTAAAAATTGGTGTTTACTTGTAATACTTAATAATTTACATTGTTCAATTGTTTTAAAATTCAAATAGCCATAACTACTGAATGAATCTACCTTTTGAAGTCCTGTTTGCGGCATTGTACTCTGCTAAGTAAGACCTTTAATTTGATACCAAACTTGACCTATGCTGCTATTTAAGAATGTTGTCTGACTCCTTGTGTACCGTCCCCCAAAGGGATTATCCGGTCTGTAATTGGGCAGATGTGTGCGTTACTATCACCAGTAAGCACATGTGAACTTTGGTATTTCTTTCTATTGTGGTTCAAAAATTAAAAAAGAGGTTCCAGACTTAATTGACACCCTGTATATTCTCATTTAGAACACATGGGACCCGAGCCTATCTAAGCATATGAGGAAAAATCTTTATTTTGTTTTTCCATCCCTTTTTTGTTTTATCTTCCATCTGTTCTATTAACTCATCAATTTATCCCAATTTAGGCTTCTTCGAATAGAGAATTTGTTTTTCTCTATTAATACGTTTCTCCAGGTATTTTTTTAGTTCCAACTTCGGACCGACTTATTTTTTCATCCACCACTTGTCCATAGTATCTACGCTTCAAACAAGACCTTGTGTTGCAAAGATTCTAGAGAAAAGTACGTGCAGTTATACAAAATAAAACAGCATCGGAAACCATCTGCAGACATTTTAGGGCTCAAAATGTTCACATCACTTTTACCCATTGTGCTCCAGATTTGTTTCGGGACAATTAAGCTACTCTATCGCTCAATCAAATCCTATAGATCGCCATGAACCGTAATCAATTTTTTTTGTTTTTTTTTTAGGAGAAGCTGATCCCCTTTTTGATTACATAAAATAAATATAATTATTTATATATAAATATTGATTATATAAAAATGAAGACACTTGCAAAATTTCAAGTTCATAATTCAATTCGATCTCAAGATATTTTACTACATACTGGCCCACAATGGAACTTGCCTTATAGAAATAAATCTTATATATGTATGTGTGTGTGTTGGTATGGTTTCAGTTTTGTAGGCCTACTAAATTATATTACATTTTCATATGGTTACAACTTTGGTTAAAATATAACATAAACGTATGTAGAATAAATTCATATTATTCTCAAGGAAGTAGATGCAACAGTAGGGAAACATTGTTTCATATACTATTGATGTCTTAATATGTTATTATACAAATTCAGAAGGTCAGTCAGACAGGAAATTCGGGTAAAATAGCAAGGTATCCTGACTCAATCAAGTACAGAAACAGGAGAATGCATAGTACATAACTTGGAAAGGTAAAATTACAATTTCAAACTGTATAAAAGGTCATATTGTTACAGTGATAACGGTTATTACGTATTATCTCTTATTTATTGGTAGAAATAATTCATTTGTATTGACACTTTATTACAGAGGTCAAGATTTCGCAAAGTAGTTGTGACACCATATGAAGATCTAAATTACTTATATTGATAGCAGGTAATCTTCTTACAAGAAAATAATACATTTTAGGAAGGCTCTCTTTTTCTTTATGCATTAGTTGTAGTGCATTTTTTCAATTTTGGTCCAACCTACCTTTAAATATGGGCGGCATTCAAATGCCTGCTAGAATGATATATATAAGACACCAGTTTGAATAAAAATACAGTTAGATAATTAAAAAATAAATCATCTTAACTATATCCTGTTCCAGTTTAATAACTATAATTTACTTTGTTCTAAATGTACAGTTGAAATTTAGCACTACAGCGTACATTAGAGTGAGGCCTTAATGTTTTATACTCGTTGTTAATGCAAATTTCAATACTAATATTTTCGTTTCTAAACATTGTGTCCGACGGGTAACCCGACAAACCTTTCATCAAAATAATGAAAAGATTCAAATCGGTTTGTTAGTGAACTACGGCAAACGAACGATTTCGCCTAATTTTCTAGGAAAGGATGGAAGATACTTGTTAAAGTTATTGGATTTTATGTAAAGATGAGGTGAAAAACGAAATAAAATACGTCCCAGACCTATTACACCACCCATTTCTGAGATATCAGATAAAATATACAAAATTCGGTCTTGCTATATCCAAAACAAACAAGCTTATTGAGATTTGAAGTACATTAACTTAATTTAATGGGTAAAATACATGCAACATTTTTAACCAAAACTTTTAGAGAATTTATTCCGAAAAGAATAATGTAAAATAGACTAAGAGTAAACAAACAGGTAATATTTAAAAGGTAAACAGTTACAAAACATTGTATGTTGAAAAGCAAGATTTTTTAAGTACACCGTCATTTGAAATGCTTTTAGTTCATGGAAAATTTAGAGTTGGCAACACTGCTGCAACAATACCTAAATACAAATTATTATTGTACAGCTTTCCAACAATTCAGCTGTTGCAGTAACTCTTTTAACATCTTTGATCTGTGCAGTGTGTGTGTATTGTTGTATATTTCTACTTTATTCATATTTTTAACGACTACATTACATTTATATTTTCAAATGAAGAGTGCTCAGAAATTGTTTTCTGCTATGGTTTTGACAATGGAAATAGTCGTGAAGCTAATCATGAATATAAAAGATGATTTCCGAATAGGTTATAGATTATCGTATATCAATGCTCCCTATTCCAATGCTTACAAATAGAGTATTGTGTTATGTTACCATGCCAATGTAAACCATATTTTCCTCTTCTTAATGACTATGTAGAATGGGGGTAACTGAATCGGTGACAAAGGTGGTGTTCTCGTGGTTTCTACAACCAACCGAATAAAGTTACGGTACACAGATTTATCTGGAATAATATAATTTACGTATTAGTAATGCAATGGTAAAATACTAATTGATTGTAAAATACAACTTTTCCTGTCAAGTTACTTGATCTACAGTGGAGAGATAATATGCTGCAACAAACATGTGTCTTAATCTACAGTAGACAGATAATATGCTGCAACAAATATATGTGTCTTAATCTTCAGTAGACAGGTAATATGCTGCAGAAACATATGTCTTAACCTACAGTGACAGATAATATGCTGCAACAACATATGTCTTAATCTACAGTAGGCAGATAATATGCTGCAACAACATATGTCTTAATATACAGTAGGCAGATAATATGCTGCGACAAATATATTGTGTATACACATAGCAATAAGAATAAATACATTTTTATCATACACGTACAAGTATCAAACAACACGGTAATGAAGTGTCTATTTTTGAAGTGATGTATTTCTTAAGCGGGATATCTATGTACGTTTTGAAAGGGGGAAAAAGTTTCGTTTCGTGTCACTGACCGTCACCCATCACGCATGTTCGCTCTGTAGCCGCTAGAGGCTATTGCGGCCATTTTGATTTCAGTGCGTTTTTCCGCTCAGTGGCTATCCAGCCATGCTAGTGAGAGGTTTTTCGCTCCTTGTTTGAAGTGACTACTTGTTTTGGCTGACTACGTATGTATGTTTTACTACATTTTTAGAAAAAAACTTTCGTTTCACGTCACGCATGTTTGTTTTCTATATGCTTTCAAGTAGTATAATACTTTACTGAAACGTAAAAAACCATTACATAAACATCTGATCTGAACTAACAAACGTTGATGTTAATAAAAAATGTATTAGTAGAGATTATAAGGGAAATTCAAACCACAATAACATAAAATTTCAAACAATAAGTGAGATAACGAAACGCTAATCTATTATTGTTTTACAATGACGTGTTTTTAACTGTTCGATCAGTTTCCTCATATTATTATTAACGTAAAAATGTAGTCCAAAATATCCCATCGTCTGGATCTATCCCTGTTTCTGCAGACTTTCCTTTGTTATGGAATTTTTAAGTTTAGGTTCCTTAACCTCCAATTTGTCAATTCCTACTGTGCAATTAGTAGTTATGTTTATTTTACCACACTAAAAAACTTCCAACGCAAAAATATTGTTGCAAAGAGATCGAATTGTATGATAAAATACTGGTTTTAATACATTTAAAAACTACTAACTTATTTTTTATTGAATCAAACGTAAAATTGATTAACTTACTGCATATTTTAATAGCAGTTTTTGAAATTCATGGGATTCTAAATTGAATTTCAGAACTATTTATATTAATTCATTTTCCAGCACACTACTAGTTTCGTCGTGAGGGTATTTAAAAAAAAGGTTAAAAATAATATATTAAATCTTTTCTATCTAACAAAGCCGTAGTGTAGTTTAATCCCGAAAAAATTTAGTCTGTCTGTTTATTATAATTCTAATCTCTATTCAATTACATTAGCCCTTTCCTTATACTCACTTAAAAATAATTTACGTAAAACATAATAAATACAAATTTTGCTCAAGAAACGTCAAAATCAATAAGTTAACTTTTATAAGATATTTTAAATGTAACAATATCAAACGATACAAACACATATGGAACAAGATATGGAACAATTATAAATTCTGTGGTTACAACATGTTCAGCAATATTTTATCCCAGAATATTTATTTCTAATTTCAGTCATCATAACTAAATAATTTTATTTTTGTAATATAATTACATGAAAATGAGGTAGCTGTATCTGAAATACAAGACTGTAGTAAAAACTATACTGACTATATAAATATTTATTACTTTAACATTAAGAAGTCAGTAATTATTGTAATATATTATGAAATGTAAAACATATTACAAATATATGTATTATATTTATAGAAAACATAACACTTTTTAATGAAGTTGAAGTCTGAAACTATTAGAGAATTTAGTGTCTCATAATATTTTTAAATGTAAAAATTAAAACATTACTATTTAATAATTAGGGAACGTACTTTTCAAGATATGTATCCACAGCTCATCATATCCATATCACTCAAGATAGTTTATGCATATAGTTATAAGTTATTATTATATAAACAAATATAACACATTTTAAGCAGTTCCTACAGCAAGAATAAAACAAATACACTTGAAACTAATTAAAAACACTTAAACAAGATGGAGGACTATGTACTTTGTGCTTACGTCTAATCCTGCTCACCACTTGTCTTCATCTTTTAAATGAAAATAAATGGTATTCTATACATAGTTTTATACAAGGCATGGGTACGTCGTACCACATTTTGCTTTATTGCTATCTTGTTATTATTATATTAGCCTTAAAGCAGCGTTTAACAATAAACAAAATCTATAATTATATCTCGTTATTATAGAGATAGCTCTAGCATGCATTTGGGTATGATTAGTTTTGGGCTTAAAAAAAGTATTGAAAATACACCAACTACTCTTTTGATATTTATCGTCTTCATAAAGCATAAGCAATTCAAAAGATTACACTGTCTAGCTTTATCTCAAATGTTGTTATTACTTCAATACGACAGCATTCGGCATAAACCGAGTTAATCTTTAAATTATTGTCCCACCATTTCCATACAGATGACATTGATAGTTAACACAGCAAAATTCCATAGAGAAACAAGAACCTTAATCTAACCCGATATTGGTTATTTAGAAAAGTAGATACTTGCAAAATGCCAAAAGCCCATAATTCATCTCGTTCTGGAAATAATCTGCTCGAGACAGACAAACAGGAGTCGAATTCTCCTAGTCATTCAAAATACACATTTCAGTTCGTTATCAATATATCTCGCAAACATTTAGGTTTCGCTGACACATAACCAAATTCCATGGACCATCATTGAACTAGCCTTTAATAAAGAAATCTCCATGAAAATTCTTACTTTAAATTTCCATTCTCGAGATATCAAGCTGATGGACAGGAGAAATATTGCCAGACCCTAAGTTTAAGGCTTCGCTAACTTAAGTCAAGTACCGACTAGATGTATATTATATTTTACTTAGTTCATAAAGCTGAATTTTTAGTTGAATATTAAGAATTATTACCTCTTACAATCTAAGAAATACAGATTTAGATAGATAATTCTTACATTTTTAAACTTTAAAGTCAAATACATTCTTGAAGCTCTTTTCTTATTGGACATTATATATTAATATAAACAAACTCTCTAATAATATCAAGTTTTTATTTTTGTGAGGCCTTTCGTACTCAGTGAGAACAAGTTCGGACCCACACAACTGAATACAAGTAATAATAACAATAGTAACATAAACAATTTTGTACTTAATAAAAACATCATGTCATTAAAAATACAAAATAAAAAAATTCCTTGATGCATATGAAACAATTTTTATAAAAAAGAACCAAAATAATCTGGTAAACAACGAACTTTGGCCTTTTCAAAATTCACCGTTACTTTATTTGATTTAACTAAATATCACTTTATTTTTTTATATATACATAATATAACATACTGTGCTGTCATAGAATATTGTCTCTTTGTATTTTTAATGACATATGTTTTATTTATTTAGTACAACATTTTTTATGTTACTATTGTTATTATTACTTTTATTCAGTTGCGTGGGTCCGAAGATGTTCTCATTGAGTACGAAAGGCCTCACAAAAATCAAAACTTTATATTATTGGGGAGTTTGTTTAAATTAATATTTAAAGTCACAGTTTAAAAAATATTTGTTAAAAACTAATAAAAAATCAATCAAACTCTCACTGTTGCTATACAAATTGAAAATTTCCGTTTAAAGAACTTCATGTTCTATAAATCTTACAAAATCACATTTTTATCTAAAATTTAAGGATAATAAGGATAACGGATAAATAATGTTTTTAAGATTTCTCAAAACAAACAGTGTACTACAAATAAATATGCTCTCCATCTCAATATATTTAAAACCCCAATCCAATATACAGCTCAATATATTTCAAAAATTAAATAAAAAATTCTGAATCAAAAGTCCGTTCTTATTACTTACACGTTATCGTAAGTAGTAATTCAGAACTATACCAAAATATTCAAAGATTGAATCAAAGTTCGTGTATTTACTATTAAATTAATTTTTCCTTTACACTTTTTTACACAATCTTCTTAGTAGAAAGAGACTAAACCTATAAGAATACATAAATAACCTTATATATGAAAAAATAACGAAAAAGTGACCAAGTCTGTCCCCTAGTTACGCCCAAGTTCCTCCCTTCCATTTCCTCCGAAATTACGTAACAGCCATTGGAATGGTCCAGCATCAAACCATTTGAAAGCAAGAACTATATACGATAGGGGCACTTTAATAAGTTTGATATACGTTATTTTAATAAGTTTGAAAATACTTACTAGCCTCCCGGAAATATATCCTGTGGCCTTGCAGTAGTAAATGATCAGCCTTGCACCTACAGTACGTGGAATGTTATTTAGTAGGGATTCTGACTTAAGTGAAAGCTATGAGAGCGTTAGAACACAGGGTAGAGTCGTAAGAGTTGAGCAAACTAAGAACCTTTTTAGAATTTTGTTCTCAATTTTTACGAATTCACTACCACAAGCTTGAATTATGCACGAATTCATTACTATAAAGTGACAATAAGATAAACGGTGGTACATTTCATACCATTTAAATTGACTGAGCATTAGTGAACATTTTTAAATTGTTCTTAGAGGTAACTATCATGACGATGAAAAAATTGTAGAATAAGATTATTTTGTAAACAAACTAAATATAATCGTATGACATTTTAACATATGGTGACATAGTCACTGATAACACCTTAATATCCGTAAGATGTCTCGACTTTAAAGTTCAAAAAACTTAATACTTCATTTCTACATAGATAATGAATTATAAGATGGTGCTTTTCCATGCATGGAATTTGGCTGAGTGTCTTTGAAGGTTGTCATTTAGTAGGCTGACACAATTTCCTTTCGTATGCCGCTGGAAAGTCCTTTGCCTGCTTATCTATCCGTTGTGTATATATATACTTGAAATTTTTAGGACTCAATTGAAATGAATCCGACACAATGTGACGTACCCCTACATTGTAGAATACAATTTACTTTCATTTAAATTGTCTTAGGTAAGGGCATTAGTCTGAAGGACAACGTAAATAGTGTTTGTATTCAACTTTTTTAATTAGTTAAATAGTTTGAGACTGGTTTTGTTTGAAGTATATTCACAACTAAAGAAACCGTTCAATTTATTAATAGTGATATAGGATACTATATACATATTTAACATACTTACTGTGTTTTTCTTCAGTTGTACCCTCCTCTTTACATGTCTGAACAGACAAGAGTGTCGATTTTTTTACTTTAATATCATAATAAAAACCGGTATAACTCCTAACGTACAGTGAGGGCTTGTATCTAATGTCATATATGATAGTATAGCTTCTCCTGAAATTATACGTGAATAAGTTATGATAATAATACATCATGCAATTTATTTATTTTATTATTCTACATAGTATAAGAAAAACATGTTTGTGTATAAAAAAAATATTTTAGAATTTTGAGGCAAATATAAATATATTAAATACAAAGTACTAGCTCTTTCCCGCGGCTTCGCACGCTTTTCCTAAGCGTTACCCGTGTATGTGCACTTCTGGCTCAAGTAAATTATATTTACAACGCCGATGTACAGTTTGCTTTGTTGCCACAATCAAGAAATCTGTATATCTTTATAGCCATTGTACACGTACACGTGTTTTATTATAACGAGGTCTAACACTCAAGCTTTAAGTTCAACCAGAAATTTATCTTCAAGACAAATATACATCTTAACTTAGCGCCTTCAATTGTGTTTGGCTATTAAATATTCGTAACTTTCTCGTAATTGGAGTTTATAATGTGCATGCGCTTTGAAAACTATTATCTTTGGCATCGCCACCTGGAGACGAGTTACATCAATAGACATAGTATAGAAACCTTCTTCGTAGAAAAATACATATACATACAAATTTTCGTAATGATCGGTCAAATAGTTTATGATTCCATAAAGGACAAACACACAAAAATAATATAGATTCTGAGACCAAATGTTAGTGCGTACATTGAAATAGGTCACGACATAGTTCTACACATAGTTACGTACTCGTGAACTATTTCAATGTACGTCCCTAACATTTGGTTACAGAATAATTTAAATTTAATATATTTATATTTACCTTAAAATTCTAAAATATGTTTTATGCACAAACATGATATTATTCACAAACATAAGACCGTTAAACTGGGATATTTTTTCTAAATTTATTTGTCTATGATTTACATATTAATTAAACAAAAGAATTTAGTAGTATTAGTTATTTGCCGGTTAAAAAATGTTATATTTGACCATTTATAATGGAATTTATTCCATTTAATACTAATATTAGAATTTAGTACAGTAAGATCAATTTTATCAGGCAAACGGAGCAACTTTGAGTCTGAATTGTCTCTGTGTCTGTAGTAAAATAATAAATTATAAGACAGAGATATCTAAATAAATTATATTATTCCTTGTATTTTTTTATCATTAGGCTACATTTTACTTTTACTTACGAGAATATTCATCACTCCAATGAATCCAAAAATTATTAATACAAAAATTTGTTCATGAGTTACATTTACTGTGCCCAGTCTTTGTAAATCTATTGTATGGATCGTTATTTATGATCTGTTCAAAACAAAATAAACTATTAAAATTTATGTATCGCATGGTAACTTTTTGGTGAGTTTTCTCCTTCTCGTCGGTATTTATGAACTTTACATTTAAGACTTTTAAAAGGCCGCAGTGATGAAATTATTAACAATAGCGTTTCACGAAAAATTATAACATCGTAAAAACCATAACATGCAAAATTACAACACCCCTAAAATGTTCCTGTGTTATGATTTTTGTACTAAATGCTTACGCTATTCGATGCGAAAAATAGCACGGCGTGCCCCAAAAAACATGTATTCAAATGCTTTTTAAAGTTACTGCATATATCCTTTTATCCACGCTTTCACTTTTCTGCTTAATAATAGGGAATTCATAAGCGTATCTCTTATCATGAGATAAGTAATGGCTATTGGAATATTTTTATATTTAAATTTCCGTGTTAAACTCCATAGTTATTACTGAATAGCGTTAAACACTTCATTATATTTTCATATATAGAAAGCCAGGAGGAAGAATCATGAAGTTTGATTCTGCCAGCATTTTTAGTGAAAACACGCTGATGTAATATATGAAGGAATTCTATGATAATTTAGAACAGAAGTATGCATAATTGTGTAATTTATTAATTAAGCATTTATGCTGGATTTCAAAACAAACCAAGTAGTTTTTCATCATTGCAAAAAATTCAAACTGTTGCATCTATAAAATTCACGAATTAATTTAAATCCAAATGGACAAACACTTCTGCCTGTGTTTTTGTTCTTCCTACATACTATTCTCGTTTTATTCTTGACTATTATTTTGTTAGATGAGATTATGAATTTTTTCAGAATCACCAAAGTTGCTAACTGTAATTACAGACATTTTTATTCATATTAAACTATTACTTTTAGTCTAGAAAACTAGTTGTTCAGT
The DNA here is from genome assembly GCF_021130785.1 of Homalodisca vitripennis. Lineage (NCBI taxonomy): Eukaryota > Metazoa > Arthropoda > Insecta > Hemiptera > Cicadellidae > Homalodisca > Homalodisca vitripennis. Next base: position 152,306,274 of record NC_060210.1, on the reverse strand, counting down.
CTAGAAATTGTATTAACTTTTATAAACCTAATCAGTCTCTTATCCCTCATTAATGCAAAACAGACTCACTGCTCTCGCTGCTCTCTCCATGGTGTCTCATTCCTAAAACATTGCACCTTGTATCTGATGATGCTTATAATTCTATTTGCTTTAGCCAAAGGTTCGCTGCGCTCGCTTTTTTCTACAATAATTTAAAAAATGTTATCATAACGAATGAAAACAGGTATGATATCGAGAATCATCGATACCTCGATACCGTTAAGTATGAGTAATCATTTATTGAGCAATATAACTCGGTTTCATTGATTAGTTTGCACTAATGCAATTCTTACGGTATTTTTCAAAAACGGTATTAGTCAATGGGTTGGGGCCCTGAGAAAGGAGAGAAAAATGCTTCCTTAGTGCGGCTTTAGGACACAAGATAAATCTAAATACATTTCATTTCTTTATCTTTTACAGTTTTTACTGGGGATTGATTAATAATACAGGACATATATTTTTATATATAGCAATTATACGTGGTTCCGCTTGAAATTTCCTTCCGATAAAAATTGATACCATTACAATATTCTTCTTAAATTACATTCAAACCACTTATGAGACAAGAGATATAAAAATCTCTTGATCCATTTTACTTCTACTTTAAAGTGCGTTGTTTTGGAGACGTGAAGTTATAGAGTGAAACAGTTATTATGATTATCTGCAAAATAATCTGTTTAGTAACAATCGAACTATTCTAGGCCATAAGTTACCACAATTATGGTGTAATAAATTATGGAGCTCAACGCCAAATTGATACCGAAATAGGCATTATTTATAGGTACATACTGTTATTATAGGATTATATGTTAAGCGAATTTACGAATTAATTTTAATGAAGCATTGCGCGTTTATGGGCATTTCTAGTTCGAATTAATTAAATTTTTTACGCTTTGGATGATTTTGCCTTAAACGAAACATGTCAAAAAATCTCAAACAGTATGACTGTGCAATTCAATTCAAATCTTTATTCGTCACAAGACGTCACATATTATAGCAGTGCTATAGTAACAGGTGATATTGTAAACTGTTGTAAACTATATAATTCATGCAAGTAGTGTTTGTCAATATATATCATTTAAGTGCTAGTATAGAAATTTTATTATTATTAGTGATACTGAATAAATATACAAACGAAATAATAGAACACTGTGGTATTAAATAATATATATGAAATTCAGATAAACTTAACAATAATAACTAACTTAACAATAAACCCACAAATTATAAATATTTTCCAGACTTTTATAAACTTCACGTATGACATATGATACACCGAAAAGTTAAGAGCCTCACCAGCGTCATCAAAGAAATTCGGTATGGAGATTGCCGTTATTGATGGTTCATTTTTAAGGTCTATTGGGAGTTTTTTGTCCAATATAGCCAGGTGATTTTTCGTAAGAAGATGTGTTACGGAGCGGAAGGATTGTACTATTTTTATACCTTGTAGTGTACGATGGTTAAGTATAAAAGTTTTTGGGGAAACTGAGAGGATTCTGTTTTACAAATGATAGTGATATATATATATATATATATATATATATATATATAAGCATATATATATATATATATATATATATATAAGGAAGTGGAAAGTGGAAGAATGCTTAATTTTGTTTTGGAAAAAGGGTTTGAATGATGATCTATTTGAGGCATTAGCAATTACACGAATGTTTTCACATTCAAAAAATGGTATAATTGTGATGGCAAGATCTCCAAAACATTATACATTAGAGAAGATGAGAGTGATAAACCATCAATTTTTGATAATGTGAGAATAGCATAGTGGGTTTTAAGATTTTTGAAAGTCTTCTCACCTGAGCTTCCCAGGTAACACTGCCCTCGATCTGGAGGCCCAGAAACTTTCCTATCGGAGTGGTGCTGAAGGTAGGAATCATCCGCCCTAGCATTTCCTTGATAGTTGGAATGAAAATTTATTGCGATTGACATTTCTGTATTTAGAAGCAAGCCATTATTACTCAACCACGCTTTTGTTTTTTTTTTGTTTTGTTTTTTTCTGATGGAGGGTAATGAAGTAGTTGCATCCTATTTGAACTCCTAATAATAATTTTGGTATCATCAGCGTCTGAAATAAGAGTACAGTACATTTAGGAAGATTTTTGAAATAGATAAGAAATAAAAGTGGCCCTAATATGGCCCCTGTATTGAGGGATTTTGAAGAGATGAGTTGATCTCCAATGACGACCTTTTGCTGGCGATTTTCTAGATAAGAGGAGGTCAATTCTTTTACTTTACCCTGCGCACCATAGAAAGACAGTTTGTTTTTCACAAGAGAATGGTTTACACAATCGAAAGCTTTAAATAGGTCACAGAATACTCAGGCGGCACTCTGTGGTTCATCCACAGCAATGGCGCCCTCACTGAGAAATATGTATAAGAGGGAATGTATGTTTCCAAGTTGAATGAATCCAAATTGAAAGTCGTGAAGGAGAGTTTACTTTCTAAAAAATCAGTTAAGAGATTTATAACGGCTTTTTAAAAACCCTAGGGAGTGCAGGAAGAATGGATACAGGTCTATAGCTTTGCACGCTACTTTTGCAAATTTGAGTGATAGAAGGAAATGTTTATTTTGTCGAGAAGAACTCCAGTTTGAAGGGACATATTTACTCAGTGAGATAGGAGTGGAGTAATTGAGGCACATTCTTTTAGAAGACAAATCAGAAGTACCGTCCCAGCCAGCTGCCTGAAAAGACTTATTTCTGATACAATGTTCATTACATCGTCTACAAGAATGGGTTCAAAGTTTATTAGGATATATTGGTTTTTCATGTTATTAAATACTTTCAAAGCTTTTTGCGCGTTTTGGTATACATTTAATTTGATGCAAACATTACTGAAATATTTGTTCAAACTATATGAAACAGCGTAAGAGTAAGTTATGGACTGTCGTGAGTCCTCCAGAGTAATGGCCCGTTTGGTTGGCTCTTGTTTCAGCTCAATCATGATTGCATTCCAAACTATCTTCTCCTTATTACATTATTTCAGAAATAAAGCTCGTATGCAAGATCTGTTCTGCATTAACATATTTCTATACAATCTTAATGTACTCCTTCACATAGGCAATGAAATTCGAGTCATTTGAACATTTTGACTGCTGGTGAAACTCTCGCTTTCGTGCAATCGATATTTTAATGCCACGAGTGACCCAGCTCCTCCCAACAGGCCCAAGTTTACTCTTTTTAACCAAAATATACGCCAATTCAAAATAATGAATTATTTTAAAATTCGTTAAAATTCACATTTTCATTATTTTTTACTAGCTAGCTAAGTCAAATACTGAAATGCAGGACTATCTACACGTTCTATACACGTAAATCTATTATAATTTCAATAAATCTATGAACTGTATTTTATCACTTTGACAGGATAAAGTTATGTTCACGTTATCATAAGTATTGTCTTAATGTGACGTGTTCCCTATAATAACGAAAAGGAATGTAATTTTTAATACAGGTTTTTTTAGTTTTCAAGTAAGCGAAATGCTACATCTGAGTTTTTTTCTGATTGACCTTTATAGTTCTCAACAGCAAAAAATTTAGATATTTGAAGTTCAAGAAGTATTTTAAGATTTAGTGTTAACTTTATAATGTAAACTCACCTAAAAGAAAACATAATGATAAAGACAATGATTCCGCTTATAATAAGACTTTGAATGCTGATAAAACATTCTCTTGTTCCAAATTGGTATTGGTAATCATCCAATTGTGTATCTGAAAAAATTGAATTAGTGCCAGCGCTACAGAAATAACATGAATAAAATATACAAATATTGGAATATATTTAAAATAATGTGTATGTTTATAAACACCAGTAATTAACAACCAGTGTTAACCACTGGCCACCACCACCACCACCACCACTGGTGGTGTGTGCACCAGTGTTTAAGTGCAATTTGACAATGTTGTCTATATTCAAAGTAATGGCACTGTTACTTATTACCTAATGGGATGGTGTATATAATTTAGTAGTGTATATAAACTACAATGATTTTTATATTTGTAGGTATGAAAATTATTTAAACGTACATAATATTACGATATTGGATATTAATGAACACAAATTATAATTAAGCAAATGGTTGAGTAGGGCAATTTAAAATGTTCTAATAAATACTAAAACATGGGCTTCAATGATCGGACAAGTTATATAAATCCTGAAACGGATGAAGCACAGTCTCCATATCTTTTTTTCACTTTTATACCCTTCTAAATTTATGGAGAGTTGATGGTCTTGTAGTGGTAATGTTTTTGAAGTTCGTCTCAGTAGTCTGGTCGGTGGTGTTGTGCAGTGACATATCACCTGGTTTTTGTTGTCCTTGAGTGATCTAGGGCGGGTCATCCAGAATGACCTTCAGTTGAGGGATTTTCCACGGATGGGCGGCTTCTCTTTTCGTCCACTCACGGATATGATCCCACAGTGACTCAGCTGCTGCTGCATTCATGGCTCCCGCCTGGTCTCTAGTGTATTCATGCAGGGTTGGTATCCCTGCAGACCGTAGGACGACCGTGTTCGGCAGTTGGCGGAGCGTCCTGCTCTGGAAAGCTCTCGGTGCCTACCTGGTCGTCTTGGAGGTGTGTGGATACCAGACAGGAGCAGCGTATGTCACGATAGGGAGAACATCGTGTTGTAGAGCAGCAGCTGTGTTAGCAGGCAGTCCGGAGTGAGGTCTCAGCAGTGCCGACAGCCCTTGAAGGGCGGCCATTCCGAGGCGGATCCTCCCTTTAGCGCCAAACCCAGTCGTGAGAGTCCTGTTGAGGATGACTCCCATGTATTTGATGGGCTTGGTCTATTAGTAGGTCTCCTTGGAGGTGTATCCTCTCACAGTGTGCCGGGATAAAAAACGTTCAACTGTATCTCAAGTATTTACATGGGGGAAACAATATTATTCTGTATATAGAAATATATACTGAAAAGAGGCCGAGACATTTACGGGTATGAAACCAGGGATAGAGAAAACTGTCTAACAGAAAGGCAGTTTATGAACACCTGCTTGCAGCTAGTTGTCCACTTTATCATCAGATTGCTTGATTCTATACAGAACTTTCCAAAACCCAAGGCGTTAAAAATTCACCTGAAGCGTTTTTTTTTTTTTTTTATTTAAAAGGCATTTTATAATTTCGATGCATTTTTAGCTAATAATTGGGAGACTCTTGTAAGAAAACTAAAAATGGTGTTGAAAGCGAAAATATTTGGTGAATAAACGAGTTGTACGAATGTAAAATCGTATGTTTAAACGTGTTATTGTTGTATGTGAGCCGAAATTATCACCTTAAGAATGTCTTATGCTTATGTAAATGCTTATATCATGTAAATTGTTACAACCAGTTTTAGTTTCATTTTGAGTTTTTTTTAAGCCTTGCTTACTTTTTTGCACAATGTTTATTCTGGATGTTAGAACTCAACTCCAGCTATAAAACTGAGGATGATATTACTAATTTTACTCACCAAAAAATACCCTTCCCTCTTTCTATACTTACTCTCATTTTCTGGAATGTAGAACATAATACTCCATAACATTGCCCCAATTAAAAACGCAAGGAGGACACTAATCCTTTGAATTCGGCCTATTTCACTTCTAGGATGTCTGAAATAAAACTCATTTTATTTTAATGTTCTAATGTATAAGATAAATACATATTTTAAATTTGTGAAACTTATCCTTACAGTCTCTTTAACATAAAATAATACTCCGTGTCGATATTACTACATACAAATGTTATTTATGATAATTTCTCAGCCTATGTCGTGGGGTGTAAGGTAGAGAATGAATTAAGAACCATGTACAGAAATTATACATTATCTAAACGATCTAAAGCTTATCCGAGTTTGGAAGAAGACACTATACACTCAGATATATTAGAGGGGATCAAATAATATGTTCTTAAAAATTAATTCTTTAATAATTGAAATTAATTTATGCAAAATTATCGTTATACATATAATATATATTGAAACCCGATAAATATACGTCGTCTTTACACAATATTTTTCTTAAGCAAACAATGTACACATGCTCTTTTTATATCAACATTTTTGGTTTACGCCTCATAAAATTAATCTAAAACTTTTTCATTTCTGTACAGTATAGCATTAATGAAATAAATTAAGTAATTTAGTGTTATTATAGTCGTTGCTGAACAAAATAAGAATTACCTCAAAAAAACACTAAACAAAACGTGAATTTCTCTCAAACCAAGGAAAAGATTATCGACAAATAACAATTTTACATCCAGGACTTCATCTTCAGAAGCTACTCTGACATATGCTTCTGGATAATCTTTTAAGCTGAAAGACAACCATTGTTCGACGATAAATATTGCTTCTACGTTTCCTTTTAGATCAAAAACGTGTATTCTGTCACAAAACCTGCAACAAAATACTAACAAAACAACACTGACAGTATTTATAAAAATTACCTTCTGATGTAAACTAATTTTGGAGGATATTACAATAATATAATATACTTTAAAACAATGCCTAAAATAAAACAAATACATCAATCAAGAGTTTTACATTTTTTACAGTGGATTCAGATAAACATTAAAAAGGGCATTGTATAACATACTGTTAAGATTGTATAATGACAATTAATGTTGATTAAACCGATTTCTAACATCAACAATGTTTGAATAAATTTTGAAGAGAATATGTGTGTGTGTGCGTGTGCGTGTGCGTGTGCGTGTGTGTGTGTGTGTGTGTGTGTGTGTGTGTGTGTGTGTGTGTGTGTGTGTGTGTGTGTGTGTGTGTGTGTGTGTGTGAATTCAATAAAAATACATAAGTAAGAATAATTAAATAATTAAACAAGTACTAATAGTTAAGTGTGGCTTTGCACGTATTCACCTGCTAAAAACCTGATGGTAAATGTATGAAATGTTAATACTGCAGAATGATATGGTTTCATATACATGTCATATTACTGGTATATAAATTTAAAAACCGTTTTTAATCCCAGAATTCAAAGAGTGAAACAGTTTTTATAGGTAAAAACTATACAGGGTGATTCATAAAAGGTGTGCAATATTTCAGGACTTGATACAGGTCATCAAAACAAGGAAAAAACTCCATTGCACATGGGTCCGTAAACGTACCGTTTACTGTCTGTCTGTCTGTTTGTGTTTTTGGGGGGAAAATTACTACTCAAAAACCACTTAAGATACAGAATTCTAACTTAACAGTCATTTGTACGATATGAACCGTTTTACTTTTGAAGAGTATGCTGATATTCACTTTGTGTACGGACTTACTGCAGGCAATGCCAGATTAGCTAGCAGATTGTACAGAGAGCGCTTTCCAGATAGGCTGCACCCAGTTCATAGCGTCTTCAGTGCCGTTCATATTCGTCTTAGGGAAACTGGACATTTGAAAAATAATGTTGTAGAACGGGTAAAATCCGTACGGACTGTTGATTTTGAAGAAGAGGTTTTATTATTCGTAGAAGAAAACCCCTCCACCAGCGTTCGCGCTATTGCTCATAATTTGGATGTATGCAAAAGTTCTGTGTGGAAAGTGTTAAATGAAGAAGGTTTGTGCCCTTACAGACATCAGAAAGTACAAGCCTTAGAACCTGCAGATTTTCCTCTCAGGGTAGACTGCTCTCGTTGGTTCCTTCACAAATTAGTTGATAAACCCGATTTTTTAAGGTATGTTCTCTTTACTGACGAAGCGTCATTTACTCGAGATGGCATATTTAATAGCCGAAACAGCCATTTACGGGCTGAAGAGAACCCTCATGAAATTGTGCAACGTAAGTTTCAGCACAAATTTTCTGTCAATATCTGGGCTGGAATAGTAGACGGATATTTGATTGGGCCACATATTCTGCCAAACAGACTGAACGGACCTACTTATGAAGTTTTTTTGAGGGAAATCTTACCTGAGCTGTTTGGAACATGTTCCTATTGAAACTAGACAAAGAATGTGGTTCCAACACGATGGAGCACCGGCCCACTTTTCCCTGATTGCTAGACAACATTTGAATGAAGTGTATGGAGATCGTTGGATTGGACGTGGAGGTCCCGTCCCTTGGCCTCCACGGTCACCTGACCTCACACCCATTGATTTTTACTTGTGGGGACACATGAAGCAATTAGTGTATACCACTCCCATACAGAATGAAATGGATCTAGTAGCTAGAGTTGTTGAGGCTGCTTATTCAAGACAGTAATCCTTTTGAAGGGGTGAGAGAATCGTGCTTACGACGATTCAGAATCTGCAACGAGTTACAAGGACGCCACTTTGAGCAACGATTATGAAAGTTTTACAGTAATGTAATCATTGATTTCTTAATAAAAAATATCATGTTCAATAAAATTTTTTAAACACATTGAATTAATTACGCTGTTTTACACAATTTCCATGTAAGAAAATTCCCTATACCCAACCATCCAACCATAACGTAGCCCTATTACAATTTTTTAAAGATGTAAAAAACCAGGATTCACAATTGGTTAAGAACTTTTTTTAAATTTATCTTAAAACAAATTTAGAAAATAAATATTAAATTTCAGGTTATAATATTGTTCACTATTTTAATAATGAACCTTAAAAAGTTTATTCGTAAAAATCCACTACATTGTTGTATGTACTTGCATGCATGGATTTAACCTGTTTTTACGTTTGGTGCTGTAACTCTGTTATTTGTTATTCAATCTTTTTGAAACAAAAATGTTTGAATTGGTAATAAAATACGCTAAAAAAAGTTATCCTGGTGAATTTGTTGTCAAAGTAACCGTTTCAAAGCTAATACAATTTGAAAATTTTGAACGGCCGCCATTTTGAAATGCAATGAGATATTTGTTTTATTTTTTTCACTGAAAAGGACCAACACTAGGTTAACATAACTGTTAAGTTTGAATTCTGTATTTTAAGTGGTTTTTGAGTAGTAATTTTTTTTCCCCAAAAAACACAAACAGACAGACAGACAGTAAACGGTACATTTCCAGACCCATGTACAATGGAGTTTTTTCCTTGTTTTGATGACCTGTATCAAGTCCTGAAATATTGCACACCTTTTATGAATCACCCTGTATATTATTAATTTTCTCCCGTCATTCCATATATTTCATAGAATAGCTACAATAATATCACTATTCCCTGGTCCCCCCATGTTTGTTTCTTTAGCTAATATAATTATGTTTTACAATAAGGAAGGAAATTAATGTTGAGTATCTCAAGCAAACTAAATGGTTTAAATTCAAGTCTGTTGTCATTACTATTTGCAGCTCACTACAACAAATAACATTTTCCCATGTAAATACAGAATTCTGGAATAAGTATTTAATAGTAATTAGCAATGCGTAATAATCATCTGTGTACGTATTATTCTGTTATCGAAGAAGTATCCTAGGCAAATGTTTTCTAAATATGTCCTCTAAATTTTGTGTACTTGCGTATCAAACATTCAAACACCCAACATGTAAATATACGAACATCTAATCATTATACTTAATAAACTTTCCATTTACGATATTACCAGGATCTTAGTGGAGTTTTGTCATTGTAAGGTATTTATTTGACCTTAATAGTTCAAATTCATTCTCATTTCAATTCACGTGTCGCATACACCTCTGTGGGCAGACACCTCGTATGTTATGGCGATACAAAGTAATATAGGAAATTAAAAGTAGCATTCTTAAAACTTAGTAAAGCATTGGCCCACTTATATCTGAGGCATTATCATGTACAGTCTTAAGTTTTGTATTTTATTGCATTGTAGTTGGCCATCTCTGCAGAGCAGATTTTCTCTTTATTGACATTGAATAAATGCATTCTATAAGGAATATAGGTGGATGAAGAGTGTTCTTTGGTTTTCGTAGCGTTTTAAACCATACTGTGGAAGTCTTTATACTATTATTGCGGTAATTATGGGACATAAAGTCTAATCAATCTTAAAATTAAGAAAAAATTCTTTAAATAAATTATAAATCCGTGGATTTGACATGGAATTGTGGAGGTTCCTGAATCAAATAATAGCTTTTTAGCATAATAATATTTTAAATGATTTCGTTGTGCTTATGTAATTGAAGCTATCAAGGCTTTAACTGAATTTAGATGAAACTAATCGTGTAATGAAAGGCTCGTGACATTATTACAGCCAGATACAATTATTATGCTTTATAATATAGTAATAAAATAAGTAACATAATATTGTCATTACCACTCAGGACTAGACCCATAGTTATCGTGCCAGATGATAATACTCTCCATTGTACCCAAATATTGATCACAATATATCAGAAACCAATCATCAGTATTTCTTTTTAAAACTTCACGATCTCTGGCTGAAAAGATGTGTACCTTGAAGCAAAGAAGAACATAGACTAAAATCATTTACCATAGTAAGAACAACGTGTATCATTTATTTTAAACTATACGAAAAAATTAAATATAAATTCTTATATTGCAGTGAATTTATTCAAATAAGATTTAAAAATATTGTTGCATTAAGGAAACAAATACAGAAAAATAATCGGGTAGTTTTGGATTTTCTGTTAGTAAAAATGGTAACTTATGTAAAAAAAAATGTTTCTTACCCGACTCATTGCTAAAGATCCATTTATTCTAAATCCTACATGAGCTGTGGTTCCTGAGTTAAGTCGAGAACTGGTGTACACTGCGATAAGGTATGGATAGTGACTGCCAGGAAAATTGTCTTCAAGCACAACTACAGTTCGCTGGAAAAGTACAGATTAATACAAATTATTTGACACTTCTTTAACATAAGTCGCGGACAATTTTCCTTTTTAGTAGATCAACTAAACAATTACGAGGGTCACTCATATGAAATGATATTGTTGCAAAGGAATAAATAAATAAAAGGTAGTATAAAAGATAAATATAACCCTCCTAAGTACGTAAAATCTTGTATTAGACAATAAATAAATATTTGTATTATATAACCTGTTATCGGACCACAATATGAACTACTCTACCCTATTAATTATTATTTTAGATTTTTAAAACATATTGCAGCAATTCCTATTTGGTTCATAGCAAATAAAGCCTGAAACCTTCGTAATTGAGTCTTTGCACTTTTTTAATTGTTGTTTGTAAAGACTATTTTTCTTTATTACCCTGAATAGTATTTTTGCATATTATAAATAGGTTAAAATTGTAATTTTTTTTAAGGGGATTCTTCAGGAATGATATTCCACATCTACGATACCAAAAATTCCTTAAAGGCCTTCAAATATGCTTTGGCAAAGGTTCAAACACAACCCTTAACGTTTATATGTATGTGTATATATATATATATATATATATATATATATATATATATATATATATATATATATATATATATATATATATATGAAAGGTTTGAAAGAACGATATATATAATCAATATAAGACTGAGTTAGTATATCTCCTCTTACTTCTTCCTGAGTATAACTAGTTATCTGGCAGTTTGGATGCCATAATTTGTGTGTATTCAGTCCGTATTGTCTGCCGCATTAATATTAGAATCTCCTAATAATAACAAATTACAATTATAAATATTCTTAGCGATAACATGACTAAGCTCTTTGATACATTATTAGACACTGAAACCTTTACTTGAGTGTGGTAGTCTATACAAACATACCAACCGTATTTTAAGTTCTAATTTTAATGTAATGATTCCAGAGCCACCAAATGTGATAAAATTATTCGGGGCATTAATAAAACAAAAATATCACACCATTATGTGAGTTTACAACTTGTGAGCATCAATGTAGACTTGGAATAAGGAACACACTCAAGGAAGAATGGATGACTCGCCAATATAAGAATATGATTACTGAAAGAGATAGACTATTAAGGGTATGGAAGGTGAACTCATGTAATGCACATCACAGAGAAAATTATACAACATTTAGGAATAGGGCTAACAGAGAGATTAATATTAGTAAACGTAATTACTAGAGGACCTAATTCATTAATAAAATAAATAACATAAAGAATACATGGAATTAGGTAAATGAACTATTGGATAGGTTTAAAAGCAAAAATGTAGATATACAACATGAGAACGTCAACAACAGACATTGTAACAAAAGATTTCTAAACACTTTGTTGTAGGAGTAAGTAGTAACCTAAAATATCATATTGTGACAAGAAGGATTTAAATATGGTGAAATGGATATTAGTTTTTATAAACCTAAGTCAAAAATAATTATATAACGATTTCAATTAACATTCTAAGTAAAACAAGGCATATGGTATTGATGTGTTGAGGTACAGAGATCTGAAATTAATATCTAGCAATATGTGCTGACTAAAGCAATAGACCTATCGCTAAAGACATGCGTGTTTCCATGCTGTACCAAGGTATCAGACATTAGACCTATTTATAGGAAATAACCTAAGATTCTAATGAAAACTGTAGACCGATAAACTTACTCCGTAGAATAGAAAAGACCATTAAAAATTTTTTGTTCACAAATTGAAGAAAAATATTTAGAATCAAACAAAATTTAAAAAAAAATAGTACAATTTTAATTTCAGAAAGGACCGATGATTTTTGTGACACAATAGCAAATATATAAATATACACAGATGCAAAGGATGCTACGTATTGGTCTTGTCATTGATTTATCAGAAGGGTTACAATTTGAAAATTTAATGTTACTCCCCTCTAGCCACCTTTGAAATGGAGGGTGTAATATTTTTGACTCTCAAAATATCCAAAAAAGGTCATTTAAGACGTATAGTGAAGATTTTACATTGATATCTCAAACCGTTTGGAATAGATTCAGTTTAATTTACACCCTTAGATGTAAGGGGTTGTTTGCTCATTGTTATCCTTCAATAAGTCTATAAATAATATATGTATATATATATATATATATATATATATATATATATATATATATATATAGACTAATGTTCACCACAGTTAAATATAAAATACTACATTAAGGACTTGAAAGATAATTGAATGTAATTATGTATCTTAACTGTAGTAAAATATACTTACAGTATATAGGTTCCCGCTGACAATTAGCGGGGGCTCAGAAATGTAAATTTCTTGAATTAATGCACTTCAATATATATATATATATATATATATATATATATATATATATATATATATACAAGATTTTTAATTTTATGTAATAATACGTTAAATAAAATGCATGTAAAGACGAAAAATACAACATTCGAGTACATGTCTACATTAAGAAAGTATTCCTAAACGTGAACTTTATCAACAAAGATTTACTAGATATTATATTTACCATGTGTGTTATTATTTTATTTGTTTAGTGTTAGTGTGAAGTTATAATAATACTGTGATGATGGCTTGGTTGCCAAAACATGTGTAAGAAAATAAAAGTTTTAAAATGGTACTATGTTGTTTATTTAAAAAAATTCTATGTATACCACGTTCTTGCTTTGGTCAAGACAAACATATTTCACTTATGAACGTGGGTCTCTGATGCTTAGTTTCCCATCTTTCTGCATGTATATGTTTTTATAAGAAAATGTAATTCTTAAAAACTAATAAATTCAATTATACGTGTAAATATATACAGAGTGTCCCACGAACACATCAACAAACTTCTCAGGTGGTTTCCTCTCATCAAAATATTTAAAAACTTTCTTACAAACGTATGTCCGGAAACGCTTTGTTAGTGAACTACGGATTACGAAAGATTCCGTCCGATTTTGTGGGAAAGGACGGATATAAAGAGTAACTGGTATTATTATGGACTAAAGCTTGTCGTTAAATTTCTCGTATTGTAAGGATTTTATGTACAATGATCTGAAAAATTAAACTAAATATGTCCCAAACCTTTACGACTACCCATATCTGAGACATCATACAAAATATGCATATTTCGGTATTGAAAAACATTAATTATAGAATAACTAAATCAATTATCAAGAATAATCTATAATGTAAACATTAGTGTTGAAGTAGTAATTCAATCTGCAATTTAAGAAGTTTTTAAAGAAATCAAGAACAAGACTCATGTCATGAATAGAACTAATAATACCTCCTTCTTTACTAAATAGTGTTATTGTCACACTTTATGAATTTCTTCCAAGTGATTACATCTAACTAGTTATAAAACTATTAGATCTGGTTACCATCAAATCTTACCTGTTTCTTATCTTTTCTATCCAGTCGCCATAGGAAAAAGATTAAGATGAGGTACAGTAACAGAATACTGGCAATAAAAGCGGCAACCATCGGATTGTCAATAACTGTAAGGAACAACTTGGCATCTGTAAAAGGATCTATTTCCTGGGGTGGTACGAGAAAGGCAGCCGCAAACATCGATAAATGTTTGCACTGACAGTGAACATCCTTGTCCTTGGTACTGGGATTTACCTGTACGTGAAAATGATAGTATTCATGTACCGGAGCTAATAATGTTACTAATTATCTACAAAATTAACAAGATAATGGTATTTATAAACAAGAAAACAATTGGCTATTGATAAAGGAATTAATTTCGAGTAAAAGTAAAGGGCGATTAAATCAGAGTGCCGGTTTTGATAAATAAAGTTAAAAGTATGTTTTAATAAAAAAACTAAAAATAAATACATTATTATGTTCATATAATCTTTCGTATGATAAATGATGTCATGTATGTAGCCTCTACTGCGCTAGTAGGCAACAACTCTGTTCATGAAACTCACTATGACTGCACGACAATTTTCCATATATATTTGGCCGATGTTCCGTCGAATTTACTCCAACTCTATGATATTTCGGGGTTTATTGGCATATCCCAATGACTTCAGATAACTCCAAAGATGAAAAGCACACGACCTTGGTGTACATGGATCGTCGGAATTCCGAGAAATGACTCTATCCTGGAAAGACGTCTCCGTGGTTAGACACAGAATGCAAGAACGAGAGAAATACCAGCCGTGCCAATAATCGGTATATTCCCGGAAATATAAATAAGGTCAAACATTTTTGCCAACAGATAAACGAAACCGTACTAGCCGTTTCTAAATATATTGGAGATTTTTTTTTAACCACCCTTTAATAGTATGCATAATCTTACCGTTTTAGTGTACAAAATATGCAAGCAAAATAAAAGCATTAAAAATTTCCAATTTGAACACTGATAGAAATTCAAGTATAAGCTCAGCTTTTCAATTGTTTCGGAACCAGTTATAATTACATTAAACATAGTAGATTTGATAGTCCAACTGTAAGCTTTAAAATTTTTATTGATAAAAGTAGGTAGCATAGCTATCATTCATTTATGTTCTACAGTTTACCAGTGTTGGGTGTAACATTTCTAATCCCATAAATTATACTTAACCTTATGAAACTGGATTCAATAACAATCTTTCTGATACAGTTCTTTTCCATTTCTTGTTATTTCTTTCCCAACTTTGTTCACTGAAACAGTTTTATAGTGAGGTAACTCTAGCAACGGAATTTTGCATTGCCATATTTGGCAGCTGTAATAATGCTGCTCTAATTGCTTAAGATTAGGTAGGCTTTTTGTAAAACTTCAAGATTGGTCATTGCAGGATCTGTCGTAGGAGAAATTTAGTAAGTTTCTTCTTACTGGCATTTTTGTTCTTTAAGATGCCATTTTTGCTGTTCATTAAATATTTCCTAAATACATTGGGTCCTAGCACTTTCGCTAGAAGTCCTAAATCTCAAAACTGTGAAGCCTATTCTAGTTTTAAACACCAATACATTACGTTTAAATTTTCCTGTCAGTACTCCATTATGATTTATATTAAAATAATTTGAATAGGTGTTCTACAAAATATAGACACTGAAAAGTGGAGCTACTAATTGTCTCTATGATATCTACATAGTATAATGAATTATTTATTTTTTCATCAGTGTAATGGGTTGAAAAACTAAACAAAAACGGTTACATCACGAGACCAAAAGAAAAAAATTGAAGAGTAGTATTGATAGAACAATGCTTTTCAATTTTACAAAATAACATTACAGTTTTATCTTCAAAAGCTGAATTTTCCTAATATTTATGTATGTTAAAGCGGTTGAGAGGATGGAGAAAGACTTGCTAAACACGAGTGACATTACTTGTGCACATAAGATCTCCAAAATTCTTCTTGTACAGCATCCAAAAAAATTATACCATAAACATATTTTCAAGTAGCTTTGAGGACCAGAGTGAGTGAAATTTCAAAATGTGCTGCCGTATTAGCTTGTGAATCATGTACTTGTATACGGAAAGAAGTCTTTACCATTATACGTATTTATTTAGAAAATAAATTAAGTATATTGTATTTTTTCTGGTATAATTTTGCAAGTTGAGTTTATTATATTCCAAATCAAACAACGTGGAAGCTACAGTGAAATAATTGAACTTATTTAGTAGACGTAAACGTTATTGCGATACTTACATTACACCCACGTGAACTCCATTGACCTTTATCCCAATATTGACACAGAACAGAACTCATTTCAAAGGAATAAGGAACGCTCTGATTTATTGGAATCTGTAAGGTGTGTATTTTAATGTTAACAACAGCATTTTAAGTTATTTATGAATTCGTTAGCTGAGGTACTATTCTTGTTACAGAAATAAAGTATATTTACAACTTATTAAGATACGTTTAATTTTAAAGCTATGTGCTCCGTAAATTAATCATCCGAATTCAAAGTAGTTTTTAAAATGTTATCAAACAAAAGTGTATCGAATCACAATGTAATAGGTTACATAATAATATAAAAATAGCAAAGTGTAGATATCGTATTTTAAATTCTAAAATTCTCATAATATTTCTCTAAACCACATCTCATTACTTTCATCTAGGTACAACATATATGTGTTCCTGAGTTTTCGTAGATTATTGAATAGATGTACAATCGAATCCATTTAAATATAAACATTTTCTCTAGGATTCTTTTTTCAAATTTTAAACCATGTTTCATTAATAAGACTATATTAATTTGTAAATTTGAAAAAAGATGTGAAACATTACTCCCTTTATGATGTCTTTTAGATGTCTTTTAAATGTGATACAAATTTAATCAATGTAAAGGTAAGGACTCTGCAGTGTGATGGTAGCACATTCACCCGGCAAGTAAGAGATCCGGTTTCGAGTCCCGCGGAGCAAGTACTTGTTCTTACTCAATGTTTACTGAAATTAAATTCGGCTATTGTCATTTATACAAATATATATGATATATAGTGCGTGTGTGTCCGAAATGATTATTATTGACTTACATCTACTCCAGGAAGAATTCCAACGAATAAAAAGCTTGGTTGTTTTTCTTTGTTGTACATAAATGGGTACACAGGAGAATTCTCGGTTATGTTAACATATTCAGTCGTCACCATCTCATAATCTGGCCTGAAATTTGCCAAAGCGTAAACCTGCAATCAGTGGTTAATAGTGTGGATATAATAAAAGCACATATTCAGTAGAATAGATATTTTAGATTAGTTTGAGTAATTTTTGTTATAAATTTAAAGTATCATGATCATATAGGAACTATGAAATATTATAATGTTTTGAAGTATACATGTTTGGTGAGTATCTTATACAATAAAAATTACAAAACAATTATTTTTGTTTATGATCCTTTTATTTTATAATATCATGCATGACATTATAAACATCAACACACAGACAGACTAAACGGATTAGGATTATAAAGGTTCAATATCAGTATAGTGTTTAAAAGCTCTATTACGAATAACCAATGAACAATAACGTGTGACATATTTATATCAAGCTAGTTTACGAAAACATATCACAAATCTGATTAATCTAGTTCAGAGTCTAGTTATAGGTAAACCGCTTACAAAAGGACCCTGGGTGATTTGAGTTCGCGCATGGTGGGGAAAATACCCCTCCGACGCTGTGATACCGCCCTCTCCCGGTATCCCCTCCACTGCTCGGCATTCGCTCTATTAGATCATGTGATTGATACGGCTCAGTCGGTCTCTTTCACTGCTGCGATTCGTTCAGTTGAACTGCTCAGTACAGAGTTACTGAGCCTTCCCGCTAGAGCGTGTTATACCGGTCATCGTGTTGACCGAACAAATTGAACGAATGAACGAAAGGATCTGCTAGTAAAAAAATGTTCGAATAGAGGAAGAAACAGCATATCGTACAGTGAAAGGAAAGATATATAACAATAACTGTATTGTTTCAGGAATCTAGTAATGCAAATATATCTATTAAAACATATTTAAAACGTGTCGTTGTAAGTTACCAGATACATTACTAAATATTTTAAATGTTAATACTTATAATCAATGGATTTGGTAGATTGCTATGTCTTTGATTTAGCATAAGTAAGGTTATTCCCTATAAAAGGGGAGACTCCCTACTCTCCTCGTTGAGTTATATGATCACGGGTTTATAATTCTTAGTTGGTTAGCAGTGAACGAAAATAACGACTGAACAATTTTGAGGACCTAGTGTAACGTAATGCATAAACCTATAGTTTTAGTTAGTTCCATATGATGTTAAGCTATTTTTCATGGATAATGGTTTTAAAAGAACCTAATAATAAAATTTTAAGTTTTAACGATCATAAAAAATAATATATCTGGTTTGAAAAAAATATCAAATGTATTCAGTTGGCAGGAAAAAGTGAACTAAACGTTCTAGATGAACGGGTCTTTTGAAACACTCTAATACGGATCACTTGTTCACTTGACTGACCCGTTCGAATTGAACGACACGTCTCTAATGGCCACTGCCACTGCACGGCTAACCTCAATACAAAATGCAAGCTTCCTGGAAACATCTATAGCTACATTAATCTTAGAATGCACACTTGTATATGCCTACACAAAAAATATAATATAGTTATAGAACAGGTAATGTGGCTGCAGTGTAAACAAACTGTGAGAGCGAGACACGATCCACACAACTAATAAACAGATACAAGAAGGTGCTAGTCTCACACCTCCCCGCCGGTGGGAGCCCCTCCTGCGCGGTACTGTTCAGAAATTTGCTTCTGCGCCGGTTTCTTTACGAGCGGTTGACCTTATAATATCACATGAATGTCGTTTTTACTGTAACCAGTCAGTCCAAGTAGAGTAATCAACCAGACTCTTTTATATTTTATTTATTTATTTTATCAATTGTTTTCTACTTATGTAACAATAATTGGTAAAGATCAAGTGGGGATTTATGTTATGTATCTAAAATGTAAATATTAATGAAATAAACTTAACTCAAATACTATTATTGAAATAACTTTTAAAAACCACTATTTCAATATTTCTTGCTTAGAAAGATTTTATGAAAACATTGTTTTTGATCAATTAAGTGCTTTTGTGCTAAATTTACGGCAAAATACAATAGTTATTGTACATATAACAATATTTATAATTCGTTTAGTAATAGAATTGCAGAACATTATCTAAGCGAGCTAGTAGCAATATATTATAATTTTGGTAATGAAAGATTGCTGGAATTGTTGTTATATAAAGCGTTAAGCGATTGTTTCAATGAATTCCTTAAAAGTTTGTCTGAAATTGAGAACAGCTGCAAAAAAGGTCAAATACTAACACTTAAGTTAAGAAAAGGTCTTCAAATAAGTCCATTAATAAAAATCATACTTTTTTAAACTGAACATAAGGAAATATGTGCAAAATTTAAAAACTAAGATTATATGATATAGCTTTTAGAAAACATTACAATGGGTTTACAAAACAACTATGTAATGAAATTGATCGCATAAACATCAAGAAGAATTTAAATTTATCAAGGTAATTTCTCTTTTCAGTGACACATAATTAGTGAGATAAGTGAGAAGAGTGTTTAAAAAGGAGAGGAAAGAATATAGTAATATAGTAACATTATTTCTGAAACAGAACTTATAGCAGAAGAGTTAGCATCAATACTTTTACAAGGTACAATCCTTTATTGTACATAAAGAGATCAGACCTTATTAATTCACCATTCACCAACATCCAGGAATGATGTAATTTTGGTAATAAATAAATTAAAAATTAAAACGTCACTAGGTTTTTATCATATTAACCTGATCTTAGTAAAAATAGCCTATTCATTAGCGTCTGTTGTGTCTTAAGTAAGTAATTTACGGTTAGTAGAATATTATTACAAATATTGTAAGATATGATCAACTTGCAATTCAAGACCAATTTGCTTTCTACCAGTTTTCTTAAAATATACCAAGAATAATGTGAAAATGTATGGTTAATTACTTTGATAGTATATATTCTTAATAGTATTAAGTACAGATTTGCGAAAGAAAATCCAAAGGGAATGGCCTCATAAATATCACAAATTTTATATACAACGGTTTTATCAAAGGAAACAAACCTACAAGGTTTTATGCAGATGTTTGAACACCTTTCTACTTGAATTATTATTACTAGTAAATGAATACAACATTTTCCAATATAACTTTTTTACAGCGCAAGGCTTATCGGAATCAATGATTCCACCATCAGGCTCTTCAAAAATGAACAAATAATATTTACATTTTTCTAAATAATAGATATCATAATAACATATGGTAAAGGGTTTGGAAATATGACTAGCCAGTATAAAATATTTAAACAGAATTACATTTTAATTTTCTAAAAAATTGAGATGAGAGTATAAATTGAATTTTGAATAGGTCCTTTATTGTTGACAAGTTTTTCTTGATTTGTGTTAGTGTAAAATGTTTTCCAAGCATTTAAATGTATTGTGTTAGTAACTTCTTTCAACAGTCGTAAATGTGTATTAGAGATAGTGTGTCTAGATTCAATAATAACAATCTTAATGACTCTGTAAAGCCTTACAGTCTTACATAGTCTTACATTAATTTATACTCAAGCATTTAAAGAGGTTGTCAGTATACTTGACAATAGTGCTATCGATGACATTGTACCCTTTACTTCTGAATGCCTTGAGAAGCTAAACGAAGCCTTGAATACAATCAGAATTATTACAGTGAACCTTCAAGAACATTAGAAAGAGATAAATCATCTGATATCTCAATTATCACGAGTGAAAAATTAATACGAGGAAATGTTTAAATGTGCTCTCAGGGTCAGGGAGGAAGGAAGGAGCGACGCACTACAAAAAGATCAAACTCCCTGAAACTTCAAAACGACATAACAAAAATACCCAAGAACACCAAACAGGAATTAGATGGAAATTCTAGAAACGAAAACTTTCATACTTCCGTAAAAATTTACTCTGTACGTAATGTTAAAACGGTTTTTGCAATTCCAACCCAAAATATTTATGCAGTTTCATCTGACTTGAGCCCTAATGAAGTGTTTTTCACCTCTGTCTCGTCATGTGGAATCTCAGGGGACGATAAAACCTCCATACGCGTCAAAAAATTACAATAAAACGAGAGAAGACCAAAAACTCTCTAACTCTAAACTCTAAAGGAATAAAAGATTTCCCTTACTTTATCCAAACAAGAATCACAAGTGAGGTGAAAACTATAAAGAAGGGAAAAGTAATTCTGACGTGTGACATGCCGTCATGTAGGCTAGACCAAGGGTATGACACAGCTCTGGTCATGCCAGGGGCCCCCTTATCACATGTGGTGCACGATGTTGAAGGCATGACTGAAGGCTTCACAGAGAACGATATTGTTGTTATTGCGGTACGAACGATATTGGTGATGGGGGAAAACCGAACTTGATGGAACCTTAAAAATAGCTGTAAGGATTTATAAAATCTACTGTAGTTGTCTCCACACTTCCGTATCGCTATGATAAATCTAATCTCAATTACCACATAATTAGTGTAAATAGTGACATAAAATGTAACTTAAAAATGCCAATGATAATTGACATAAATGAGGATTTGAGCAGGCGGCACTACGCCGATGACGGCTTGCACCTGAAAAGGTTTAGTAAATCAAAATTGTGTGACAGGCTCAGTGTATTGCCGCTTGCCAAGTACGATCCCTAGCTCCTGTCGCATCAACGCCTGTCTCGCCATTTCCCACCGAGTCTACCTACTACCGTACACCTCCCGCCCATTTCAGTCCTGTCTCATTCATCTCCACTACCTGTCAGTGAAATCATACTTTCGAATCACTCACCTTCATCCAGCCCAACTCAAAGTTATAGCAGTGGTTTAGAACACAAATAAACAATCTTTCTCTGCGACAGGAGCTGAAGGATTGTGCGGCTCGGAACGACGACGACTCAGCCCTGGATATAATAGAAAAAAAACAGTTGACATGTTTGACTGTGGTTAACTATAATATAAGAAAATGTTAGTCATAAAATGCCTGAGTTAACGGTCTTCATCCAATTCCTCCCACAGCATCCGGATGTGTTGTCTCCAGGAGACATGGACTGATAGTGACAGTGCCGCTATTTTGAATACTTTGGTGGGTTACTAGCCAGTATCTGCGTACTCACTCCCATAACAGAGTATGGGTGGCACTATAATATTTATAAGAAACGGACTTCAATGTATAAATATTTCTTTTACAAATCATGTAATCTGAACGCAGAACGCAGTTACGAGTTCTCTACAATTTAAGTGAGTAAAAATGGTGTATCATACTATTGCATTAATGCATTAATCGTATCTCTACAGGAATCCTAGTAGCTCAATAGACGAATTTCTTTTTTAACTTGAATAAATGCTTACATTAAAAAAAAAACTTTATTTAAGCTGCTGATTTGCTGATATATATATATATTGTATCAGACAATAAGGATTCTGTCGAGTTTCAGAATGTAATTACATCCTTTGAGCTAACTATGAGTTTGACTGAAGCTATTTTTACTAGATTAATGTCATTTCTTTCACGTAACGTTCCAAGAATTAAGCAAACGTAAAATTGTAAAAAAAGTAAAAGAGAGTTTTTAACAAAGAAAATGCTACAATATTTATTTCTCAACTTAACTTCAAATTAAAAAGTTGTGCTGTGAAAATTTTGATTCTTTCAATAATTTTAAATATTAAATTTGCTTGTATTACCTTTTAGTGAGTCTTCTCACAGCCCCTTGGATAACTGTAGGTATTAAAGTGTCACTAAAACACCAAAGGCTTTTATTTGATACCCAGCGGTCGACCGTTCCTAGCTTACAGCTCACTATAAGAAATATTTTAAATATTTAAAAAAGTAACCAACAGTACGAAAAATCTAAGACTGTGTGGGAGCTTGTACATCGTAAAACAGACAAACTGGTCAGTAAACAGCAAGAAAATATAACTTTGATACTAAACGGGGAAACATCATTAAACCTAGTTAAATTAAAAATTCTTAAATTAAATATTTTATCCTCTGAAAAAAATTTTAGATAAACACGGAAAGATGTATCTAAAAATGTCTTTAGTCCGATATGATTTTAAGAATACAAACTCGGTTGGGTGGGATATTATTCCAACCTCTGTCATTAAACAGTCTGTCTTCCGCTCCGTTGGCTGGTTTAATACATGTATCTTTTCAAACAGGGATGTTTTTTGGAAGAACTAAAACTTTCTATACTGAAACCACTCTTTAAAAGGGGAGAAAAGAGAGACATGTCCTACTATATACCAATATCGATTTTACCTGTTTTATCAAAACCCTTTGAAAAAATATTGACAATTCGTATTTTGAAATATTTAGAAAATATAAACTTTTGTGTAAAATTCGATTTGCCTTCATTGAAAAATCTTCCACAGTGACTGCGGTATACAATTTATTGGACACGGCATTTAATTACATTGATAAAAAGCATCAAACAGCTTCAATTTTATGTGACCTGACAAAAGTATTCGATTGCGTGGAACATAATTTTCTCTTACTAAAACTTGATTATTATGGCTTACGTGGAAAGGTATACGAATGGCTAAGCACTTATTTATCTGATAGGAAACATAGAGTCACATAAAAGGATGAATCAATGGAAACACACATTTTAACTTGAAAAACTATTACACGTGGAATTCACCAAGGGTCCGTAATGGGTCCTTTGCTGTTTTTAACTTGCATTAATGACCTTCCACACAGCCTAATCTGTTCGTCCGTTACATTATTTGCAGATGACACAACTTTAAGAGTAAAATGAGGTAATTCGGTTGAGCTTGAAAGTGCCTTCCAAACGTCCCTATGTAAATTAAGTAATTGGTTTAACGTTAACGAGCCAATGCTAAAAAATAAAAAAAGATTAATAATTCTCTTTATGCCTTTTTTTAAATCAGATTCTAGAAGTAAAATTGCCTGATATTAAGATTGTTTACTCTTCAAAACTCCTCGGGGTAGTAGTAGACAGATACCTTAACAGAATGTAATAAAAATACTAAATACAGCTTGTTTTGTTTGAGAACAATTATCTCTGTATCAAACCGTGATACGATGAAGTCTATCTACTATGCATATGTTTTCTCATACCTGATATATGGTGTGGCATTTTAGGAAAATTCATTATACTAAAAAATGTGTTCAAATTGCAAACGAATTACAAGAATTATGTTCAAGCTCCGATCCCGACACTCATGTAAACCATTTTTCATAAATAAGAACATTTTACCCTCCTATCTCTGTACATTTTTGAAGTTTTAAATTTTTACAAATGTAATAGTGAACAGAGTTATAAAAATCATGTATTTAACCCTTACAATATTCAACGAATATTCAATTCAAACATTTAAAAATTCCTTAAAATGCTACCTAATAAACCGGGCATATTACTCTGTTGAAGAGTACTTCAATACTTAATTCATATTTCTTGTATGCCTTAAATAATTTTGTTAAGTAAAAATTTTTACTTTTGATTTGTGTTTAGTTTTATTTGTTGTGTTGACTGTGACAATTCACATGTTTATTTTAGTTCTGCTAAGGAATGTAAAAACTATGTGAACTTTTATTGAATAAATGAATAAAATATTCTCCAAAACTCTCTTTCGGTTCGAGACTCAGACAACCATTATGTCAGCGCGGAACAAAATTTCTTATAAAATATGAAGAAAGTGAACTGCAGTAACTGATTTTCGAACAAATAAAGAAACGACGGAATTTTGGAGGTATTATGATGGAACCCACATTGAGGAGAATTTATTATATTATTGGTTTCAAGAAAGTATCCCTTTATGGTAATTCACTTAAGTAATAAAACAGTCAAGTAAGGAGACAGCTCAAACACTTATTGTTTGACTAGCGAGGGAGACAAAACAAGTCTGCTGTAGGTCAAATACTCTACTAAGAGAGCTGAATGCATCCAGATATATAATAACGGCATTTTTTTATAAGTACAATTTAATAAAATATATTAATAAAGGAAATGTGTAAAGATTTTGTATAACTGTGGTAAGACTACCCTGCATTCTAGAATAATGTGCCTTGGATTATAATGTGGCACAGTGGTCGATAAAGTTAGTATTTAAAACGATGTACATTTCTTCAAGATCGATTGTGATGATTTCATTTATTTTCAACTCACCCATCCCACGTTTAGATGCCAAATATTATACATAATAAATGAGGAATTTTCAATGTTTACTTAAAAGGGTAACGATCGGCAACAATCAATCCCATTGGCATAGTCGAATTTTACACTATCAATAGGTTTTACGATCGAACTTCTTTAATTTATATTAACTACTAATTCTGTTGGGCCATTTATACATAAAATATATGCATATATAAACATAATAATAACATTTTATGCTTTCTTTTCTGTTATTTTACGTTTTCTTCACTAAACAACATTCTGAAAAACTAATTTTGTTCAGTGAATTAAACAGGACGCTTTGAATGAATAGTCTATAATAGTGACTATAAAACATTTATGATTTTTCTTTCAACATTCCTTTCTCTTTTATCAATCTATTCCAATTTTTCAATATTTTCCGATAGTTTTCTTACAAAAGGTTACTTTTATTTTTTCAGGTTCAGCGTATTTGCTTCTTTGAAACTGCTAAATAAAGGGCTAATTTGTTATGTGCCCATTTTATAATGTATAAATTGTAGGTCAAAAGTTGAGGACGTGTGTTGCAGTTCTTAAGATATAGCCATTTTTCCGAGCCTCTGTTATTTTCTTTAATACAGCGTCATTTGCTGAAATCTTTCGTGTTATCGGGCGGTCTCCAAAAGATTACATTTTTTCTTATTTTACAGCCGTTTTCGTGGAGCAATAAATGACAATATAAATAATAATGGTCTCGGACTTAAAGCTTTACATTTTTAATATTACTAGTATTTAACGTATTCCGGAGGGGAGGGGGTGGTACTGTTTCGGAGAATTTATAGTGACAGCCCTCACTATTATAAAATAAGTATTAAAATTTAAATAAGTCTCATAAGAATTTAAAGTCATTTGCCCTTTTTTTAATCGTCAAAAGATACATAGTTAAGCCTAACTTTCATATTATGAAAACTTAAAGGTACCGTAGCTAAAAATGTATTTGATAAGGGGTTTACTCGATGGCTTTAATTGATTTAGGTTACCTAGTTTTATACTATTTTGCATCGTTAAGTAACACAGATTGCTTTCAAAAAGAGCTAATGTTAACATTTGTGGGAGTAATGTTAACTGACAAGTATCAATAATTTTTTCTTTAAAATCAGTATGTACTTTGGTTAACCTCAATACCATTTTTACCGTGGTATATGGGATTGTACTTTATCAATTGTAAAACCTTTTTGTGACTTTTCAGATCTTATAACAAATATTATTTTATAAATTGAAATAATCTTTAAATGTCTTAGGTACGGAACTCATTTATTAGACATAATTTATTTAATTTTGTAACATTGCAAATTCAGGTTTTAGGCTGTCTCATTGTACAGTTAAAAATGTCAAAATCCTTAAATATAAATCAGTTTAGTTTTAAGGAGACCTTTCTTAGTAAAAAGCATTTATTACAAAATAATATTTAAATATTTTCAGCATTATATATTTTATTATTCTTTAATAAAACTGTGCTATAATTTTTTACTGGATTCAGCGCAAAACCTCTGTAACTTAAAATATTGGAAAGCGTCCCTATTTATATTTCCTTAAAGAAAACCTAGTAGGCTAAGGGTGAACAAGTTCAGAACCTGTAATATTGTTATAAAAAAAAGAATAACAAATTTATAATTTCTTTAAAACATATAGACTTATCTGTAAAAATATTTCATAATAATTACCTTTTATATCCGCCAAAATGTTTATCATAGCCTCATGATACTTGATAAATTATGTATTTCGACAAAGGGGCCCCACAATTTCCGTCTAGTCAGAGGAAGTGACCTCTAGACGAGGAGGCGATGGGTCAGAGCAGGTGACTACTACGCGAGAAGGCGATTGGTCAGAGGAGGTAACCAACAGGCAAGAAGGCAATAAGTCAGAGGAGGTGAACACTAGATAAGGGGGAGATGCGTCAGAGGAGGTGATCACTACGCGAAGAGGCAGTGGGATAGAGGAGACGACCACTTGGTGAGGAGGCGATGGGTAAGAGGAGGTGACCACTAGGCAAGTAGGCGGGAAGCCAAAGCAGGTAACCACTAGGCGAGGATCGAGGGAGCATGCGAGGCGATTACTAGGCAAAGAGTTAGTTAGTTACTAGGAACAGAGAAGGTAAGAAGCGACGAGACAGAGGAGGTGACCACTACGCGAGGAGATGATAAGAGGAGGTGACCACTAGGTCAGGAGGTGGCGGAACTGAAGAGGTGGTCATTACACTACGAGGGGGCGGGATGCCGATGGCCTTGGAGTAGGATTGCCAACGCTAATGCAATAATAAACTAAAGATAATGTACTTATACCAATTTTCCTAACAATTACTCAGCTATATACATCAATTTTCAATAAATTTTGGACAATGTATGTAACAAAGTTATTTTATTTATTAGAGTAACGCGCAATACGCGTTATTCTCTACATATCAATTGAATGGTCCGATCCATTCTTGTATTTATTTAGCTTCAGTAATGTGGGGAATATCAGAATACTATTTTAATATTATGTATAACTAAATATACTCACTCGCAAAGAAGAGTTACTTTGAGGAAAGATAAACTTAATTATCATAAGACTTCTAGAAGGACAGTCGATTCTATGGATTTTTAATGATAGTTCCAGATCCAGTTCTGTCATGTTGGGATCTAACTGAGTGGTGATGCCGGTAACTGTAACATTCTCCACGTCTTTGATTAATTTGACATGAAAGTCGAGAGGTGTTGTAAGTTCTGTTACTGTATACGTTTTCTTTTGAAAGTGCTGTTTAAGAGAAATAGATACAAAATCTGATCTGATATCCGAAGTTCTCCACCAGTATATATTATCCGTAAGGTGTGTAACCTGAAACGTAAATCAAACAATAAACAACGTCATGTAGCAACCCAGTAGAACATTATAAAAACTTCTTTTTTTTAACTTTGTCACGTATAGCTTTAGGAGTGTAGAGTAATAAGCCATGCTATTTATATTTAAAACGTATTTAACATCTCTATTAAAATTTAATGACACGAAGCCAGGCATAAAACTAGATTATAATACTTTATGTATATTCCAAAATTTTTAAATATTCTGGACCCAAAACTCAACAAAAATGTATAGTGGAGTTTCTTTCACTATAACTAATTATATAAAAACAAATGAACGTATCAAAAATTCAGATTTTGTGTTCCTTCCTTCATTTGATAAGGATTTATTAGCCAATATCATTTATATTTCAAAAACAGAATTTTAACAACGTGGCCACCAATACTGTTTGAGTAGGCTGTGCAGGTTTAGGTAATATAAACACCCATTACATGTGGTGGTGGAGTTTGGTGAATTATCGGAGTAGCTGGTATAATCATTCTAGCAACCTGATATCTTTATTTTTCTAAATTCATTTTCATGTATTTCCTACCTTTTTTTGTTTACATGAAAACGGTTCATCGGTTAGTTGAACACTTGTAACTATATTATATGTTGCCTTCAATGATTTTAGCGTAGTGTATGATGTATCATATAATAAGTTAAAAGTATTGTACACAACAATATGCCATGTCGTGCACCATACTGTGTCAACATAAATTTAAAGTTAATTGATTCATACTGCTATAATTTAAATGAGACAAAATATAAATTTTATTTCAATTAGTCAAAATTAAGTTTACCGGATTGGAACCCCTTGGAATAATTACAAATAAATTTAGAGATAGTAGTTAGGTACACACTCAGGTGAAAGGCTATGTTCACATGAATCACTCATCTATAACAACATGACTGTTTTCAACATGTAAGTTTTTTAAGTTTGTACAAAACTTAGAGTTAGTAGCACTAAATAGTATAAAATTACCAAAAGTTTCATGTTTGTTCTTGGTGTGGTGTGTTTTTGTAAGCTTCGGAACAGAGAACTGGAAATGTTTACAGGTATATCTGTGTTTCTCATCAAAATTTCTTTCATGGAATAAGATTCCTCATCTTCCTGCAATCATTAACCTATTATAATATTTTGTTATCAGATATATCATAATATTATGAAAGTTTACTGAAAATATGGAAATCTTTTTATATTCCTAAAAATTTAAATTATAAATTCCTTTCTAATTAAAAAAAGTTGGACAATATTTATGGTTCAAAGAATGATACACCTAATAACATGTAGTTTCTAAATGCTGTACGATTTACAACCTGTTATGTTGGTTTTTTTTTTTGGTAAATGTTTAGCATATAGTGTAACTAAGAATAATAGTAATTAAATTCAACAAAGTTTCAGAAAGATTTTTTAAACTGTTTCTTACATGTTTTATTGCTTTTTACAAATGTTAAAGATACTGATAGAAGCATAAAAAATCTCAAAATTGGTATGGTAGTAAGGACTTGTCATTATCTATAAAATCTATTTCAAGAATTTTTCATGGGATGGACCAAAAGTGATGATTTAAAAAATCATAAATATTAACTAATCCTATACACCAAACTTAATTTAAAATACTAAAAATCGTTCGCGATATTTAAGAATTAAAATATAAGGTTTGATTAGGGTGGATTAAAACAATGTGATTTGAGATATTAATTACAATTTACTTGTTTTGGAAAATTCAGATTTTTGTAATTAATTTTTAATTTTTCTACGAATATTAGGAAATAAGTTTGTGAAAGAATTAAGCCAAAAGACTTAAGTACTTGTTATGTGTGAAATAGTTTTTAAGATAAGATATTAAAAAATTCTTTATATTAACTCATTTCTAATATATATATATTATAGAAAATATATTTTATATTTTACTAATACATTATAAATAATGGCAATTTCAGAAAATTGATAAATTTCATTTTAGCATGTTGGTATTACTGCTTGTAATAATTGCAATCTTCCATGTAGATGAAACGGGAATGGTCTTTAATAAATGCTCTTCAATGTTTAGGCATAAAATTCAAGAAGAAATAGTTTTATATTTGAATTATTTAATAAAGAAACAAAGGATTGAACATTATAAAGCAAGAAAATTGTTTTCAAAGTAAGGTGAATCAATAATATGTGATTTAGGACAATGAATTGTTCAAATTTAATACGTATTGTACATTGCCTTTTCTCGTAAATGTTAACAGTAGCCTAAATTACATACTTTGTAAGTTTATGTTGTATTTTTTAATCAAAGAAAGAAACTTTGAAAGAAAATTGTGTTAAAAGTAAAATGAATTTGTACACTCTAATATATGATTAAAACCGTAAAGTGGAGTGTTCCGTTATAATCATTTAGAGGATCAGTCGGCTAAGAATATGAAAAAAAAATATTTTATTATGATAGATAAGGATTTTGCAGTTGAAATGGTACATACATTGTAAATATCCAACTACTATAATATTGTTCTAAAACAATATGTTAATACTTCTATAAATATATTGGGTATTTGGTAAAGCAAATGGTTCAAGATATCTAAAAGTAAACTTCTTACTATGAAGAGGAAATTCTTGGAAACTTCTTGTATAAAAGTGTTACAAGTGGAAGAGAAAAATTAGAAATTTAGCCTAGGCTTACTACCGGCTCAGAAACTTTTGAACATCTTAGACCTCAGTCTCAAGTCAGTCTTGAAGGCTGTGATCCTTTGTCTACCAAATCGTCTTCAAAAATCTAAGTGACCCGTTCTTTATTGTTGTAGATCAAAATGATGATGATTTTGAGTACAATATGGTTGACTTGAAGACGTTAAAATCGAGTTTAGAAAACGTTGCAGTAAGCAAAGTGTGCTTTAGAAAAATAGTAATAAGTAATAAAACGTATTGAAGGATTATATTGTAAAATAGCTTTACAGTGTATAAATTATAACAATAAAGCAACTATGAACAATAGTGAACACGTTGACTCCTCACTAGGCCTACATTCAGGAAAAGCCACTAATCTTTACGATATAAATATTAGATTAGTGTATGGCATGTGGGCCAACTGGGGAAAGGTAAGGTAGCGGCCGAAAAGCTTTGCGGCATCTTGTGTTTAGCCCTCGCGAACTTTAATAAACCATATGACCACAATAAACATTTTCACGTGCCTGAAAATGTAATAGCATTCTTCCAGCCAGTATTCAAAGGCCTAACATAACCAGAACTTCTAAAAAAATCTCTTGAAGAAATCTCTTTTAGTTGACGCTCAGCTCAACACACTACAATTTGAGGTGTATGAGGTTGCTATAACGTTCAATGGTGACCATATTGGCAAGTGCAAACTCGTACAAGAAATCGAACTAAGCCCTAACAGGAATTTTATATATGCGATGAAGTCACTTGACCGTTGTAGAACCCGTGAAGCTGATAGAGCCCTCAATGAACTTCAGGAAACATCAGCATTACTAAAAAGGAGACTGGACGACCAGTTTGAGGAAGAAGAGGCAAATGGACCATCATATCGCCCAGGAATATTATTAATATAAGTGATTGAAACAAAATTATTACCCTAATAAATGTATTAGAAATTCTAATAATATTCATTACAATTAATTAACTTGATACTATTCAGTGTTTTACCTTTTAAAAATTCAAAAGTGTACTTCATAGAACCACCATTTTGTCTTCCATGATAGTCTTTGTAATCATAAACACAATATGCTAAATTATTGTCAAAGAAAATGAAATCATTTATATTTATCTCAGTTGTATAAATATAAACATTTGTTAAATATATACCTTCGTAGACGTAGGGCGATGACTATTTCTCTTTACATTTACGAAAACATATAGTACATAAATGGATACAAATCTAACCATACAAAATTACTGTAACACTTGTTGTAACAGTGGAGACTATTTGGAAAAAAATTGATTGTTAAATTTTAATTTATTGTTATATGAGAAACCGGAATCAAATAAATTTTGAACATAGTTAATAGATTTTTACAATACAAATTTGTTTCTAAATAATATTTGTAACCAAAAGTTCTTAGTCAGTGGAGACCTTAAAAGTGCTAGCACCGTTCGAGGATTTACATTTAAATAATATATAAAAAATAACTTAATTGGAAAATATGGAATTTATAAAAATTTTGATCCAAATTTGGCTTTAAAATTAGTCAAGAGAGGAAATATGTTAAGATAATTTATGGAGTATATTTTTGAACTTTTGTATGAAAAGGCGATTACAGAAATAAGTGAAAATATAATTTACTTTTAAAGATTTGGTAAGAAGACCGACAAAAACATTATTATTCTGGTTAAATAAGATGTTTATATAACTTCTTCAAAGCCTCATTAAAATTTTGAATACCAAAACATTCATGTAAGACTATCTCAATATTCTCTCCCATTCCCCATATTATTTTTTCTAATGCGGCCTTAAAACGAAATTTTAAAATACTTCCAGTACAAACCATTTACTGCAATTGTTATAGATTGTTTTTGTTTACAAATGTTACCTAAAATTTTAATATGTTTAATAATGCTTGTGGTAAATTTTTGATTACTATCCAATAATACAGAAGAACTAAACTAGAAATTTATTATTTTTGCTGCGTCAAAAAGGAACTCTAAGGAAAGGTACTCTAAGGAAACTTAATGACCTCAAACTGAGCACTGATTTGTAGTCAATCCTAATTGCGACACTTTATAAAGAATGTTTTCCAATTCTTTGAAGGGCTGTCATCCGATAGCTATAAAACACGCTATCGTTCAATATAATTCATTTAAAAATATATTAGAAAGGCTTTCAACTTGAAACATTTTAAAACAGTCTTTTTGTTAAATGACAACTCACAGTTTTAGAATTCTGTTAAATACAGTATAATCATTCTTGGTTTGGTGTAAAAAACTGGATAAATTTACAATAAAAGTAAACTAACTCCAAAAATCGAATAAAATAATAATAATAATAAATAATGAATAAGTAAGATTATAAGGAACTAAAAAGCAGGAACTAAATGTAAATTCTGAGGAAAGAAAAGTTATTCAAAGCTGCAAATATAAACATTAATCTTATATTATCGCTAAATAGATTAAGTAAAAAAATAGTACCATTGCCCACATAACCATTTTATCTCCTTTAGATGCCACTTTTGAGGGTGGCTGTCCTGGAAATTGTACGTAGGTCACTGCGTTTTTGGTGAATTCTATTATTTGGTCTGAAAACTTTGATACTCTTCTCAACTGGAAAATAGAAATAAAAACTCAAATTTGTATCATCAGGATGTAAAAATATTTGCATATTATATTAATAAAGATTACTTATTTTGTATACAATCTTTTACTATCTTAACTACTATAACAGTCAAAACAGTATATATATATATATATATATATATATATAATATATATATATATATATATATATATATATATATATATATATATATATATATATAGACATTAAAATACTTTTTGCGATTCAGTGTTTATTGAAATTAAATAAGGCTATTGCCACTTATACAAATTTAATGTATATATATATATATATATATATATATATACATTAATTTTTGTTAATTTGTTTACCTATTTATGTCTTGAAAATGTCTTGTTTCTCTATATTTCCGATATTTCTCTATATTTCGTCTAAAAATAAGACATTTTCAAGACATATAAATAGGTAAACATATTAATATACAAAAGGAACATCATATGTTAATCAAATTTACAATTAGATACAAAGAGTAAATAATTTAGCATAATACAAGGAATATAAATTTATAAATCCAATTTGTTGTTAAAAAAACCAATTAAAATTATAAATGATAATTTACATCTAAAACAATCCATACCTTAAATTAACTGACCTATTACTAAATAATTCATTTTACATTGATGGGTATTCTGAATTTGGTTAATACTTTTGAATGAAAAACATTCATAGAATTTTTTTAAGTAGAGCATAACATTTGAGCATGTGCAAAAATAGGATTGGATTTAATTTTAAGGTTTGTACCGCTGCGATTTTTAATATATATATATATATATATATATTAGAAATTTACACATGGTCAATCATAAAATAAAATCATACTACCTTCCAAAATGTCAGGTGATTGTTAATTTTTGATACTACCTGCTTAGAGTCGGAACAGATATAAAAAGTCAGATTTTTCTTTTCTTATGGGCGACAACAAGCGTACAAAGTGATACAAACGTAAAACTTTGGAACTGTTATTAGTGTTTAGAAAATATATTACATTTTTATAAAACAGTTTAAATTTTCTTTCTTAAAGAAGAACAAATTTTAGATGGCTGTGAAACGTCAAATAGTTACGTAAATATAGTTCATCAAGCTTTGACAAAATATATAAAAAATATTACGAATTATAAAAGTATTACGTTGTTTAAAATTTATACATTTGGACCTTAAACTTTGTATTTTGAAGAATAGGTTGACATTGGCATTAGTAAACGTAAATGAATTTCCTACTGTTTTGTACTCAATTGTTTATGTTGGTTTATAAGCTATGTACAGCCACGAAAGATTTGCAAAACTATTGCAATGTTTTGACAAATGCCGCGTATTTAGAGCTAAAACTAAGTTTATGCTACGTAAACGCATTGGTTATAAAACTTGTGATATAACGCGTGGCAGTACTTAATTAATACAAGAAAAATATAAGTTATATATATGTCTTGTAAATAGCTTTTACAATAGCTCTTTTATTGTCATTATACATAGGAAAAATATATTAAAAGTATTACGAAATCGGGATAACTTTTTAAAATTGTTGCATATATCACTATAAACAATACGTTTTTAAAGAAATGTTATACACAGTTTTCAACAGAAATTAGGCGTACAACATAAACGTATTGTTGTGTATTTCTTAGCTGTAGCACATTTCCAGAAGCTGTGACGCTACTGTAACGGTCTGAATAGACGTCACGGGCGGCGGTCCGAGTTTAGCTAATTTTTTATGAAGTAAATCAATTTGATGTACCTCATTGGGAAGATTGTTTTAAATGCTCCTAGGACAATGGCATTAAGAGCCAGATGTTTAGAAAGGACCATGAATTTTACTAATAGAAACAACGTTAATTCCTTTTATAACCCAATTTATGTTAAAGGATGAGACTATCCAGTGGCCATAATCTCTCAGTTTCAACTACTGTATGTTTTAAAATTTGAATGAGTCGTATTTCAGACTAGGTGAGCTACCAGAAGACAGACGACGTCATGGACTACAAGCTATAGGTAATATGGCTCAAAGAGGTTCACTACAAACAAATACAGGTCAATGGGTTAACATTTAAAAGCTTACCGTCCCAGAAAATGGTAAAAAAAACTGAACAAGTACTTTTGATTTGTGAATGGTATCTGCATAATAATGCCTACGTTTCAAAATAAACTAAACCCCTTAATTAAAATTGGAATAATCGAATTGAAAAATCTTTATTTTTACTTGAGAAAAGTTCATTATATCACGAAACTTTGATACTCCTCAACTAATAGACTTAGGAAGTGGAGCAGAGTAAATGAAAGAATATAACTTGACATAGTGATGCTTAAAAAAGCAAATTAACTGTCGAGCACTTCAATATTTGTATTTCGTAATGTTTCAATATTTTGGTATGAATAATTTAAATACGTTCATTAATAGTTTGAAGAATATGCAAAAGCTAAAGTATATAACCTCGTTTAGAAGTTTCAGTTGAAAGTCATCTGGTGGCACATTCTCTGTTGCTGGATCCTTGCACATCAATACAGCATGAAGACAGGTAAGTATAACTCTGTACAAACAGACATAACGGTTAGTTCATGTTTATTTATACGGACGTGTATGTATATCCTATTAATATCTCAAATAAGATAGTTTGTGTAGATGTTTGGATGTCTCGTAATTTAGACGTGTGAATGCCTGGATGTTTGGATGCTTGATACTCAGTCATACAATTCATATTAACCAGATTTTGGAAACTTTTACACTGCTGTGTTCTTTGTTTAAAGTTTATTTTTGACGATGGAAGGATTGTGAAGAATATAGGATTTTTCCGGACATTTGCCGTCGTTCACTGAAACAAGTAATCAGTAACACTACTTTGTTTGAAGGTCATTTTTGGATGATTGTGAAGGAAACAGGATTTTTTCCTGACATTTTCCATCGTTCATTGAAGCAAGAAATCAGTAACACTACGTTTCGAGATCTGCAATCTGATCTCTTCTTCAGGTAAATAACTAACCTAATACATAATTACAAACTAGGTTGAAATAAACAAACCATACCAAAGCGTTGTGGCGCGTCTAAGTCAAGAGTCACAACCAACATGTTGTTTATCAACTTCACTAACTCTAAAAACATGCACTTAATAAAAAACTATACACAACACTAATCATTAAAACTGAGCAAAATACAAGTCACAAAACGTCTGAATTCGTCTACTAACCACCTATGAGTGACGAGGGGGCACTAGCCAATGGCAATTCTCATGGCAGACAAAAACAAGATGGCGAAAATAAAAAGGAGGGGGGACAGGAATGGGTCCTTTTGTTATTAATGGTTCATACTAGATGAACTTCTTAAAACCATATTGTGACTCCGCATTGATTTTGTAGTATCTGATCCGTTTGATACTTTTATTCAAGATATAGAAAATATTGCTGTAGTAACAGTATGCATGATACTGAATCAGGAATACATTGCAACTAAACAATAAAATCTAATTATATTGTAATTATATGTGTGTGTGTGTGTGTGTGTGTGTGTGTGTGTGTGTGTGTGTGTGTGTGTGTGTGTGTGTGTTCCGGGTAGCACATTCACCCGGCAAGTGAGAGATCCGGGTTGGAGTCCCGGCGGAGCAAGTACTTTTTGTGATTCAATATTTATTGAAATTAAATTATATATATACATATATATATATATATAAAATCCTTATAAATCATATTAAATAAATATCTGGGATCGTAAGCTTAGTTTCGATTAAGTATCGTAATACACTTCGGTTGTCTTTCATAATAGCACATGAAATAAGATTTTTATATCCTTCCCAAAATGTTTAAAGGCTATAATTATACTATTTTTATACGTGATTTTTAAATATTCATATTCATATTCTTAAATAAAAACATCTATGTACTTACGAAGTCAACCGTCTAATTTCTTGAGGAGGCATCCACTTTGAATTAACTCTATCAAATACAAATCGCTGAAACATGTTTGTTTGTGTCTTGATCACCTCCAGAATGTCCATCATCATACGTGGGCTCAATACCAACTGGGTGGGTCTATTAAGAGTTACTAATACATTTGATAATGTTGAGATGCACATCTTCACATCCGAAAGTGTCGTAACTGAAACCTGTAATTGAGAGTGCGTAATGAACGAACTAACTATTGAGTTAGTGTATTTCCCGTGTGTTTATCTTTCTTGACATTAAACGTAGTACAGACAAATATCGCTATAATAAAAACATAATAAATATCACTGTTTATACTGACCTGAATGATATATTCAAGTAGTTTGTTTAAAGCCACACTCTTATGCTTGTCAGGTATTATGTCTGCGATGGAAGATATGTACTGTAGAACCTCTGTAATAAAAGACATATATTTTTAAGTTTATACTGATTTGGGCTTCTTAATAAAATGACTTATTTAGAATCAAAACAAATTTATTCCTGTCAAATATAGGTTACAATGCAAGTTATGATTTTAAAATATGTTACTTTAAAACTAATTTTATAATATATAGCTTTATCTTATGATATTTTACGCCTTTAAAGAATTAAGACCTTAATTTTAAGTGTAACAGTAAACTTGAAAATATTGCCCAATAGTCCAAAAAATCTCTTTCATTAGTCTCAAGGCAGGGTTGTGACATCATCTGGAATATTACACGGTTAGTAATCAAATAAAATATCGATGCTCTACATTAAAACATTTTGATGCAACCATGATTTGTTACTTTGTATTCGTACGTAGAATAAACACTGCCTGAGTTATAACTGTTATATTCCACAGTGAAGATACTGTAACGTTCCAGTTAGCTGAATTTACTTAATTTTTAAAGTATTCTTACTGAATGTTAAAAGTAAAAATATTTTCTTCTGCAGAGTATGCCTGCAATACAATTTAGGGCGTTGGCTGTCACAAATTTTGCCTCCTTTGATAAGATATGAGTAGCATTAATCTAGTTATTCAACAACTCCTAGCCAACTCTTCTCCGACTTACTCTGGAGCGTTATCAAGTGAATCTTGGACTCGTTTTCTCAGATTTCAGTGACTTAGGAATTTGAGATGAAACTTGATTTGTGTGCAAGACTTGGTGTGTCAACCCTCTACCTCGTTCAGGACTTGCACATTTAAAGTGAAGAGGGAAAAACGTTTTTTAATATTTTTTTTTCCTTATTTACACTACTGTGCACAAAATATGAACTAGTTTTTTGTTGTTGTTAAAATCAGTTAAATTAATCCAGAAATAATACGGTACTTACACGAAAAGTCATGCATGGACAATGAATTTTGTTTCAGGTTCTTACATATTAAACGTAAATGTTTTGTAAAATATTTAACTGTTATTAAATATTAAATGAGTATTTGAGAGTAATCCACACTGTAATAGATTTTGCTTCTTACTTGTTTTTCTGTTAATGTTGAGCTTTCAAGTTCTGTTATTAATCAATTGCCTATGAGTGTTGTAACTTTTAACTGTATTGTACATTTCACGCATAAGTTTCAAGTTGCATCAACTTGTAAATCTAGTTCACAAAAACTTGACACTAAGAAATATACGAGTTTATCGTTTTATTTGAATGTTTTTAATGTAATATTTAATTAAATATTACATTATAGGACTAATTTTGTATGATACTTTATTTTAAATTTCAGTAACATACCAATGTAGGATATATTTTACACATAGGTATAATATTCTACATTAAAAAATTATAACATAATATTCAAAAACTAATTAAATCACTATACACATTTTAATCGTTTTCAAACAAATTGTACTAAAATACGCGTAGTGTTGTTTTTTATAGGTTTTAGGAGGAACAAGAAACGAAAATTTGATGAAGCGGTAATACCTAATCATGCGCCCACATGTTATGTATTGACCTGTACGCTTGATTGGTGATATGAACTTGAAAGGGAGATAAAATCAGTGACTGTTCTAGGAGCGGAAATCAGTGGAACTACAGGCAGTGTGACAGTTTATGCCAACCAGAATTGGATGTACAAATAATACAAATATCAGAAAATCTAAGTTATTAAATTTAGTTAAACACTTCTGCTAATTCATTGAACAAAACGAGAATAATTTGAACATACAAGATATTCCAATGTTTTGTCATGTGCTGCTCATTAAATGTATTAACTTTCTATATCACGTCGACACCGCTTACAGCTAGGTCACTAATTGTGTAAAACCTTTCCTGGACTGCCTAGCTTGTGCCCGCGGACCATGAGTTGGGAATCATCCATTAGATGTTATTATTGCTATCGGCAATATAATCCCAGGAACTAAGGAATATACCCAATATTTGTCAAAAATAAAGGCATAAAATGTCTTGATGAAGCTTTTAACCTATCCAAACTAACTAAACTATGTCTTTATCGTAGTCACCGATAAAAACAACGCTTTAATTTTTTGTTATAGTTGTAAAATATGTTTAATTAGGCGATAACAAGCTAGAACAGAGCGCAACCTTATAAATATTAGGGCATTTCTAGGAACCACTGTGAAAATATCACAAAACGTAAATCCCACAATACATTTAGTTAATGAGAAGTTTAGGTTCTGTTTATAATATAATGTTTTGTGAGTTCCATGTGTGTATATAAATCATAAAAGTTTCATGTTAGTATGTAAATGACATGTAGTTATTTCTGTAGACTACTGCAATGTTCATGTTTGCCTCCATTGGATGAATTCTTGCCTTCCCATAGGTGGATAAAAGTTTTGGAATATTCATTCACAGAACACTTTTTGTAGCAACTTATATTGACTAAATATTCGTTTTATTTTGCTGTTGAGTTATAAGAAATTGAGTCTTTTAGTCCAAACTTTTTATTACATGATTACTATCAGGTCGTATAATCTACTCCATTTTATGTATATCTATACTCTAAAATCATATCATATATTCACATGGAGGGAAGATTTCGTACGCCATATCCATTAATTAGCTGTTATTGTTTAAACTTAGTTTCTTAACAAACAACTCGTGACCAAGCTTAAGTCTAAAATTCTTTTACTTGCATACATCATATACTTCTGGAACTGTGTTATTAAATTTTAAAATAAAAAATTATGTATTGTTTAAAATATATGGTAGTATTAGCCAATTATTATTATATTATAATATACTTACTTAACTTATTGCCCGTGATTAGTTTTTCTTCTATAGCGACATATCTTTCTTCCAAATCAGCATCTGACATTTCGAAATCAGTTAGCTGAAAGAAATTAGAAACATTAAATCCATTGTAAATATATTACAACTGCATTATACAATGTGTTCATAAATTACCCTTCTAAAACTAAAGATTTTATTGTAAAATCTCTTGACCACAGTATTAATTAATCTCTCTTGAAAGCAACAATACTTTAACTGCGGTCAAAGACAACATATTTGGTGACACAAACATTTTCCGTTACATCACTACTGGTTATGAATGTAAAATAACAATCATTACAATTTAATTGTAATAATATTCAATGAATTTTAATTTAGAATATAAGTAACTAAAACTGCAAGATCTCTTCCCTCATTTTCTACTATGAACAATTTCAGATTTTGAGCAACGAGATCTTAAGGAAGCAGCAGATAAGGACAAGTAAAGTGATAAAGCCAATAAAACGTAGCAATTGTTAATTAGTACAACGAAGACGCAATCACAGTTGAAATAAATCACAGAGTTTCGTATTATTTGTGGAAATGTAGCAGTATAAGCTTTGTAGAAAGTAAGCATAAAGACTAATGCTTTGGCGCAGTATGTAAGGTAAATGAAGTGATACAGGCTGGTAAACCACTACTGAACGGTCTTCTAAATTCCAATCCACATTTATCTGCTACTTGCGACAGGTAACTCCCTCGAAAAAGTTTTAAAGCTAAGGCTTGAAGAGTTCACAGAAGGATGTAAAGAAACTTTCGACCATCACTAAGGTTTTCGAAATTGCACTTTTACAATTAGGGCGATAATGCAAATGTGGCTCAGATGTAGTGTAGCATGGAGGCCATCACGTCACTCTGTTTATTATAATTCCAACGTTGACCTTAGTGTGAAAAGTGACAGTCTGGAGTCCTGACATATTATCGACCATTGTATCTACTATTACTTTTTAAGAATGCTTTTTAGATACCTAAGAATTAGGGGACTGCCATACAGAACGGTTGACAGGAACACAACATGGGAACAAGGCAGGAATAGTTTAGTACTTGATCAATGGAGCAAACCTGTAAAATTGTTCATACAATCAGATACTTTAAATTTTAAAGCCTTTATTAATTCAGGTATAATAGCGAGGGCTATTGGCAAGGCTCATTATTGCTAGTCAAGGAAGGATGACAGTGTTGACCTGGTTGGGCAAGCAGGACCTGATTTTAGCGATCTAAATCATAATTTTAAATATAATTGAGGTTCATATCAAAGAACATTACATGCAAACCATAATTAAACCGAGATTTAGAGTACCTTGGAATATATTTGCGTGGAAATTAACACCAAGTTCTTGTTAGGCAAGCAGATTTCTAGTGAAATAGAGAAGACTGCTATAGAAGCACTGCCTCTTTGATCCATTGTGTTTGATAAAGTGGCTACATATACCGGCCACATGCTCGTACTCCTGTAAGAGCATAAGATGAGGGCGGAAACAGTGCAGTAAGAACTTTACAAGACATCAACTTTGCAAATAAAAGGTACATGCGCCTCCATTATATATAATTGGCAACATCAGTGGGAACAATATTTAAGAAAGAGGTCTTTGAACGGGTTGATTGGAGATATGGATATTTTTTAGTTATTTCTCTTAATATAACTTTGTAATAGCAATCCTTAATAACGATTAATTTTCGTTGCATTATGTATTTCTAAATTGAGTTTGTTATCTCTTAGTAGTAGAGCGCTTATAAAGTTTAGTACCTTAGATCAAATTCATTGTATATTACATATTTGGAAATTATGATTATGCTACATTTTTCCTTTTTATTTACACAGTAAATGTCACATAATTTAAATCCGTTCCAATCTCCTAGAATAAGTACTTACATTTACGGAAAAACGTTTACTCAGTGAGAGTCCATTCTGAATATTTATTACATACACAACGACGTTCTCTCTTGTCAGTTTGACTTCACGTAACTCTCCTTGATACGTAGTCCCCAACATTCTTCCTGAAAAAAAAGATTCAAAATATGTGTAATAACATATCTAAAATATTCCAATATCAACATGATAGTCCTCACAAGAAAATGTGTCCCATACGGAAAGAAACTGAAAGATCCATAAAACCTGTTTAGATGATTAATACTGTCAGGGTAAGGTACTGCAATTGGACCATGTAACCTCCGACGGTAGCAACGAAACACTATAAAATGAATTACGAGAAAAGAGGGCATAGAGACCCGGGGCGACACTTCCACTACCGCTATAACAAAGAGTTGAGCGACCGCAAAGAACCATCATCTCCAGAACGGCTCCTACGGTACAATTATACAACGATAACGAGAAAAGAGGGCATAGAGACCCGGGGCGACACTTCCACTACCGCTATAACAAAGAGTTGAGCGACCGCAACAGAACCATGCCTCCAGAACGGCTCCTACGGTACAATTATACAACGATAACGAGAAAAGAGGGCATAGAGACCCGGGGCGACACTTCCACTACCGCTATAACAAAGAGTTGAGCGACCGCAACAGAACCATGCCTCCAGAACGGCTCCTACGGTACAATTATACAACGAAAACGAGAAAAGAGGGCATAGAGACCCGGGGCGACACTTCCACTACCGCAAGAAAAAAAGTGCAAGACAAAGGCAGGACCACATCTCCAGAACGGCTCCGACGATTCACTGAATGTTCAGGAGCCGTCTAAGGGTCGCTCCTGGACAGAGACAGACAGCCTGAAAACGTATTGAGTCC
This sequence comes from Homalodisca vitripennis, assembly GCF_021130785.1. Classification (NCBI taxonomy): domain Eukaryota; kingdom Metazoa; phylum Arthropoda; class Insecta; order Hemiptera; family Cicadellidae; genus Homalodisca; species Homalodisca vitripennis. The sequence goes on along the minus strand of NC_060210.1, from coordinate 152,262,875 downwards.
AAAAATGAGAGAAGGCCGTCAAAGTGGATGATAGGTACAACGGTCACTCGGATAAGCTCACCGGTATTGATATTAGAATGGGAATACCCTAAACTATTTTAAAGATAACAAGGAGCTTTGTACTGAATATTAAAAGCAGAAACCTACTTTACTGGATATATTGTTAATATTAAACATGTAAGGCTAATATTATTCGTAAAATATGTATAGAAACCGCCAAAAATGGTCAAAAAATCCTTTTTCAACAAATTTTATTTTCATACACGTGTTTAATAATTCATGATGGTTGAATACCAAAACACGTGTATGAAAAGGGAATGTTTAAAAAGGGTTTTAGTTGACCATTTATTATACTATATGTATAGTATGTTTTAACATCACAGTAATTATTTGACAGCAAGCTATTACAATTACCACTATAACATATAAATTGTATTCAATTGTTGTGCAAATAACGTTTGGTGTGAAATAAGCTGCCACATTTTAATAGCTAGTCTGTCAGGTCAACTTACTAGTCTATTATATAAAAATCAATCGCTAAATGTGTTGTTAAGCGCTAATCTTATTAATTCAGATAATTCCTTTTGTAAAATATTCGATGAAATCTGGGGAAGGTTTATAACAAGAAAAAGATTAACTAAGATATTTTTTAATTTGAAAAATTTTAGTATTTACCTTATGTTATCAAAGTTTTATTGACACTAAACAGCTGTTGAAAATTTAAATAATTGAAGTTCGTTCATTAGTGATGCACACTGTTTAAAAACCCACCTTATTCGACAAATCTATGCATGTTTTGATTTAAGGCAGTTAAGCTTCCTTGTTATTGTGATATTTAACAGCTGGCGTAAGGAAAACAGTGAAATGTATACTAACATACCTTAAATATTCATTCTTTCGCAGACTGCTGTCCGTAAACAACAATACTTCTATAAAACAAAACCTATACACGATTATATGGAAATATTGTATGAACTTGATACGTATTTCTGTCATATACCTAAAGTAGATAGGGCTTCCTCCATGACCATAATAGGCTTCTCTGTCATTCATATGTGTAGAAGTATACACTGATCGAAGAAGAGTTCTGAAATATGCGTATAATTTTTAATCATTGCAATAAGGCACCGACCGACCAAACAAATGTGTCCCCATAAGTGTATTTAAACGGCTGCAAGTAGACACATATATCTGTTGTTAAGTCCTAATTAGGTATATATATTTTTTTTCTTCAACGCAACAAAGCAAATTTTACTGGCACTAGGACTGGAAATATCTTAAACCAAAAATATATAGCAAAAGCTAGAAATATAGGCTTTTGAAACCGAAGTGGATTTCCCAGATCTATGTGTTTGATCTAGGTATATTTTATTGGCCGATTTAGGAAGACAGACTCAATTCTGGCGATTAAAATGACATATATTCAGAAATACTCGTACACGTGCCAGACATGATACAATACAGGTATCATGTATACAATACATGATACAGGTTAAACTCTGATCGTTTTATGCATGACTACTAAAATGATATAACTTTCATGTGTGCCTACTTCGTTTGAAAACTTTGACAGTTTACCGTCATATTACACCATAAGTGCTTTTACAAAGTAGGAATAAGGACTTCGGTTTTGAAATATGTGTGCGAAATCGCGGTTACCTGCTCTACTAGTAGCAGTGTAATCAACAGAGAGTTGTAGGCAGGGGAATATTCCGGTAGCTTTAGTACGGGGAACCATGTAATCCACTGCTAGCTGCAAACAGGAAATTAGTCGCGTAGTTTTAGTACTAGGAATGTTATAAACTATTGACATTTATTAAGAGAAAAATACTCGGAGGGTTGCATAACTAGGAACGATCTAATCCACTGAGAGTTGCAAACAGGGAAATACTGGGATTTTCGTTAAATCTGATATTGAATTCCTTCCCCACAAGTTGACTCACAGTTGTGATTTAGATTTTGAAGTGGATGGAATAAAAGTCGACCTGAATTCTGATGACAAAATTACAATTATTGGCTTATATCGTTCTCCAAACGGATGCAGCAAAATATTTTTTGAAAATCTTCTAAATTCCATCTGTTTGAAGTCGTCCAAGTTTATCATAAATGGTGACTTTAACATTTATGTTTTAGACCACACCGACTCCCTGACCCAGTGACTACGCGACATCCTAAATTCTTTCAAATTGATCTAGTCAGTAAACACGAGTGACCGCCACATCGAGTAAAGCCATCGACAACGTCATCACAAACATTCCAAAGGCCTCAGTCACTGTTTTCAATGCGGTCATCTCTAACCACTTCGCTCAGGAGATCACTATCAGTAACTTTCAGCCAGAAATTGAACACCCGTCATCCAAAATCAAAAGAGACACTAGCTCGGAAAACATTATATAACATAAACTATTCCAGATCCCCCTAAAGTGGCAAATGAATTCAACTCATTTTTTCATCTGTTGTATCACTTAACCCATCATTCAAAGGCCTCAATTGCAGCGAAGTGTCATCGATGGGACCGGTCTCATCCATGGCACTATCTCCTGTGAGTGAGGAAGGGATGGCCCGCGTGATACAGGGATTGAAACAAAAAATACTTTTGACATCAATGTCTGTGTGGCTGCTCGTTGCTCTAAGCATATTTTGGCTCCACTCACAAATTTGATCAACTTTTCTTTCGCACAAGGCATTTTCCCCTCCCTTTTGAAATCTGCGAAAGTCACACCCATTTTAAAAAAGACGATCCTTACTTTGCAAGCAACTATTGTCCAATTTCAATCCTCCCAGTCATGAGCAAATTTCTTGAAAAGATTTTTCTTGTCAGATTTAAAATTTCCTTGATCGTTTTGAAATCCTCTGTTCCGAACAATTCGGTTTCAGAAAAAACAAATCCACAATTGATGCGGTCACACACCTAATCGATACAGTTGTCGATGGCCTGGACAGAAGAGAACATGTGCTAAGCATATTTCTAGACCTCTCTAAAGCATTCGACTATGAACATCACGAAACGCCGTTGTACCAGTTGACGACATGTGGTTTTTGAGGTCTGCCGCACGAATGGATCTCGTCTTACCTCAGGGATAGAAGCCAGTATGTGCAGATTGCGAATACCCTGTCAGGAAAGGTTCAAATGACTTACGGTGTCCCACAGGGATCTATCCTTGGACATGTCCTATTCCTTGTTTACGTCAACAGATTGAACTCATCGATCGTTACAGGGAAGATGGTTCAGTATGCTGACGATACAACTCTCTGCATCAGAGCAAAAACAAAACATGAATTAGAAATCAACTCACTTTTAGAACTGAATTCATGTATTCAGTATTTTTCAACACTAAATCTGAGGGCTAATAGTTCCAAATCAAGCGTCGTCAATTTTTTTCTTCGGCAACAAGAACCTGAAAACTTTGCTACCGTGATGGCGGATGACGTTCTAATAGAAGAAACTGATTCCACCAAGTTCCTCGGAATGCACATAGATCGAGGGCTGACTTGGGACGATCACATTGACGGCATAATTATGTTCAAAGGTTTACTCAGACATTAATGTCTTACGGAACCTTGCAAAATTCTGCTCTTTGGGTATACTAAGAACGGCCTACTTTGGCTTGGTATATCCACATCTGATATACGGTTTGAGACTGTGGGGCAGCTGTTCTAAATACAAATTCGAACGTGTATTTAGAAGTCAAAAGAAAGCTGTCCGAATCATTTCAAAATTTAACTTCAGAGATTCATGCAAAAACACCTTCAGGGAGCTTGGATTGCTGACTTTGCCCTGTCTCTATATCCTGGAGGTTGTCCTGTAATGCCGTTCTAAGTGTAACTTGGTTCAAGGCAGGGACGTTCACCAGTATGGGACTAGAGGCAGGGACAACTTCCGCGTTCAACAACACAGAACTGCAGCATTCGATCTTTTACCGTCTGAGGTTGGTGTCAAGCTAATCAATAAGCCCCCTGAAGAGATCAAACAATTGAATGACCAAAAAAATTTTAAACTCGACTAAGACACATTTTGGTGTCGAGGTTGTTTTACTCAGTTGACGAGTTTATGGAGAGCCGCTGGGACGAAATTCAAAACTAACTCGATCAATCCTCTGGTTCTGGTGTGCCAGTGGCAGGATTGTCTGGTGAGAATGAAGATGAGAGTGAATGAGAGATCATGTTTTGACTGTGTGCGTGAGTGAACGAAGTGTAGGCCTACCTTTTATTATTTAAATATTTATGACGTTTGTATGTACTTTTATTATTGTTACCGATATTATATTATTATTATTTTAGTACTATAATCAGTACAATCCACCAAGAGTTGCAAACAGGGAAATACTCGGATAGTTTCATAACTAGGAACGGTCTAATCCACCAAGAGTTGCAAACAAGGCAATACTCGGATAGTTTCATAACTAGGAACGGTCTAATCCACTAAGAGTTGCAAACAGGGAAATACTGGGATAATGTAGATAAAATCAATAGCCTATTTACTACTATTGAGCATTGGTTTGTGCCTAACAGTTCCACCGTAACAAAACTTATGAAACCCAAGTAATGAAAGTTTTTTCACAGGCAAGGCCAATTGACTATTCAGCTGCCCCACCCCTGTCTTATCTGAAAACTTGAGTCGAGTGGGTTGTTGGGATCGTTTAACAATGGCTATATAGTTTTTTTGTGATTTATTGTTGAACATATTTGAAGGTTTGCACAATGTTTATGTGAGTTGGTCACGTCTTCTATTCATTATTTGTTAAATTTATTTATTGTTAAACTGATCATTGTTATCTGTTATCGCTATTTTTTTATTGCTTTACAATATTTTTATTTTGTAATAATATTAACACTACTGTTACTACTATTACATTCTAGTTTTATTTTTATTATTGAATAATTCTAAAACTGTTTTATGTTGTTAATAGTTGGATTGCCAATTAATTAGTGTTTCGGTGTTGTTCACATAATATATCTCTAACATGGTTACCATATTATAATTTGGATGAAAGTTCTTTAAAATTAACTAAATCGTTAGAATTTTAATAAAAACATGGTTTTTGTTATTCCTGACTTATGTGTTTCACAAAACTCTCGTATGATTTGTTTATTTTAAACTATATTTTAGTTATGTGTTTGGTTATTTATCCACCTGATGATGATATCAGATCTCAGATCCTGATACTTTATATCACCGAACGAAGGTAAATGTCTGGAAAATCCTGTTTTTTTAACCTATATATACGTCTCCTTCTTTCCCTACAGCGATAGTAGTGAGACACGTCTTCGCCTTGGAATGTCCCGTTCAAGTAAGCTATCCACTAATTTGCTGGTTGCATGTCGGTGTGGGAGGAACATGTGAGGCTCCATGCCTCTTGGCTAGTTGTATAGGACTGGAAATGTGACAGTCTAATATTGCACTTCTATGTCCGAAGCCACTATAAAAATGAATAATATGAAAGTAAAATGTAATTATAATTGTTCAACCAGAAGAAATATATCACCTAAATATTATTTAGATATTATTATATCTAAATATTATTAAATTATATTCAATTGTATTTAGGAACATAGCAATGTCCAAACATGTATAAATATTCTGTGTAGTTTTATAAGTAATGTGTTTCAAATTATCTTGATTAAATGGTAACATATATATTTAAAGCAAATCGAATTATCGTAAACATATTAAAGTATGTAATTGTAATTACGTTTTATGTTCTTTAACTCTTGTGATATTTAAATCCACCATATCGAAAGCAATTGCAAATTTTGTAGCTTAATACAAGTAAATAACCGCTCAACTTTCGTTCACTTTTGGTAATTACAAGAACTTTGGACAGTCGTAGATTCTATGAATTTGAAATGAAGTTAAGGTAATAGAAATTACTGAAACTTTCACGATTTTTTTTTTTCAGGACTAAAAAAGGTTTTTATAAGAAGATTTTTTATACTTCAATATACACAATCAGAGTACACAAATAGATAATAAAGTATAAAATAAGATATTAAATCTAAAGAAAGCAATTAAAAAAACGTTTTTGGTTTATATTGGACCAAATTTTACCAATGTAATTTATTCACTTAAAATTATCTTACTTTGGTGACTGTAATGTCTGGTGTCGGTTATATTAAACAAATACAGTAAAATTTAGTAAACAAAATATGTTATGGTTTAATTACCTTCAAATTTACAACAGTGAAAAATGCCACTAGAGAGAACACTTCATCCTGAAAGAAACTACATCTAGCGTGTTGCTTTTAATGTTTTATACATTCGCCTCATTTGAGAATCTTTCGAAACGAAATGAAGTATTCCGTTACAAAACTTCTTTTACACTAAATTATAAATGATCGAATGAAAGAGAGCAGACCAGTATAGCATGGGAGTTCATAGTGAGGATTACGATATTTAGAGTGAATATTTAACTAATGTAGACTCACAAAAGAAGACTTTCCACCAGATTCTAGGGGAATGTCGGTGCCGCTTATCTCCACCAAGATAAGCTTCAACAGAAAATTGTAATTTAGTTATCATCGTACGCAATCCAGTTGATAGGTGCACTTGAACTTGTGAATATTAACACTATCTTTGGCACAGAGAAATACAGCTCATCACAGATTTTTATCCAATAAGACCATCTTTAGTTGTGCCTCAGATAGTTTACAACCCAACAAACTGTTAGTGTGGTTAGTTAGTGTGTTAGTGTGGTTAGTTATTGTGTTTTTTGTGTATGTAAGGGCGTCAGGAGACAGGTAGATAAATGTGAACAAGATCTCTATATTACTGTCATTACCAACTAACGAGGATAGAATAAACTGATGAGAATCGCTACATAATAAAAATGAACTACCACCAAACACGAGAGGATACGAAAAATGATTCTTCTACCTAATTATGAGTTCAATTCCACGTATTAGATTCATCAAAATTATCATGATTTTCACTTGTAAGCCTTTGCTTGGCGCATTGTAAGTATAAAAAATAAAGTGATTTAACTGGCAGCTATTCTATGCATAGATAATTAAATTTGTGTACATGACTGCTTTCTACAAAATCCTGTAAGTATAACAATTACCTTTAAATACTTGCTAAATGATACTTACTACAAACGTGTAGTAACTTTTATCTATTGCTGTGACAAACACAATAAATATGTCGAGAGTTGGGAAAGCAATTATTACCAGAACACTTAATTTGTAATTTTGTCAATGATTAATTTTAACAAGGTTCAGTTGTTGAACCTCAAAATTAACACCTTCCATGTTTAGCATTTTTTGTCCATTGTATGTAGATGTGTTGCCCCTATTTAGATGTAACTGAAAATTTTGGACTGACACACAACTGTCATTAGTAGGAATCAAGTGTTTAATATGCCTATGATGCATGTCATCGAAGAAAATAACGCCTACTACCAATGATATGGATGAAACTGCAGACATGTCGATGATTAATGTTGTCGAGGAAGAATTACGCTGGTTACGCACCGTGTTGAAACTCTGTTGGTACTCACCATTAAAAATTGTTTTTCGATCAGCTTCTTCAGAATTTTTATCATAAAATTCATACATGAAGTTTGAATCCGCGTTATAAGAGCACACAATATCAAATTCCGTTTCTCCTCTGATGCCTTCACTTGGGGTTATACCACAGGTTACGTTTGTTGCAATTGACTCTGTTTCAAATTTATAGTAGTAGGTTGTAGCAAATTGGCCTTTTAACTTCACTGAAACACGAAACACAGATGTGCAAATTCAATTAGAAAGTTATACTTGTTCTAAATATATAGTTTTTAGAATTATCTGTGCCAAGATAGCCACTATGACGAAAACATATTCTACAAAATAGTAGTGTAAAACCTAGCTTCTTCGTGGATCAAATCATCTGGTTAGGGTACTTTTAATAACTGCGGCAGATAAAGTATACCGGGTATATTTCGGTACTGGACCTGTTCGGCACTCATGTGAAATATTTCCAAGATAACTGTGCTAATAAAGATAATTATAAAACTGTAGAATTTTATAATTTAGAATTGTATATCTCATAACTTACAGGCAGAATTCCTAGTGTTTACACGGACGAGTCCCACATCAACTCTTCTCATATGTCGGGCAAGGTTTGGTCCGATGATTCTCTCATAGTTGTCGCTTTGCCATTTTCAAAAAGAGAGCGCCTTATTACAGGCTGGGGGAGAAATGGGGTTAATTTATGATTGACTGACCGCGAGGAGGTAACATGAGACTATTACAATGGAATAAACATTGAAAATTATGTAATATTATAAGTGGTCCAGAGAAATGTTGGTGCCGAATTACAAAACTAATTCTGAACCGGCTATTAATAACCCGTTGTACCAAAATAAACAAGCGAATAAGTGTCCCAATTCGATTAGTACTCAAGCTGGTATGCAATTAGTATTTCTGGGAGAAGAACTTACAATACCATCTCTTCTGTTAGATACCAACCAGCTAATACTCATTAATTCATAGATGACGTTTATAAATACCATGGCCAAGATATTTAAAACTTCCTCCATCCCCTTTGAGCTCAATGCTGCAGAGATACACTGGGCGGATACAAAGGATTAGGTGGTAGCTCACAATTGCACTTTTAAATTAAATTATGTAAAATCCTTAATCAAAAAAAGTTTTCCTTCAATTTTCAAAGAACACTGTAAAAATATGAAGAACACGAGAAAAAAAAAATCATGTCTATTTTAAAGATACAATGTACCATTTTGTAGTCTTGGAACTCTCAAGCAAATCAGGAGAGAGGGCAGATAGTGATACCAAAAGTGAAGGAAAATAGAACTGATACTGTAATCATTATGTAAGGGTTCAAAAATTTCCAATCGTCATATATAACTTATAATTATGTAGTAATTTATAAAAGTTATAAGTATATCTTAAATATAGTCTATTGCTGTAAGACCGATTTCTGTACAAAATTTTGATCTAGTTGTGTACGTTTTTTTAATACTTGTACCTATTTTTTATTGATTATTTTATTTATTTTATATGTTATGTTTTAAAGAAATATTTCATAAATGTATATTCTAACCGTTAGTAATGGAATCTCCTTTATTAAAATGTTCGTTATATGAAATATTGTACAGTTATTTATTTATATTATATAAACAAAATAAATATATAATATATGTATGTATGTATGCATATGTATATGTGTATGGGGGCTTATATATGTATATTCACAACCCTGATACTCGTTAATGTTTATTATTACTATTTTTCTACTGTTATTATAACTACATCCTTGATGGAATAATAACATTATTAGTCGCATAGTTACACATTCTCTGTTAAATTGTGTAGCCAACAACCTTCTTACCGAGAAGGACCTCGCTCGCAATGTATGTAAGTAAAATGTCATGTGAGACGTCTGATTTAAATATTTTCTACAGCTAATTTAAATATGAAAGTAAAATTACCTATGATAACCTTTTATTTGCCATATTTGAATGGATATAAGTTGTTGTGATATCCTTCTGACGAGACCACTTTGAAGTGATTATATGTTATCTCGATAAATGGGTAATTCCGTCGCGATTAGGTTTAGGTAAGTTTCTGAGTTCACCTCATCTGTTCTTGGAATTTGAGTTCATTTCATTTTATTTTGGACTACTGAGCTTCGACGTCTAAAGTAAATTTATAGCCAAGTCCACAAACTTCGTAGTTTGTCATTCGACATCAACGTTTAAGGGAAACCAATTTTAGAATGATTAATGATTAAAGTCTCGTAGGCAATATTCTAAGGAACATTGGAACCACTAGGCACATCCTCTGATAACTTTTGAATTGATTCTTATTCTACTTTGGCAGCAAGGTAAATAGTAAAATAAAGAATAATAAATTATATCTAGAAGTGGTGCGTGTAATTTCTTATCATAATTAAATTATCATCTAAAATTTTCAATTTCTAATATGTATTACTACTACTTGAGATATAACTACCACATGTCTTTCTTCCATTCGGTGATTAAAATTACGCAACTCTGCCATAAATAATTCTAAAGTAACAGGACAGGGAGAAAGTGAGTGAAAAAGCCACAATGCCTGTTATTACGTTAGAGTATTTATCAAAAGAAGTACTTGTAATAGAACTGATAACTAGAGGTGTCATACTAAGTAAAATTTGCACAGTAAATCAACTTCGAAAGTTGCTAAGACTATGTTTTAAAAATGTTTAAGATAAAGTATTTTATCTACTGCAGATAGCCTATTTACAGTGAGAAAGTAAAATTCCTGAATGAGAAAGTAAAATTCCTGAATGAAAAAGTTATTTCATTAGAACATGGTTCCAGTGCTTAAAATAATAACAGTTTCCGTATATAGACCACCACATTGTTTGAAAAATGTAACTACTTAAAGATCCTTTTATGTTTAAACAGCTAGCAAAAAATAAGTGCAGTACATAGTAAAACGCTATCTGCTTTAAAGTGTAGTCTATAGAGTGCTGAGGAAAGTTAACTATAAATTGCTATCTAATGTAGATTTAAAACGTGTGTTAGAAGATAGTTTAAATGACTCATTAAAACAAGACGAGGCTTCGGAGAAAGCAGATAGTAAGATTCAGGGCAGCTCACCCCAGAGGGGAAGACAAATAGGCTATATTTCTCTTCAACAACCAACAATGCAGCCTGCTGTCAGTACCCCCACTTTGCCTTTAATACCTATTTATAATGCGAACAATGTTGATATAATTCAAACTGGGTCCAGTTTAAATATTTTTATAAGCTAACCAACCCCTAGAGAATGTTATATGCAAATATTTACAGTAATAAATTAACTAATAATCCCGAAGCTAGCATAGTTTTTAAATTTTGTAAATCTCGGATAGATCATAAAATAAGAGTTCATATCTAAAATAAGTTACGTGTTACAAATCTATGAGAGGTACTTATCAAACACAAATGAACAATTGGAAGTGAAGATACAATTTTCTACGGTATAATATTAAAGATTTAATGATTTACATAACAAAAATACAAATCACAACTGCTTTATAAGCTATGTAATACAATATATTATTTTGAGTTATATATCAATTTTTAACATATTAATAGTTACGTTTTTAATTGCAAGATGTTTAGTTAAATTTTGAGAAAAGTAAACCGTGTATAAGATTTGAATTGTCAATTAGATGATTTTGCAAACAAGATATTTATAAAATATTACTAATTGTTTATAAAGAAAATAATGAGCAATTTGATTTATTTAATGATGTATTATTAAGTACTAAACTATCGCATTATTACAATTCTAGCTCACATAGTTTAAATCTGATTGTTATATCAAATTTAACCTCCTGAATCACACGTCGCGGCGGAGCCCCTTCGGATACAACCCGCACTTTTTAAGAGTTCTTGTTTGATTGATCTTTTGCCATTTTCCAGCGTACTCTCAAAATCTCATTTGTTGTAATTATTCAGTACCACATAGGTTTATAAATGCTGCTTAGCTTATTAAACATATGAATTGTCAAATACATTTTCAAAAATTCATAAAGTTAAAATTACTGCTTATATAATCGACTAAACCTAACTCAAATATTAAACAAGATAGAAACTAATACAAAACAATAAATCTAAACCAAAATAATTTTACAACGAAAGTGCTAAGTTTGCCTTAATAAAAACTTCTTCCACAGAATAATATGCCTGGTTTATTAGGAGGCGATGCTTTAGAGAAAATCTGATTTCTTTCTATCAATTTTCGAACATTATAAAAGTTATTTAGCAGCCTATAATACAGTATTAACGACGCTGGGAGGGGAAGAATTATATTTTGAATCAAATGAGGACTACAAGACTGTTTAAAAACAGCCAACAAATAACTCTAACTATTCGTTTTTTAATTTTACCGTCTTGACAAACTGAGCATTTATTTCCGATACATTTCAAAGAACCATATTATAGAATATAAATTATCAAACTATAAGGAAGTTTTAGTTTTTAATAAATTTAAATGTAGTGTGAAATTTATTTATTTGGTGATTAGTAGTTAGTGCCATGTGTTACTCGTATCACATGAAATCTGTGTTGAGTTACAAGGAACGTAATTCTAAGACCATGCATTGTGGTACAAGGTTTGTACTTTTATTGCTAATGCAAATTAAAGTAGTTTGGTTATCCTTGTAGGTTAAAAACGTTATTATAACTTTAAATAACTATGTAAAGTTCATAATATGCAGTTATGTGTTCTTGCAAGAAATAAGATAATATTAAAATCATAATAAATTATTACATATTTGTGACAGTTTCTGCAATAACATAATCAACACGTTTTTGAAATGCAACAAAAAAATCATTTATTTTACTTCCTATCTTCTTTTAATTAAACGTTTGGAAAATGGAAAGTGGAATATCCCATGGATAAAAGCTGCCAGAACCAAAACTCTTACTGGTGGATGATTTAACTCATCTATATGATTGGTTGATAACAATATATGTCTAGAGGTAGCCTAGAAGGTGTGAAAATGCTAATACATTTTTTATGTTTGGTAAGAATCATGCGCGTCGATTTTAATTTACCTGGGATTAACTAGTCTGTAAATTTTTGATACTTCAAGATCAAAGGTACTTAATGCAAGTGGGAAGTGCGTGATCAGAAGATTAGTTTCCTATGAAGAGGTATGTTAAGATGCACGTGTTTGTCTGTAGTATGTGATGACGGAAGGTCTCACTCAATAAACATGGAGATATGAACGTAAGGTAATACGATGCAATATTAAATATATTACTAAGTAAATAATTAACATGTTAAAGTATCGCGTGCTTCTTACATCTACGAATAATATAAAAATAAAATAACATTCTCTTCTTACCTTCAAGCAATATATTGTACACAACCTCTTCGTCTAAACTATTTTCTTTGATTATTAACATAAAATCAGGTAAATTGTGTTCTTTTATGGGATCAAGTGACATAGCATCATCATTGTTCTTAGAATAAGTCCACGTGAATTCCAAGTCCTCGTATAAATTATTCTCTTCTTTCGCCTTCAAAAATAGTATCGTATTTGGTAACACCTTTACATCACAGTTTGTAACACATCTAAAATTATTAATTACGTCAATAGAGTTGATTTGGAAGAGTTTATATTTTAAATAAAATTAAACATATACATAAATGATTCTTTAGCAGAAACTTCAATTGATGGATTTTCATTTAAAAGACACGTTATCATCAACTGACAGCCTTTGCTGTCTTGAATACTAATAAGCTACGATAAACTTCAACAAGAATCAAATAAGGAATGATAATAGAATTACTTAAGTGATATTAAAGTTAAAGACAAATCGGTACCGAGATTACGGAGTAAAACATATTTCACTTCCTGGATTTTTACTAATTCAAAAACTAAATAATTCTAAAATTGGTCCTACAAGGTTTGACGAAATCCCCTATTCTACAATTGTACGCAAATATTTTTGTACTAAAATAATAATTCTTTCAATAGTATAATTAATTTAATATACAAGGCAAGAGGACTCCAGAGTACAAGTCACGTAACAGATTTTGCTAATCCAGAGGTACTAATCCATCATAGTGTAATATCATACAAAGTAAGTACATTTTGAATAATATACCCTTTGTAGTGGTACTTCTCCCACCCAGCCACGTGTCACTCAAAGATATAAAGTACTAAACAAATTATGAAAGTATATTTAAATTCCAAAAACAGAGGCAATAATAATTTTGTCAATAATCATGTAAATGAATAAAAATTACTCACTGTCAAAAGTAAATCTGTGCAATATTTCTACATTTTAAAGTGTGGAACGGTCTTACCAAATTTATATTAAGAATTCCAAAATATTAAAACCTGATATCTTAAAAAAATAAAATTATTTCATACACTATAATCCAGATAATAACATATTCAAAACTTGTATAGACAAATGTAAACTACGTTATATAAATTAATTTTATATGCTGTTCAATTTCCACATTACATTTAACGTACATAATGTCAATGTCGTACGGCACCATTTCATTTTCCCCAGACACTTCTATCTCTACATTTGTGAATTTCGATAGTTCTGTCATAGAACTATATTTATATTCATCATAAAGATTTGTCCACACCTTTAGAGTGAAATTGTACTTGGTGTCATACGTCAACATGTGAGGAGGTATATAATATATGGCTGAAGCTGAAACATGAAAAATTATATGCATTAACGATTAGAACATAACATACCAAAATAGTGTTATTAATAATGGATTTAAATGTACATACATTTATATTATATTAGTTTAACGCATAATATATAATTGAGCTTTACTCACGCCGATAAGATTAATTTGTAACAGTAAACTTCACATTGACAATATCATGTAAGGAACAGATTGTTGACACTGCTCGATACAAGTAACCTTGCTTTCAAAATCACACATATTTAATAACCATCTCTATCTTTAACACAACGAATAGTGTTAGATCTGATTTGGCTGTCAGTAAAATAATCTCTTCGTCATTGTGCTTTGGACCAACAATGCCAAGGCAAGATGACACTGCGTCCTGCATCACCGTTGAAAATCAAGATAGCATTGTGTCTTACATTAACTTCGACATGAGAAGATAAGAGTGTATTTTGTATCAAATTTGACAAGGGAAGTTGACACTGTCTCTTGCACCTATTTTGACAAGGGAAGGTGGCACTGTGTCCTGCATCAACGTTGAAAATCAAGACAGCATTGTGTCTTACATTAACATCGACATGAGAAGATAACAGTGTGTTTTGTATAAAATTTGACAAGGAAGTTGACACTGTCTCTTGCACCAACTTTGACAAGGGAAGGTGACACTGTGTCCTGCATCAACGTTGGCAATCAAGATAGCAATGTGTCTAACATTAACTTCGACATGAGAAGAAAAGAGTGTATTTTGTATCAAATTTGACAAGGGAAGTTGACACTTTCTCTTGCATCAACTTTGACAAGGGAAGGTGACACTGTGTCCTGCATCAACGATGGCAATCAAGATAGCATTGTGTGTCTTAGATTAACTTCGACATGAGGAAGATAACAGTGTGTTTTGTATCAAATTTGACAAGGGAAGTTGACACTGTCTCTTGCATCAATTTTGACAAGGGAAGGTGACACTGTGTCCTGCATCAACGTTGGCAATCAAGATAGCATTGTGTGTCTTACATTAACTTCGACATGAGAAGATAACAGTGTGTTTTGTATAAAATTTGACAAGGGAAGTTGACACTGTCTCTTGCATCAACTTTGACAAGGGAAGGTGACACTGTGTCCTGCATCAACGTTGGCAATCAAAATAGCATTGTGTGTCTTAGATTAACTTCGACATGAGAAGATAACAGTGTGTTTTGTATCAAATTTGACAAGAGAATTTGACACTGTCTCTTGTACCAACTTTCAGTTTTTGGCGGGGAGTGGCGCAAGAGAAACTCGGTCTGGTGCACTAAGTCTCAGAATTCCAATACACAGAACCAAAACCTATAACCGATCCTTCACCGTTACCGCATGTAGATTATGGAACTCCTTACCAGATCCTGTCAAACAAATTGAGAGCCGAAAACGGTTTGTGGCGGAGCTGAGACGAAAATACCTGGACCGGATGATCGTGGCGGGCGGCGGGGCTACTCTTTGAATCATGACTGTGTGAATGGAAGAGTGAATGAAATACTGTAAGTGTAAGCTATAGTTAATTAGCCTTAATTTGCATTATTAAGATTAATTTTTTAAGAGGTTAAATGTAAGAAAGGACCATGTGGTCCTAATTTCGCCTCAATAAAGAAGTGTTTTTTTTTCTTTACCAACTTTGACAAGGGAAGGAAGGGAAGTGTTCTGCATTTGACAATAAAGATAGCATTGTGTCTTACATTAACTTCGACATGAGAAGATAACAGTGTGTTTTTTATCAAATTTGACAAGAGAATTTGACACTGTCTCTTGTACCAACTTTGACAAGGGAAGGTGGCACTGTGTCCTGCATCAACGTTGAAAATCAAGACAGCATTGTGTCTTACATTAACATCGACATTATAACATTGAAATTGAAATTATAACATATCCTGGAATATGTATATTGACACTGAATTCTGAAAATTTTTTTATTTAAGAAGGTTACAACATGGTGTTTACCTTTATAGGCCATTTGAATAAAAAAAGATGAACCCTAGGTAATTGATGAATTTTGTTATTCTCCAAATCTTTTCGCTATTTCATTTTAAAGAAAATTCCAATAATTAACAATAACTTTTAAAAGAAGACAATCTAAATCGAAACAATAAAGAGTAGCTGGAAGCCGCTTTCTCGAAAATTAAGACTCGTACAGATTAACCGGAATAATATTTTGGAACTGTCAGTCGCTATAATATTCCTTATATACTTAAAATTAAAATACAATTTAAATTAAGTTATATGTATGTATGTATGTTCGTTCTTGGATATGACCGTAAATTTATAATTAATTTTTTTTCAATTCAGAACTTTAGACTGTTAAAATTCTTACGTGTGAGTTGTTTGGGCTTACAGACTTCACTCACTCCTTCTGGGTCATTGGAACTGACACATGTCCACGTAACTAATAAGTGTGATTGCTTATTGGCTGGCGTATTTGGATCGTATGACCTTCTTGCACTCAAATATAAACCATGTTGCCGGAAAATCTTTCTTTTGTTGCTTCCATCTATAACAGCAACTAAGGGCAAATCTGCTACTTCTATGTAGCACTGAAATATAGAACAGATATTTACGTTATAATCATAATAAATAAAAATTAAAATATAAATAAAAACTGTACGCAATTTGTTTATTAATACTGGATGTTAAAAGTAGTGTTCATAAATTAATTTTATAATTTTTTAAGTAAAAGTAAAAAAAGTAAATTAAAATTAAGTAAAAGTATAATTTTTTAATAATAATTTAGTTATTTCTGTAAAACTGGTGTAATACTACGGAAAAAAGTTTATTTGTCACTATTGGTTTAGAAACAAAACATGCTCTTCCTAATCCCCATCTTAGCACTCACCGTCATCATACTCCTATCAGTATGGCATCTGCATTATTTTTCAACAGAATATCTTAGTGATGAGAAAACTTTCCACCTTCGCGGTTATTCAATTTTCCTTATCGTGAGACTTATAGAGAGTGTTCCTTCGTTATAGCATTCAAGAAGCCCTAAATTTTCTATTGTTTTGATCTTTATTTGTATCTTCTTTTTAAAACAGTTGTATTATTAAAAATTGTTTAAAGTATCAGGAAGCTACCCTTTAGGAAACATTTCAAATAATGGCAGTGAAAGCAACTGTTACTCCTGGAGGATTGACTCACTTCATGAAAAAATCTCAGACTATAAACCAACTAAATGATGGAAAACACGCTTTAAACTGTCTTCATTTTTATGAGTAAGTAAGCCATCTTTATTATATTATAAATTTTCCTATGTGTTTCTTAAATTATATACATTTTTAGATTAATTCATATGAATTTTATTAAATCTGTATTCACACTAAGAATATAAAATATCTAGTAAACGGATTGTAGAGTGCAGACTTAAAAATAGAATCAGTAGGTTGCTGAGAAAAGGATATTCCAAAGGAAAGTAGGCTACTAGGAATTTGTAAGGAGGGGTCTTCATTAGGCTTCTGTTCAAATTTCACGGAAAACTTACGGTGTTGAAGGTTGCATATCGTGCTAGAGGTAAGATATTAGAACTGCATTGAGGCGAACGACCCTCCGTAAATAGAACGGTTACGGAACTGCGACATCGAAAAAATAGAAAGTAACAGGTTCCATATGAGCTGTCGTGACAATGGGACCTTCTCAACGAACAGGAGCGTCATGACTAGAGGTCGGTGGTTCCTAGTGGAACTGTTACGACAAAGCTACTGTTATTGCTGTTAGGATGATATAACCGTGACACTATAACTAGATAGTCTAAAGTCTAGATAGGATATATATGTTATACCTGCGTTTGTACACTCACCCCTTTGTATTAACGCCGGAGGTTATTCTTCTAGGTCACTTTCGTTATCACTAACAATGTTTAAATACTCATAGTTTTTTATCTGTAATATCAATTCTAATTTAGTAATTGTTTAGCGGCTTTTCTACATTATTTTGTTTTTAATCAAACAACTGTATTTTTTATTGTACAATATTTGGAGTAGTTTGCAATATTAAATACAAACAAAACTAAATAAATATTATTAAATTTATTTCATATGTTAATGCTTTAAAATTTTAACCGTTGAGTGTTATCGGGTATATATTTTAAATAAGTCACGTTGGATTCAAACATATCCTCTCCACGGCTATCGTGAATTCGTTACCATTCTACTTATGAAATCTGTTGTTACACTTGTGTGTCGAGCAGGCGCGAGGCGCGATGCGGTATAAGAGATCGCAGTAATCCTAGATGACCTTGGGTTTAGTTAACCAATGTTATTTTAAACGTTCTTCGTGATCTTATTTTTTGTCTGATACATATGTTATCAGGCTATATCATTATACGTTAATTCTTTCACTTAGGGTTCCAGCTGTTCTGTATGACTGTAAACACAATTCTTAAACATGTAACCCATTGCCTTACCTACTTGATGTGTCCTAAACCTACTTATTCCTTTCTCCTTTCTAAATTTTTTATGTGAGATTTGACCAACCGTTAAATATCAGCGTTTTAGTGCACTTTGATCTAGCCGAAGTTTTTATAGCCAATTGGAACTCGTGTCCTATCCTCTTTTTTCTGTTTAATTTCTTTTCAATTTTAAAGGAAATATACGTAAAAATAAATCTTTTTTAGAGTGTTACCCTTAAATTACATGCGGACGTTATTGAATGTTCTTTGCATGTTACAATTAGAGTGACTTTACATAAGAGTTTATATTAAAGTGTAAATTTTGTTTTAGTAAACATTTTTAAAATTAAATTTGTATATAGTCATTGAAGATATATTTGAAGAATATTATAGCTTCAATATGAAAAGTTTTAAATTTCTTATGGTTTCCAAGATTTATTTTTTACTTTTAAGTGAGGGTTAATTTTGTGCTTAATTGAAAAAGTTTTTTTTTATTGGTATTAAAACAATTTTTTTTATTCTTAAGTTTGCAAAACGTTTTAATTAATATGTTTTTATTTTTTATCTTTCAAAATTAATGTTTTGGTTATTTATCAGAATTAAATTTAGTGTAGTACGTGATATATAGTAACTGTGTAAAAACTTTGTTTTCAATTTAGAGTGAAATTATATTTCAACATTGTGAAAGTCCATCTGAGTTGTTATTTGCTTAATGTCTTTGCTGTCACTCGACTAGGTTATTGTAAAATCCAATTTTTGTTATTTAAATATCCGTTAATCATCGGTACAATGGATCCGCCGCTGGACACTGCACAGCCATTTGCAGCTGGACGCTATCCGATCAATTTCATACAATTTCCGTAACTATAATAAAATTATAAATCTTGGTCATAGTGTATGAATAACACGTTTAACTTAAAAAATAACATTTTTTTAAATAAAAGTAAATTTCGTAACTCTCCTGGAACTAGAAATAAATAAAAACATAGTTTTAAGTTTGATTTACCCACTGTATTTTTAAATCATGTAACACAAAATTATATCGACTAATAATAGTTAACTTTAAGTTAGTTTTACAATAGATATTACAAAAGTATGCTCGAACCACTTCACTATTTCTCGTATTAAAACAATTACTACTCATCTTCACTCTCTTCTGCTAAACCTTAAAGTCAGGAAGTTTGCATATTGTAAATAATAACACGTACTGACTTTCAACAGAAATATTTATTGTTCTAAAAACAAAAACGTTCAGCACAATCATTCCATAATGTTTGCGTCATAATTTCTTCATTGAACAAGACAGAACTCAAACGTAGTGATGCAGTGTTAGGTTTGTATATTGATTGCATACCGACTTCGTTAACAGCACAATTTGTTGTAATTGTGGTTTAAAAATGGCTATGTTGAAAAAAATATCCACCTGCACTCTCTTATAGATTTGATGCCCCACATAACAACCGAAGTATACGACACGTATCAGATATATTTCCTTGTAACACCCATAATACATATAAATAAGTAGATTTCATATATGAAACGCAGACTATGATAGTCCCATTACGACACTAGTTTAGTTTCCTTGTAACACACATACAACATATAAATAAGTAGATTTCATATATTAAACGCAAACTATGATAGTCCCCTTTACGACACTAGTTTAGTTTCCTTGTAACACCCATACACCATATAAATAAGTAGATTTCATATATTAAACTCAGACTATGATAGTCCCATTACGACACTAGTTTAGTTTCCTTGTAACACCGATATAAATAATATAAGTAGATATAAATATACATATATACATATAAATAAGTAGATTTTATATATTAAACTCAGACTATGATAGTCCCATTACGACACTAGTTTAGTTTCCTTGTAACACCGATATAAATAATATAAGTAGATATAAATATAAATATATACATATAAATAAGTAGATTTCATATATTAAACTCAGACTATGATAGTCCCATTACGACACTAGTTTAGTTTGCTTCTAACACCCATACTACATATAAATAAGTAGATTTCATATATGAAACGCAGACTATGATAGTCCCCATTACGACACTAGTTTAGTTTGCTTCTAACACCCATACTACATATAAATAAGTAGATTTCATATATGAAACGCAGACTATGATAGCCCCATTAAGACACTAGTTTAGTTTCCTTGTAACACACATACAACATATAAATAAGTAGATTTCATATATTAAACTCAGACTATGATAGCCCAATTACGACACTAGTTTATTTTCCTTGTAACACCCATACTACAAATAAATAAGTAGATTTCATATATTAAACTCAGACTATGATCGCCCTATTAAGACACTAGTTTAGTTTCCTTGTAACACACATACAACATATAAATAAGTAGATTTCATATATGAAACGCAGACTATGATAGCCCCATTAAGACACTAGTTTAGTTTCCTTGTAACACACATACAACATATAAATAAGTAGATTTCATATATTAAACTCAGACTATGATAGCCCAATTACGACACTAGTTTATTTTCCTTGTAACACCCATACTACAAATAAATAAGTAGATTTCATATATTAAACTCAGACTATGATAGCCCTATTAAGACACTAGTTTAGTTTCCTTGTAACACCCATACAACATATAAATAAGTAGATTTCATATATTAAACTCAGACTATGATAGCCCCATTAAGACAATAGTTTAGTTTCCTTCTAACACCCATACTACATATAAATAAGTAGATTTCATATATTAAACTCAGACTATGATAGTCCCATTACGATACTAGTTTAGTTCCTTGTAACACCCATACTACATATAAATAAGTAGATTTCATATATTAAACGCAGACTATGATAGTCCCATTACGACACTAGTGTAGTATCATATAAATAGCCTATCAAATGTTACCCAAATGTATCTTATTAAACCTCACAATGCAACGTTCTTTTGCACATGCGCATTGTGACGATTTTGTGTTTAGTTGTTTGTTAATTTCACTATGGAGACATCGAAATTTTTTTTTTGCCTTCGCCGCCATGATTAGAGGTAAGTTTCATTCTCAGTAACTTTTTTTCTACTTAGTATTTTTATTTTTGGATGTCAGTATTAATATTAACCATCCAATATTTTGAAAGTTTTAGTCTAATACTATTACCATAAATTTTACCAGTATTTACGCTTTTATTGAATACAATTTTACAGTTATTTTAAAACCACCACTTGGATACTTGAATATACACTTTGGGATTGTAAGAATAGAGCTCAAAATAAATAAACTAACGCCTTATCAAGTGGTTAACCTATAGCATATCTATGGCTATTTCCTAGAAAAATTACGATAGTGTAAAATACGAATGTTTCTACCAACTCGTATCCTTGGGCCAACATATATTTCTATAAATACAGTAAAAATAATCTGAAATAAATTTAAACACATTTTTTGTCAAACTTTTATACTTGCAGTACCATATTATATTGGTTGGATTGCTTTTGTATTTTTTCCCCAAATTTGCATTAAACATTGCGCTAGTTCAGATCCCCAACTGATTAGATTCAACACATTTACTGAACATTTTTTTATTATTTTTTGAGCACGATGTAACAAATTTCTGAGTAGATCTAAAGATTATATGTTATTTAAATATTATAACTATCTCAAGATTTAACTGAATTAATAATGTTTTATGTGGTGTAACTTAGGTAATCCTCGTAATGAAATAAGTTGCGGAAACCTGAGCAAAACAAATATATTTGTAAATGTATGTTTTTTTGTATTTCTTTATGTTTTAAAATACAAAACATTTCTTTCTTACCTGTCTTGTTGACGTTTAGGTCTGTTTTTCAACTTCATATTAATTATAATTTCTTAAATACGCTTAAAAGAATGAAAATTAAAAAATTAGCTCTAAATTACTAATGGTTTTCATACAAAATTTCTTGAATCTAAATTTTATCAACTTTAGATTATCATATTCAGATATAAATCATTTATAAATTAAGTAACTAGTGTTATGTGTTAGAATTACGAAAAAGCAGTTTCAAACACAAACACACACACACATCACGGGTTAGAGGTTCTGAGCCAGGTACCTCTAAGGCAAATTAAAGATGATTTTAAAGAGGACGAAAAAGCACGGAAAAGTGATTGCTTTATATTAGGGAAACAAAATTAACCTCCTCAAACAGTGTAGCCACTTCAATATCATTTATCTTTTCTTTTTATAAACCTTCTTCTATTCAAAGATTATACAAAAATTGAATTTTGCAGGCGTAATTTTGCAGCTC
The DNA here is from genome assembly GCF_021130785.1 of Homalodisca vitripennis. NCBI lineage: Eukaryota > Metazoa > Arthropoda > Insecta > Hemiptera > Cicadellidae > Homalodisca > Homalodisca vitripennis. Next base: position 152,240,025 of record NC_060210.1, on the reverse strand, counting down.
ATAAAATTCCGTAAAAGACTTACTATTTTTATATTTTTAAGCTAATATTGTATGCATTCATATATAAAATTATTTACGAGATGTTGAAGGACATCTCCACTATTACATCGCAGTATCAATAGCGGATAACTTCTGAACATATCCTTTAAGGTGGCTCATGTGACTAATTAAACAAAATTATAGTGATTTAAAAATAATGTTTTGTTTGTACTTCGTACATTCTATATTTGTGCGTTTATTCGGGGACAACTAATAGTCAGTGATCAGTGTACCGTGTTCTTTTCATACTTTGTGTGTAAACAAGAGGCACATTACTAAACTAATAAATTAATGAAGTTTAGTAAATAATATATTGTAGCACTCCAATATTTATTTTTCCTAAATTCTGCACCACCTAGTATTTTACAGTTAGATAAATATCGTGCCAACAAAACCCTAAAGGAGGTAGTGTATACAATTCAACAGGAAAACACATTGTCCTGCTAGTACTCTAGTACTCCATCACTAGACAATTGCGTAATAATTATGCCACCATTGAAAGTTTATAAATTATACAAAGAATTAAATTTTTAACCTATGTCTTTACTTACATATGCAAAATTTTCTGAAGATTCTCCAATCTGAGCATTTTTGACTTCAAGCATAATCTTATATCTGTTAAATTCCAAATTAAATGCGTTATATTGTAAAGATTTCATTGCCGTGTATTCATACATTGGTTGACTCTTATCTGAATATGCTTCTTGTAAAAGACAGTGCCTTTTGCCGACTGCAATATAATAAAGTAACATTTAATAACATTGTCTTTTGAAAAACCACATTAGACTTACACACATTATCATTTTTTCAATTTAATGTAGAAGAAGATTCAAATAATTGATGAGAGGGCTAACTCTTCAAAACTATTTTCATATATACTTTTTACAAAGTTAGATATCCTCAAGTTACCGTGTAGGCTATGGCTTACAAAATAACACAGACTAGACTAAACCATTTTTATCTAATATTCTCGACTGCCTTCACCCTGATATGTTAAGTAAATTTACACATTCTTGGAAAAAAGCGATATAAGTAATATCCCTCCTCCCATAACATCCCCAGTGTACATTTTATTTTAAGACCACATTATGAGGGTTTATCATACTAGAACTACTAGAAAATGTCATTTCTGATTATTTTTATACAAACCACAGGTGAAGAAAATACTATCGTCGATTTCCCTGGAGATCGAGGACATGAAGTGGGAACTCTTTGGCACGGATCACCGAATGAGAAATGACGGGTATAACATATAATATTGGTTATAATATTTAAAAGCATTGCCAAATAATAATGGTTACAAGATGTATTTTCATTATTTTCTCTGTCATATTAAAATTATGATTCATAGAATTCAGATGATTATTCATAGTTTTCCATACCGCACTTTACAATTTTCTTTGCAGGGGCAATATGAACACTTGTTTACACATAACGTAGGTATGGTGGGAAGCGTTCATTCAATGTTGAATTCAGATCCATTTCACCTGCAGCTTAATGCAGCGTTGGAAATCTGACTACGTTGGATAAACATGATTCTAGATATAACTTTGCTTGAGCAAAGTTCTCATTTAGAAGATATTATCATTGTTTCTGGCAAGGGAGACTTAGACTTTTACAAGGTGCCTAGTTAACTTTCTTTCACCGTGTAAAATCCATATTAATTTACATTTATATCCTTTGCACAATCTACTGTACCGTTTGACCAATAAAGTAGTAGTACGTTATATTTCATAACACGCAAAATTAAGCGGTTCTACGTGCAACGTAAACATCCAATATCAATTTAAATTGCTGCAGAGTGCTGAAATAGAATTTATGGAAAATTTACTTTCATCCCTTGATTTTCCCATTTTCTTGTTTATTTTATAATGAATAAGTTTAAACGCGCCTTGGTATTTAGTTAAATCCCGTTCCTCAAGGATGCAAAGAACACCTAAAACACCTTCAGATGTTTTAGCCGTATTGTAAATTGATTTCTTGGTAGCCATTTTACTGTTAAATAACAACCACTGATTAAGTGACGGAATGATTAAGTGTTTGCAATTTTGAAGCGGAATTTTTCTGCTGCTGAAAGACATTTTCATTTTGAAATTGTGTTATTTAAAATACGTTTCTTCCTCTTAAATATGTTTTTCTCACTTTATATATGAAAAATACAGTGTTTTTGACGTTGTTTGTATTTAAAGAATACCCTCAAATCCTCAATAATGAGAAACATCGAATATTTTTGCTAAATTATTAATTTTAAGGAAACTTAGGTCTATGAAATTTTCAGCAAAACATTCTTCTTCCTTTCCTTGAGAAATTAACTTAAGTTGAAATCAATTATTTTTTCATTTTATGAAAGCCTTTAAAACACCAACTATACAAACTAAAATAAATCATTGGGAAATTAAATATTTATGAAGTTATTTCGTACCCATGAACATGGTATTTATAGACACAATTGTCTTCTCTCAGGATATTGAAGGAGTACTTTGTTCAAAAAATTAAACACCCAAAATTTAATAATATGAAATAATGACTATTTCCATCTTAATATCCTAAAAATTCAACTTTTTATATTTATGGAAAATACTAGCCTTTCTTAACCCCTTATGAAGGCTATAAATACGGAAACAAAAATTGTTTAATATCAGAGTCCACTTTTTACGCATGATACAAAATATCGCACTTATGCGGTCATATGGAAAATGATAAATAAAAAAAATAGCAATCAATTCAGTATTACCAATCTCAAAATCCTGCACAAACCATCAAAAGCTAAACTACATCTTTACTTGACATATACGCTACATTGACATCTTTACTTCAATATACAGTAGTATTTATTATAAGCAATAGAACTTGGGATTAATTTTATTTTCTTTAATCCAGGCGATTCAACTGAGCTGAAATAAAATAACAAACAGATACAAATAATAATAACAAACAAATGCTAATAATAATAATAATGAACTAATACAAGTCTCAGTAAGGATTGGGCATCACCAGCAGAGGAAATTTACATGTAGAGACGCCGCAGTACGCGTCCCAAAATTACAATTTTAGTAGCATTGTTGAAACGTATCGTAATTTGATGATGCTAACTTTGAGGTTAGTTTTCACTAAGCTCTTTTGATTGATAAACTCACGTAGTATTGTATATGGACATACTTATCCAAATACAGCATATTTTGGTCAACTCTCCTAAAACCATTAAATAAATTATAAATACAATTTATAAATATATGAAGATTGGGATTACGCTACTTAAGGAAAATATGGGTCCGATTCTCATTTCAACTGTACTGGAGCACAGAATGTAACCTGGAAGGCCAAGAAGAAAGAGAATTGGAATGTATCAATTGTACACGCTCATATGGTAAATACCGAATCCAAAGTGTAGACGTAAGGAAGAGAGTGAAGTAAATGATTTGACCTAACTGGCATTGAAAAGGGTTTTAGGACAAATGTTTGAGAGACAGGAAGATGTGATAGCTAAGAGAGCCGACAACATAGTACCAATGGTTGGAAAGCTGGAAGAGACAATAAAGCTTCATAGACAGGGTCAAAGAGGTGGAAGATAATATTTTATAAGGAGATGGAAGTGCTGAATTTGGAAATAGAATGTGAGAAATAATATGGAATGAGTGGAACCTTTATTGTAACAAAGCTCCCTCAAATAGAGAAAGATATGCCAAAAAAAATCAGTGACCTATTATAGTCAATGAAAACTGCTATGAAAAAGAAGACATCACTGCATATAGGCTACCCTCTACCAAATCTCCAGCACTTATAATTGTCTAGTGTTCAACCCGGGTCATTAGAAACTATATATTACATACCGCTCGTAAGATAAGACCTAAGACCTTACTAATCACTAGTGAACATGTGTCTATTATTCACTAAGCCATTATAAAGTCATTTCCATATTATAAATGTTGAAGATCCATTTATTGACCATCTTGAACTATATTTTTCCAAATTTAATGAAAATTACTACAAAAGTAAATGATCAAAAGGGCTATCAGTATATCTGGCCCATTGGCAATACATTTATGTTAAAAAATAACTTATCAAAACCACGTAGTATAACAATACCTAATGATCTAGATAGATCTAAAGAGGTAAGGATAATTATTCGCCTAAACATTAATATATTTTCAATAATTACTTACTATTACCTAAAAATAAACTATTATCAATTTATTCTAAATACATCTCTATATATATATATATATATATATATATATATATATATATATATATATATATATATATATAAATGCGAATGTTTGTTTGTATGTTCCGTTATAACTCTGGAACCAATGCACGAAACATCGAGAAATTTTGTATAGTGATTCTACACGTTCCTGGAAGTAATATAGGCATACATACTAGAGTAAATTTGGTCCGATTTAAATAGTTTATTTAATAAATGTTTTAATTATAAATCGTTGTTGATGTTAGAGTGTTTTATATTGGATCCGACAGACTGCGCTACGGCACATAATACAAAGCGAACTGATACTTAACAGCTGTTAATACTTTCAGCTGAAGTTCATCAAAGAGGCAGAAACATTTGTTTACATTTAAAATTTAGAAAATGTTTATTGTAAAGTGCTTGATCAGTAGTGTAATGCAGGTTGCATAGAAGACGTCATTGCCTAATTTTAAATTCAGATTGCACCAATGATCAATAAACTATCTAATGCAATGAAAATACTATTAAACGCTATTATGAAAACAACCTCATTGTAACAATCCGTGAAAGTTTGCACATAAGGTAATCGAATTTGGTTACATGGAAGGTAAATGAAAAGAGCCGAAAGAAGACACTTTATGATCGAAATTGGGTTTCTTTGATAGATTTTCTTGAAAAACATCCCTCGCGATAGTACCTATCAGTAAAATATCAAATTCTACGGAGGGCAAACTTTGGTGCGTTGCAAAACGCCGTGTTCGTACATGAAACGTTTTAACTTTTCTTGATCTTCACTTGACCGTGAAACTAAGTAACGTGTTCTCACAACCGTCAACCAAGCCAAAGCGAAGCGTGGCCGGTTCAGCTAGTATAATACAGAATTCAACTAGGCTAGAGTTTTATAATAATAATCTGGTCCTATCTTGTTTCGATTGCAATAATATAAGATCCACTAATTATAACTTTACTTCTTTTATTGTAGAAGATATACTTCCTGATCATTACTGGACAGGGATATTCCCACCATTAAGCAAAGATTACACAGTTAATAATACATCTATACCAAAGAATAGCACAATGGGTATTACATAAAGAGTATTAAGTAATAAAAAGGTAAATAAAAACATTAATGAGACAAACTGGCTCATCTATCTACATGATCCTGAAGATATTTATAATAACGTAGGCCTATAACAAAAAATAAACAAATTCCATGACTTAATAATGAAGTAAAAGTACTAATAGATCATAAACACTACTTATAGAGACAATGATACAGAGATTAATACAATTTACGATATTTGCAACTCTGATAATGATAATGATTTATTTCCTTGTCAAAACCATACAATTATTACAGTTTGCAACTATGGAAATACTAACCTTCTTTAGCCTGTTATAAAAGCTAGCAATACATATCAAAAATTTTAAATCTCAAATTCCACCTTTTACTAAAAAGTTCAAAAAATAATTTTACTAGTATAGGTACTAGAAAGGCCAAAGAAATATATTTTACAAAATTACTCAGAGAGAATATTAAATACACATAGAAATCTTGGGATACAATTAATTATTTTACTAACAAGAAAAAGGGGCTTCTATTCTAGAAAGCGTAGAAGATTATTTCTAAATAACAAACCTAACAAACTAAACAGAAATTGTATTTGAAGTAAAGATAGAAATTTCAGAAAAGCCTTTTGAAAATAACGATATAAAGGTAGGTAAATATGATATAAAAAATTGAATTGGTGTGTATTTGGTTTCAATTAATATGAGTTATAGTTAATTTAATTAACAATTAGAACAGCAAGAAAATTTTCCAAAGAAATGAAAACTACATACCTAATTTAAAAATGGCAATAAGGAGGCATTAAATTTAAATAGGCGATTGGATCAATTTCGGTAATAAAAAATTACTAGAATGTGTGAACAACTAAGACGATATTTATTGGAAAACGAAATTATAATTAGAGCAAAATATGGATTTATGCTTAGAAAATTAACTATAGATTTATTAGAAGTAATAATAGTCCTAATGATTATAACTCATAGTTCTTACAAACAATACTTCACATTATTTTAATTTCCTTTTTTATTCCATCGTAACACATTACCACTAAGAACATCGCACTCTAATTAAATAAAACGTTTCAACGTTTACTATATCATAACATATTACTGAGAAAATGCTGTTGTAGGTTCAATTTTAAAATTCTAAAATACGAATGTCGTTATACGTAGAACATAATTATATATTGAAACAAGGTATGTCATATACATTTAAATTCGTATGATATTTACCTACTTTTCCACATCTTCCACGTATACGTAGCACTCTTAGCACAACTCGACTTGTAAACTGATTTAGAGACGTACCTTCCATCCGAAATGTACCTTACACTGCTCTGGATCTCTATATTAGATGATCGATAGTATTTTACAGGATTGTCTATGGATGGACCACTGTAACAGATATTTTTTAATAAACCAGCATGTATAATTTACTTATATAGATTGAAACAAACCCATATTAAATTATTTTCCCTCTACCACTTACACACCCCAGGGAACTTAATGCTATTATTTTTATTTAAAAATGCCCCAATCATTGGGGTGGATGTCACTTTTAGAAGGAAACAGGATTTTTCCAGACATTTGTATTGTTCAATAATACAAAAATCAGAAACACTACTTTTTTAGATCTGCAACCTGATTTCTTCTCTTTAATTTCTTTTTGGAGAAGGAAATTATTAGGGGCTTCATATATTTAATTGGCAGACCAATCAATCATTCAACCATCAGAAAAATGAATTAAAAAGAAAACAAAGTTTACCAAACAGATTAGATATTTGTAATAAACCAGTGCGAAGTCACAATATGGGTTTAAGAAGTTCATCTAGAATGAACCAATAATAAAAAGGCCCACTCCCGTTCCCTCTTTTTTGCCGCATCTTGTTTATGCCGCGACGATTGCCATTTACTGTTGGCCTCTGGTAGGTGGTTGGTCAGCGAATGCAGGCCTATTTTGTGACCTGTATTTTGAGTTCAGTTTTAATAATTAATGTTGTGTTTTGGTTATACTACGTGCATGTTTTATAGAGTTAGTGAAGTTAAACACACAAGATGGTGGTTGTTATTCCTGACTTATGCGTGTTTCAACGCTCTGGTATGTTTTGATTATTTTAACCCAGACTGTAATTATGCATTGGGTTAGTTGTTCACCAGAAGAAGAGACTGCAGATCTCGAAATGTAGGGTTAGTGATTTTGTATTACTAAACGATGGCAAATAGGCATATTTCCGGCAAATCCTGTATCGTTAACAATTCATTCATCGTGAAAAAATCTTGAATCAAGTAATGTTTGAGAAATTACTAAATATATAGAATGTGTAATGCTTCATTTTAGTAATCTCATACACTGAAGACTTTTACTATAAAACTTTATATGCCTTAAACATTATTTACACTGCAGGGTTTGTTCAACAGTTTAAAAATAGTGTTTACATGCAGTTTTACGTAAATGTTATTACAATACGGTAGGAAAAACATTTCCACAAGTTTATTACTGAGTGATCCTTTCAGCAGTCAAATGATTGGACATGGTAATTGATACTCAGCCTCGTAGAATGCGAAAAGCGCTTTTTTAATAAATAATAAATTTTACGTCCCATTAAAGATGGAACACACTAGAGATAGGCTGACCATATTTCTCTCGTTACTCCTAATAGAAACACTTTTTATTTTTAAGTTTTGGTCTAAATATTTAGAAGTAGCATAACATTATTCGTGTAATTTTTTGTTTTACGAGGCATTTATTTTTCAATCATGACTATACTTGTAGCTTTTAAGAGTTAAAATACCAGTTAAACCATAAAAAACCAAACACGAAAATAAGTGTCATTCATTAGGAAAAAAACACATTGGTATGAATAAAAGTCTTGCTGAGGTCGAATTCGTTCAACTCACCAACACACCTAATATAATTTAGTCCGCAATAATTAATTAATTAAAAATAGATTTAGAAGATTTAGCGTTGAATTTCGATGAAAATTTTCGTAGTTTTTCTTAGTGGCAGGATGTATTGGATGTATTAAGTTCTTTTAATGTTTATAATTCGATAAAGAAGAATTTAGTTATTGTAGGTACAAATGTTAGGAGTATTAAGAAATACTGGGATATCTTTTTGACAAACATACGCTTAGTTTTAAAATTCTTAGATTTTATTGTTTTGACTGAAATCAATATTAAACATAAATAATGAACACAACATGGAAAACTTCAATACTATACACAAGTGCCGAAATAATAATAGAGGGGGTGGAAGCCTTATTTTTTTAACCATTATTGAAAACATTTTAAAGTCCTCAGTTTTAATTTAAATTAGAGCTTTAATGCTTGTCAATTTATAACTTACGAGTTCTCCTTTAATAACGAGCACTTAAATTTAATCTCTATTTATAGGCTTTCATCTCAAAATATTAAAACTTTTATTATTCAGCTATAAAATCTTTTACACATAGATAAGATAAAAGAGAAATAATTCTGTTTATCGTAGGATACATAAATTTTTGTTATATTACACAAGGTTACGGATTTTTCATACATTTCAATATTTTATACAGTTTTATGGATTAGTTCCATCAATAGAAGAGCCAACTAGAGTTGAATTGTATAATAATAGATGGGTATATATGTACATGTTTGAACCGTAATATTAGGCTATATGAATCTAGTTTGGAAGATACTTATACATCTTTTATGGTAGAAAAGAAAATTGCTGACCATTTTCGGACAAGTACGGCAATGAAGTAGAATATTAAAGATGTTACATCAAGTGTCAAAATTAGTCAAGAGGTTATAGATACAAACAAAGTAAACCTAGGTATACAGAGGTATAATTGGTGGCCTATACCAGACATTCAAGACCCAGTAGAAATTTAGGGTTTAATACTTCGAAAAAGTCTCCTGTCGATCGAAAATACCATCACCATTAAGGGGATGAAATGAGCAAAAAATTACATTTGGAAGCAATTAAAAAGGGATAAATATAATTTTAGGCTAAAAGAAACATTTCTAAGTTCAAGAAACAGACTAACTTTAAAGATCAGAGAGGTAAAGCAAAATATTGGATTATTTCAGCAATTATATTCTAATAATCAATTAATTTCTGTCTAAAAAAAATAAATAAAGTATTTTAAATAATATATATCAATTTGATATGATAAATAAGTACAAACCATATCAAAAATATTAGTAAATAGATAGTAGGGGAATCATTTGATCTAACAGAAAACATAAAAACCGGGAATAATTTAATAGAAAACAAACGAGTTTTAAATTTTTTAAATGTAATGATATTTTGATTTAAAAAGGCAGTAAGTAAAGGGATGCTAATGGAAATAACTCTTCTTCAGGTCTAATAGAATTCAGCCTGAGGATGTTAAACACAATATATCTTACCCAAAGAATGTGCTGGTTCACTTAGTTCATAGAAATTTAGACTCTGGTAATATAAAAGAAAAAATTAAAATTACCTATCTAGGGCTGAAAATATTAGAACAATATATTTGTGAGCAACTTCAAAAATGTGTTGCAAGATTAATCTTGCTCAATTCGGATTTATTAGCAAGAAATCAACAATTAATTTACTGGAAACTCTAACAAATTATATAAATAAAGTTTGAATGAGAAAATATTTTGTATGGTAGTGGCAACAAACCTGTCAAACACTTTTGACCTAGTTAATTATAAAACGATGTTACAGAATTTGAAGGATATTGGAATAAGAAATAAATTGTTAAGGTTATTTTCAAAATACTTTGAAGATAGAAAACTAGAAGTAGTCATATGACAGTACACTAGTGATAGTTATAGTCAAAATAGTGGCATTATACAGGGAAGCATGATATCCCGTACATTATTCAACATCTATATAAATGATTTAACTGGTATGAAATTTAATGCCACAATCTTGCAATATGCAGATGATAATATTCTTTATATGACTTATAGTGTTGTCGATATGCAATAGATGTGTGCAGGAAGATTAGAATTTAATTTTTAAATACTTTTTTAATAATGATATATAAATAAGGGGAAAATAACTAAGGCTATTGTATTTAGAAGTCCAAGAGTTGTAATCAATCTTAATATACGCAGAGAAATGTTATTGTATTGTTATAAAATCGAATTTTTAAAAGGTAACAACCAATTTCAGTGCCAAAAACTTGTTTTTAATAATATTTTGAAACATATTCGTCTACATTTGGACTAAAATATGAAGTTTAGTAAACATATTGACGAACTCGCTAATGAGACTGAGATATATTTTATTTATATGTCAAAAACTACGTTCTGATTTTTCAATAAAAAGAGCTAATTTTATTATTTAAATCAATTTATACCCTACTATTTAGCTACTGAATACATAATAAACCATTAAGAAATTATTACAAGGATACAATAAAATCTTTTTTATTATATGAAACATAGAAATAATAGGCATAATTTTATTTAAATCTTTGGGTTAATTTACTGATTTAACTCCAAATCCAAACGTCAACTCCTTGGACCACCAGCTGCTGATTTGTTATATTTAATAATGATATTTGATTTTATTGTTTGTATCCTCACTTTCATTTTAAGGCTTTCTTTAAAGAGCATTGACCTGATTTGTTTTGGATATACAACTGGTGGTCCATTAAATTTAAGTTTTTGATTAAGTAAATAGAAAATATGAGATTTATCTTAAATTAGGATATCTGGAATGTTTTGTTTGAAGATCTAGTTGGTCTGCAATTTCACTTTTTATATTTTAATTTATCCTATCCTTTTCATTTGCATTTTAATTGTTAATACCTTTCATATTTTACAATATTATGAATGATTTTGATTGTGCCCATTTATAGGGTAACTGACTAAAGGTTTTCTAACTACACTACTGATAATATCTAATCGGTGGCCAGTTACTCCTTTGTGTTAGAGATTCGATGTTTAGCTGACATACTGTTTTCTCAGAAATTACTATTAAATTGATAGCCTTCGTTTTTAGTGTCATAGTTTATATTTACTTTGATAGGATACGCTTGATTGGTTATATTATGGAGGTACAGATCAACAACTGTTTAATGTTGGTTGGACTTTAAAATAGAACTCTCGGGATTTTGGAAAATAAATCTTCAGTTACTTGAGAATACTGAAATAGATAGACTGCTTTTCTCATGATATAGCTAATATAAATTTTTGTTGTTGCATGATTCAAATTTTACTTGATGAGTTTTGAAAATTTCTAAAACTACTAGTTACTTTATTGATGAAAATAATCTAATCTATAAAAATTCGTATTTAAAAACCTCTGAACAATTTCAATAATACCCAACATCAAAAAATTCCGTGTGGTATTTCATGGGGTTAGTCTAGGTAATGTTGCCAACATTGAAAAGGGGTACAAAATAAAGAGTTGTGAATAAGAGTTGGATAGCTGTTGAATCGCTGTGTACATATTACTGCATTGTTTGCTATGTTATTCCTTTTAAACACATCAAATTGTGCGTTGTTTTGTTGTTGAGGTCGAGTGATAGAGAGCGCTTAATAGCCCTAATTCCGCCTCTTTAATAAACTCATTTTTCATTTCATTTTTTTTTTCAAACTGTATTGATAACCAAGGTGAGATTTTTAATTGATTGCAGTCCTACCTTGCAGTTATCGTATATCTTTGGTTGTAAATGTCCACAAGTGCCACAGTAGGGTAAGAGTTTGTATATAAAAACATATACTTATTAGACATGACATAGATGAAAATAGAAAAGTAAGTACTTTTTAGTATATACTACAATAATATTAGTTTATAACACAATCATAGCCTGTAAAATAATAACGAAATATTTAAATACGTTGAATTGAAGATAAAATACATTAAACTATTAAACTGGCGAATTAGAAAGCTACCATTTTTACATAAAACAATAAATACTAGAGATAAAAATATATACTTACCAATGTATCAGTTTTATTACGGGTACGCATTTTAACTGAGATGATTTGTATGATACAAAAATTGTGAACTCCTTTGTGATGCTGCATTCAGTCATTTTCCCTGATGCAACCTTAAATTTAGCCATGTATCCAAGGACAACATTCTTGAGTATCAAAACTCCGTTATCGACTCTCCCAAAGTACGGCTTGAAAGGAAATCTTATTTCTGGAGAATAATGATGGTAACCATCTGTGGATTAAAAAGTTTCAACCCATAGTAATTTTGACATAAACACTTTGTATGGTGTTGAGTTCTTACAAATAAATTTATATATGGTGGACTCCAGAGTAATTAGCCTGAGAATATACAATACCTTAAGATAAACCATTTATCTAATTTAAATGCATCCTACATAATTTGAAAATATTATTGATGTAAATATGCAAAATCTATTGAATCTATTCACGATTATATAGGGAAGGACCTCAAATAATAGAGTTGATTTGCTGAATACAGAACATTAGCGTAAACGTTTAGGTACTGGAGAGATTTCATTTGTCTCACCGACAACGCGCGCCCACACACACAAACACAACATTCAGAACATCAACCATCTAGAAACAAACCTTTTCCTGACCCAGATATTGACGGGCCACGTTTCGTTCAACGTATACTTATACAATTTGGGCCAACACCACACTCCGAATTGCAAGCCTTGGCCATACAAAACCAACTACGCTGAGCACACGTATGCGAGAGATGGAAGAACTATAATGCCAAAACTAAGGAAGACGATCTGAGGAAATGCTCTCAATCCGGCAAGCCTAGCTTAACACATGTTACAGCGAGATGAAAACTTGTAGGATAGTGCAGCCTACGCGAGGCGACTTCTACAAGAAAAAAATTGTAGAAAGAGACCTAGTAAGAAAGAAGGGACGTCACTCCTAAGATGAAACAGGGACTGGGTTTAAGTAATGTTAACGCGTTTCCGATCCAGTTTTCCCTACAACTACGTGCGAGGAACAAAATAGATGTTGTTTTTGGTTGACAGAACATATTATAGTCCTAATGATAAGTAAAAAATATATTCGCGTCTGAAAAAACTCACAAAAAATCATACAGCTTATTGTGGTAAACTTTAAGTTTTATTCCTTGAATTCGTTTACCAAATTCGCATGATTCCTCCCCAAAGGCTTTAATTTGAGCAACAATAAGCTCCCCCCCTCCTATTATAAATCTAATGGAACGAATTCGGAATCCTCCACTTAAATGCCTCCTTAAATATAACTGTTTGGTAATTTAATCACTATTTTTTTAAATTCACCAACCAATACTGATAACTTTTTAGTTTTTGAGGCCATATAAGATTTCAATATTAATTTTCCCTGTGTAGCATAGTGTGTAAACTAAAAAATAAATAATTACTGGCATTGTACTATAAATTATATTACTTTAGTAAACTTTGTGAAAGTAATATTGAGTTTTGTATTGGTCCCCTTGGTTCTATAAATCTTGTGTGTTTTCTGTATGGAAATATTTATCTATACTTGTTCCTTAGTAAATAATTTCTACAAAAGTACACTTAACACAAAGTATGTAGGATTTCTTAAGAAGAAATATTCCAAAAATTTAAAAGAATTTAGAGTTTATTTTACAATTAGGGGTTAAATAATAAAAGGGGGCAGAAGTTGTTATTTATTAGTGAAATATGTTTGATTGAATTTCGGTGGTGCAAATGTGCTCAGGTGTAGTGATCGTGGTCCCTGAACAAAATATTGGAATTGAGTTTTATTGATAAATTGCATCCATATCCAAATAAATTATAAGCCTAAGTGTTAAGATAATTGAAACAGATAAAAATATTCCAAAATATTGAAGTAGAATTTATAGATTACGTACACCACTTGAATTAAAATTTAAAACTGGTTGAAATTTCAGGGATTTATAAAAATTCGAATTATAGTTCTTTGGAGTTCTAAATGGAAGTTGTTGGCAAATACAATGTCTATTAATGGTTATTCAGTACCATAGTGGAGGCTTGATGCTTTAAAAAGGAATACAAATAACTATTGTGGTACTGTAGGTTGATTAATCATCTTCATTCTTTGAATTATCAATGACTGGCCGTCTGTTTTACTGTTCATAGAACCTGGGCCTAAGAATAGCAAAAAGTTAACAAAAATTTGAAAAAAAAACAATAAAAACAGTTATTAACATTAATTTTTAATTTAAGAATTAAGATCATGGCCCAGTATGTATACACGGAAAAATAACGAACAAAGAAAATACAAAACAGTTTTGCGTGTTAAAACTATTTATGGTAAAACGTATTACTTCCCTCAATGTTTACCTCTGAATAGTTTTTTATTGTTAGCTTAAGTTGTGTCCAGGTTATTTTTATGCGAAAAGTATAAGTTAATACTCATGATGTTAGCTGGAAAAAAACTGGAAAGGGATAAAAATTAAGAATTGAAAAAACAAATCTTGTCATTAAGAGTTGAGTTACCATGTAGCAAATGTAAAATATATGAAGAAGAAACCAAGAAAATAATAAGTTTCTTAAGACTGTTTGAAGCAGAAAATAAAGAACTGAAAACAAAAATGAACAATCAAACTTTAAAATATCAAGTGATCAGCTCTATCTGCAAAAGGAGTTGGAGTCTACAGCCGCACCGGCTGAAGAGGCAGTCGCCCTTACAGTAGTCACCAAAAAAACAAGTAAGAAAAAAAAAGAAAGCCAAAAAACACGATAAAAAACTTACAGTTCAGCAAAATCTCAGACTGGAACAGAAACACAAATAAAAAGCGGCAACCCTGAAACAGCACCAACAATTAAATTGCCGTTTAAGAATGTGACTGTGATAGGAGATAGTCACTCACGCCATCTCGCCTCTCTAATGTGCAAAAGTTCAAGAAGAAGCAACATCGGCGGATTCTGCAAGCCTAGCGCGGGTCTGTTGAGTGTAGCCCCGCCCCCGCCCATCCGCCAGACCACTGATGTGCACTACTGGTCGGGACAAATGACGTGGCTGCTGGGAAGTAGGACATCATCTTCAACAGACTGGAGAAAATTGTGGAAGACTGTTGTTCGTCCTCCGCGCTCCTGGTGTTGTCGCTGCCTACGAGGCACGACCTGCCATCTGACAGCCCAGTTCACCAGACCACGGCTCTCGTTAATAATTTATATTGCCGAGTTGTGTTTTCTTACGAGGGCGCGGAAATGGTGGATATCAGCAACATGGATCGAAGCCACTTCACCCCACACGGTATCCACCTCAAGTAGCAAACAACTGCTGGCCGACCTTATACTTCAGAGGATCGCCGGTATGATGCCTCGGCCCCGTCGTCGCGTCACTGCAATAACTGCGCTGATCCGTTCGACACCCTTGCAAAGGTTGGACCACGCAGTCACCCCGGCCCCTGCACCGCCCGCTGCCCCCTGCGGACCATCGCCGCCGGCCCAGCCGAGATCGCCCGCCGCCCATACGTCGCCAGCTCCTCCTGAACCACCAGTCCGGACCATGGCCTACGACACCTTCGCCGAGACGGTGAAGAGCCAACGCCCAGCCAAGCTTCACTACAGTGATAACTCTGGACAAAAAAACTGTCGGTTTTTAACCAATGGAAAAGAATGATAGACACATCAGAACCAGAGCGTCAAAATTTGCGTCAAAAATTCCACAAAACACATCAAGCCAACAAAATTCAAAATTTAACCAAAATTTTCTCGGTTGTGCATCAAAATGCACAGACTGCCACTAACAAAGCAGACGAGCTATCGCTCATGGCACGCGAACTGTATTCTGATGATTTGTTATTTCTGAACATGGTTTCAAACCTGAAACAGTTAGACTGTTCAGGATTGACAACTATAAATTGGCAACATCTTACGATCGAACTAATTTTAAAGGGGGAGGTGTGGCAATTTTCGTTAAATCTGATATTGAATTCCTTCCACACAAGTTGACTCACAGTTGTAATTTAGATTTTGAAGTGGATGGAATAAAAATAGACCTGAATTCTCCTGACAAAATTACAATTATTGGCTTATATCGTTCTCCAAATGGATGCAGCAATATGTTTTTTGAACATTTTGAAAATCTTCTAAATTCCATCTGTTGGAAGTACAAGTTTATCATAACTGGCAACTTTAACATTGATGTTTTAGACCACACCGTCCCCCTGACCAAGCGACTACGCGACATCCTAAATTCTTTCGGATTGATCTGTTCAGTAAACACGCCAACACGAGTGACCGCCACATCGAGTAAAGCCATCGACAACGTCATCACAAACATTACAAACGCCTCAGTCACTGTTTTCAATGTGGCCATCTCTGACCACTTCGCTCAGGAGACCACTATCAGTAACTTTCAGCCAGAAATTGAACACCCGTCATCCAAAATCAAGAGACACTAGCTCGGAAAACATTGCCCCTTTGAATTCGTTTTAAAAAAATGAGTCCTGGTAGTTTTTAAACAATCTTGAAAGCGTATATGAAGTTTACACCACGTTTCATAATCTTTTTGTTTATCACTTAAATGTAACTTGTACTTTCAAAAATTTTAAAGAACGCAAACAAGCAAAACAAAATTCTTGGGCGACGAAGGAAATTTTAGAATTACGAGAACGGCTAAAATTTTACCATTCGATTTACATAAGCACCGAAAATGAACAATTTAAAACTTTCTTTAAAAATTTCAAGTGCAAATATCGGAAAACAATAAAATCTGCAAAAGCACGTGAAATTGAAACAAACTTGAAAAATTGCGAAAGCTTTTCCAAAACTGCTTGGGGCATTATTAAAAATGTAACAACACAGCCAAATTGCTCAAAAAAATTCCCAAACTCCAAAGCTCAAAATCCAGAACGACAATATTTCAGATCCCTCTAAAGTGGCAAGTGAATTCAACTCATTTTTTCACCTGACCCATCATTCAAAGGCCTCAATTGCAGCGAAGTGTCATCGATGGGACCGGTCTCATCCATGGCACTGTCTCCTGTGAGTGAGGAAGAGGTGGCTCTCGTGATACAGGGATTGAAACCAAAGAAACCTTGTGACATCAACGGCATGTCTGTGTGGCTGCTCAAACGTTGATCTAAGCATATTTTGGCTCCACTCACAAATTTGATCAACTTGTCTTTCGCACAAGGCATTTTTACCTCTCTTTTGAAATCTGCGAAAGTCACACCCATTTTCAAAAAAGACGATCCTTGCCTTGCAAGCAACTATCGTCCAATTTCAATCCTTCCAGTCATGAGCAAAGTTCTTGAAAAGGTTTTTCTTGTCAGATTTGAAAATTTTCTTGATCGTTTTGAAATCCTCTGTTCCGAACAATTCGGTTTCAGAAAAAACAAATCCACAATCGATGCGGTCACACACCTAATCGATACAGCTGTCGATGGCCTGGAGAGAAGGGAACATGTGCTAAGCATATTTCTAGACCTCTCTAAAGTATTCGAATGTTTATATCACGAAACACTGTTGTACCAGTTGACGACATGTGGTTTTCGAGGTCTGCCGCACGAATGGATCTCGTCTTACCTCAGGGATAGAAGCCAGTGTTCTAAATACAAATTCGAACGTGTATTTAGAAGTCAAAAGAAAGCTGACCGAATCATTTCAAAATTTAACTTCAAAGATTCATACAAAACCTCCAGGAAGCTTGGATTGCTGACTTTGCCCTGTCTCTATATCCTGGAGGTTGTCCTGTACTGCTGTTCTAAGTGTAACTTGGTTCAAGGCAGGGACGTTCACCAATATGGGACTAGAGGCAGGGACAACTTCCGCGTTCAACAACACAGAACTGCAGCATTCGAACGTTTACCGTCTGAGGTTAGTTTCAAGCTAATCAATAAGCTCCCTGAAGAGATCAAACAATTAAATGACCAAAAAAAATTTAAAGCTCGACTAAGACACCTTTTGGTGTCGAGGGTGTTTTACTCAGTTGACGAGTTTATGGAGAGCCGCTGGGACGAAATTCAAAACTAACTCGATCAATCCTCTGGTTCTGGTGTGCCAGTGGCAGGATTGTCTGGTGAGAATGAAGATGAGAGTGAATGAGAGAAACATGTGACTGTGTGCGTGATTGAATGAAGTGTAGGCCTACTTTTTTATTATTTAAATATTTATGACGTTTATATGTAATTTTATAATTGTTACCGCAATAAAGTGATATTATTATTATTATTATGATTAATTAACGAACAAAACCAAATGTACAGCACATAATATAATCTGAATATTAAGGTGGAAAAGAAGTCGATAGTTGTCAGTAAAAAACGAGAAGCAATTCTATGAAATCCAATTAACCCATATATCATGTTTTGATTATTAATCCTCCTATTTTTAAACCAATTTTTGCCCAAATTAGAAGTAGATAATGGTAGTTAATCTAGTACTAATAGCGGCTATTGAGAGCTTATATATGGGCAGCTTGCTATTACGTTGCTACTAAGTTCTGTGATCACACGTCTCTCCAAATGAACAAACAAGAAGAAAACTCGGGTATCCAGACGCATTTCATTAACGCAATGTTCATTTTTATTATTTATGTTATTGAGACGCATCTGTACAAGCGGAAACTCTTAGAGTTGCCATTCAAGGATTGTTATATTATAAAAGTAATTGTTCATTCACCTGTCTGTCTGTGGATTTTCAACTAACTTTGCAAACATCTAGAGTCTTGAAATTAGGAACATAGCTCGGAACGGGAAAACAATTCTCTAATATGAATTTGCTACTGGACATAATAATCATTCATTTATGTTTATCATGAAACAAATAAGTGCAAAAAGGTTTAACAATAAATTCATTGATTTTAAAAATCAAGGTTTGCGTTCATAAAGCATAGTCATATAATTAAAATTAGCTTAAAACAAGTTAAATTGGTTGAGAATTTAGCGGAATCAGTACCTACGTTAACTTCCAAATGAGTATATTTAGAGGGTTTAAATTTGGTGTTGAACTCAACCTCTATCAGTTCTATATCAAAATTAAATTTGTAAACATCGGTTTGCTTAGGAGTTGATGTCCGGACAGACGTGAACATTATTATGGCTTCATGTGTCTGTTACAGGAAGAATGTAACGATTCTATTTATTTTATGTTTACTGGTGGTTGTAATAATAATATTCACGCATCGTGTTTCAAAAATACAGAGGGTATGAAATCTCGTTCTGTGAAGGAGTGGAAATGTCTACAATACAGAAACCAAGCCTCAGGTAGTGTCAAGTCCGAAGCATCAGCGTCCACTCCGATTTCTACAGTTCTTTTATTAATATTAACAGAAGTTTTTACTGAGTGTAAGTGATGTATATACGAAATTCTTGAATCGTCAAAATCATTACAGTTTATATCAGTTAAACTTGATACATTCAATAGCATGATGGAAGAAATTAAGAAGCCGTTTTGTGTTATACAAAAAAAGAGGATTGTGGTTAAATAATGCTGTAATAAGTGGTGAAGTTGTCGAGCTGCGCGAGATGCTGAGGAATCTCGAGCAGCATTCACGTAAAACAACGTGGAAATCAGCTAGGTTCTAGCAACACGAGAAGAGATTGTTATAGATTTGGTGAAGGACACCGGTGCAGCTATCGGGGTGACGACGCAGGAGAGCTATGTGGGATCTGCAAACCGCTAACTGCCCAACAAGAAAGACCGGCAGTCTTCGTTGATCATCCATTTCAATAGCCGAGCTACAAGGGATGAATGGCTGAATAACTATCGTTCAAAGAAGCAACTGACAGTGGTAGAGATCAACCAGAAGTTCCCACCCAGGCGAGTTTTTATTAATAGTCATCTGTCACCTGAAAAAAACAGGCCAAGATAACAGAAACAAACTGGGATGAAATGATTAACACCATAAGGTCATTGAAGACAAATAACTCAGCCGGATATGATGACATTTCATCAAAACTTTTGAAGTTGTGTGAGAATGAACTGATCAACCCTCTGGTAGATATTGTCAACAAGTCATTTAGAACAGGAGTCTTTCCTTCTGCCCTAAAAATAACCAAAGTGTACCCAAATTTCAAAAAAGGAACAACAACTGAAGCAGCTAATTACCGCCCCATTTCTCTTATTCCAACCTTTTCAAAAATAATAGAAAAAATAGTTTTAACACGACTTTTTGATCACCTCAACACATTTCAACTTTTAACACCCAATCAACATGGCTTTCTCACAGGAAAATCCACAACTACCGCCCTCATTAATCTGGTTGAGTTCCTACTTGACCAAATTGAAGAAGGAAACACCGCTACAGCAATACTACTGGACTACAGCAGAGCCTTTGACTGCCTGGATCATGAACATCTTCTTACAAAGTTTACTACCCTTGGAATTCAAGGCTCTTCCAAGTCATGGTTCACAAGCTACCTGACTGAAAGGATACAAAAAGTTGCAATAAAACATGTACAAAATGGAAGAACAAATATAGTAAATTCTGATGCAAAACCAATAACCCGAGGAGTCCCCCAAGGCTCTGTTTTAGGCCCAATACTCTTTATCCTCTTTACTAACGACTTCCCACAATTCATTCAACAATACAGTGATACACTCATGTATGCTGATGACACTGTACTGCTACTTGGAAGACCCAGACCAGAACATTTGGATATAGACAGCTTTGTGGCCTTAAACATGGCAATACAGTACTGCCACAATAACGAACTGGTTGTTAACGAAACTAAGACACAGCAACTAATACTGGGACGACAAAAACAGGATGTATCAGGACTACCCGACCTTGAAGAAATTTCTTCTTGTCCATACCTAGGAGTTACTCTGGACGACAAGCTATCCTGTAGACCTCATGTGGATGCTCTCTGCCGTAGATTAAGCACAGGACTCTACCTAATACGAAGAATTAAGAACGCCAGTGACATCGATAGTGCAAAAAAAGCTTACCATCCACTGTTTGAGTCTCATCTTCGCTATGGGATTGCAGTGTGGGGAGGAACCACAATGGGAAATTTGCAGCGAGTACTTGTGCAACAAAAACGAGCAGTTAGAAGCCTTAAAGGTTTGGAACCGAGAGCATCCTGCAGAGAAGCCTTCCGGGAACTCAAAATTATGACAGTAATCAACCTCTATATCCTAGAAGTAGTCTCCTACACTCACATCAAAATGTCATCAACAGTGAGAAGCGGAGTACAAATTCACCAGTACAATACAAGACAAGCTACTAACTACTGCCTTCCAGTACACACCCACGCCTCAACGGAAAAGAAACCAAGCTACATCGGTGCGAAGATCTGGAATTCACTACCGGAAGCCCTCAAGAGAATAGACCGACAGCGGTTTAGAAAAGATCTGCAAGCCTGGCTGCAAGACAACCCATTCTACTCCGTCACTGAGTTCTTTGAATGGAGACCACAGAACAACCCTTAGTGTACAACTTTTTTATTCTTGCTGTCTATGTACACGAAATGTATTGTAAATGTATTGAAATGTATGTAAATTGACGCAACTACTGATCTTAAAGATCATGTAAATAAAGAGTTTTGACTTCGTCAGGAAGTCACCGGAGGAAACCGTGATCAAGATCAACTCCGACGCTGACTCAAGAGACGGACAACAATAGGAAGATATGAACTACCAAATTAGATGTAAATTCAGTTTAAATCTTTATGCAAAAAAATATTAGATTCAAAAAGCAAAAGTAATATAAGAAATCTTCAGTGAAAATAAAAGAAATAAGAAACGATACAAGAAAACACACGTAAATTATACTTGAAATAAACAATAATAAACACATAACAATAATTACACAGGCAAAAGAAGTCACAGAATACTTGAATAAATATCTCATTAATATAGATCTAAGCACTTCCTTAAATTTAAATCCAACCGGAGCCATGGTCCCTAATATACTTTGTGCCATGTGTATGTGTCTCTCAGATGACACAGTAGCGGAGGTCTAGGCCGTGGTGAGGGGACTGAAGCCAAACGATATTTCCTGCCCAATAATTAAGAAAGGTTTTCCTAATATCATCTACATTTTTTATATTTGAATACATGCTTTAGTTCTGGTATTTTCCCTCGAGCTATCAAATTATCAAAGTTTTACCAATCTTCAAAACTGGAAACTTGCCTTAGAAATTTCAGACCGAGCGCAATATTCCCTACTTTTCAAAAATAAATGAGTCCATACTGTGTCAAAGATCAGAATTAGTCACGTTTTTAGAATATGTAGAATTGTAACCATTAATGATTTGATTTTTCTAAATTTTACTTAGTTGAATAAGTCACCTTAAATTTAATCCATTTGGAAATTTTTATTTATTGACGAGCTGATGGGCTTGTTCCATGGTTCTAAGACTGTTTGAACTTAAATTTTCTGATATTTTTCTAATTGGTTTCACAGAATATGTTTCTTCAAAATTTAAATTATGTTTTAAGCCATGTGCCACTACAGGTTACACTGTCTTTTTATGTTTATATGCATACCTATGCCCTGTCATCCTTGTTCTAAGAGAATTTATTGTTGAGCCAATATAATCTTTAGGGCATAAATGCATTGAATTTAATAAACAATATTTTTTTATCCACATGGTAAGTCTTCAAGTATACTGTATGATTTTTGTAAACTAAGCACCTTGGTTTATTGCAAGGATGTGATCCAACTTTCACGTTTTCTTGGTCTTTGTCCTTAGGTAATTTCGGATGTACTAAAATATCTTTCAAAAATGGTGGTTTTCTAAATCTTATTTTTGGAGTATATTTGAAAATGTGTTTAGGTTTTGGATCATTATTGTCAAATTTAGATTTATATGTTCCAATTGATAGTGATTTAGTGTTCAGTTTGTTGTTTAAAAGATTGCGTGGATAATGCCTTTTGGAAAATGCTGATAATAAATTATCAATATAAAGTTATATTTTTCAATGCATACATTTTGGGCTCTTTTAGGTAAACTCTTTGGAATGGCTTTTTTGACATGGGACGAATTACAACAGTTATAATGTAGGTATTGAAATGTGTTGTTGTATTTTATATTGATTTTAGTTTCAAACTTCTGATTTTCAATAAAAATACCTATATCCAAGAAACTCACAATTGAATCAGATATCTCCCACGTAAACTTTAAGTTGCAGAAAGTGTTCAGTGATTGTAAAAAATTTTGTAATTGTTCATTACTATGTCCATATCATGAAGGTATCGTCAATGTACAATTGATCCAGATTATTGACAACAATTCTCCGTTAGTTAAATAACGCCCGGTGTGCGTTAAGTTTTCAATCATGAGCCGCTGTTATATGTTATATATTAATATATATATATATATATATATATATATATATATATATATATATATATATATGTGTGTGTACTGAAACTATATATATATAGTTATATATAAATAATATATATATATATATATATATATAAATACTTTTTGCGATTCAATTTATTGAAATATATATATATATATATATATATATATATATATATATATATATATATATATACATATACATATAAATGATCTATGGAATATTTCTCGGAACATACTCATTACTCGTGTTTGCATACGATTGCTTATTTCAGACAATTCCGAAACATTTGTGGCCTTAAGAACCAAGGCCCAATTTAAAAGACCTTGACAGATGATTTTTATACCAACTATCTGAAGTTAAATCCAAAGAAAACTAAAACGGTTAAGTTTCAGTTAAATAATAATATCAAAAATCAACTTCATTCTCAAATTGAACTCAGTGGAATTATAACTGAGTAAGCTCCTTCATTAATATTTCTGGATCTCCATGTTCATGACCAGAAGGTTACGTGGCACATTCTTGTTGACCAGTTGTGCTACAGTCTTCGGTCGATGTGCTTCGCTCTTAGCCGACTCGCCAGGGTTTTGTAGTGTAGAGATCCAACGTACCATCTACTTTGTCAACTTAGAACCCATCTTGAGGTATGGGACATTGTTCTGCGGAAGCTCAAGTGTCTGTATCTTTAAAAGATCTTTTATTCAACAGAAATGATACGTTCGTTCTGTCATCGGGCGCTAAACAGGCTCAGTCCTGAGTCGCTGTTTGGGGGGGGGGGCTTGATATAGTGACTCTTGCAGGCCTTGTGGGGTAAGACGCCTGTATGTATAACGAAGGTAAAGTGTCTGCCTTTTCTACGAACGGATAATTTCATCAATGCCCTACAAGAGAGCAAGACATGTTGCTGATGGTTTTCCAGGCACTTCACCAGTCGGTTCGAGAAGAGCCCTTATCACATATACGTGGCAATGTACGAGTATAACAGGCTGCGACAACAAATCCGTAAGAAATCAACTATTAATAAATTGAAAATTGAAATTAAATCTAATTTTTTAAGTAAGTGTACCTACTTAGCTCACGTATTATGATTATTATTATACATTAATGGCATGATATGTAATTGTAATTATTTAGAATAATATACATGTTTGTTGCATTATATTATGCTATATATGTATAATCCTGAAGTTTCCTTCACAATCCTGAAGTGTCATAAGTTCTGTTTATAATTCAACATATAAAAGTTTTATTGAATTAAATTGAATTGAATAATTAGCATATCGATAGAAAATGGGATTTAGTTCACATCTGCAAGAAACTCTCTTAAACTTATATTAAACACTTTTTATGAGCCAATAAGAGTAAAAATACCAAAAGAAAACTTATTAAATCCTGTTAGAGTGCGCTTTCGATTGACACATATGCTGAACAGGATCAAAAATGTTATACAAAAGTTTCATTTGTAGTGGAAATGGTAAAAAATATCATTACCAGTAGGACATATAAATAAGCACTTTTTAAATATATTTAATCTCAACGATAGGACTTAGTGTGAGATATTAGTGTTATAAAATAATACAGCTGCCATTATTAGTTTCGATATTATCCTATACAATGTTTCATTCAGGTTTTAGCGGAACCGACTTACTGTTACTCTCCCTCACGCTTTGCCAAAACACGAGTCTCTGAGGTGACTCCGACCCTCTGCAACTGTCGTCGCTCTTCTTTTTATCAAGCAAATTACCACCCATTATATTTTTTATTATATTTATACATACATTATATTTCTACAAATTCTAACACAGCAAATGCGATTAGTGTTTCATACTTACAACCATCATCCGGATACAAGGCATTAACTTTAGTCAGATAACCTCCACCATGCTCAACAATGAGAGTTGAAATATAAGATTTAATTTTATGTTCTTTCGGTGTATAGTGTGTTAAGAACATTTGTTCTTTATACTTTCCCACATAAACAGGACTCTTGAATATCCACAAAAGACTATAAATTAAATCCTTTTTAATTGATCCTGAAAATTAACAAAGACCTATGGGTAAATAAATGTATAATATTAATTCTTTCAACTAAATTATCTTAAAAGCAACACGTAAATTACGTTTAGTCACAAAATGACTTCCAAGAATGATTGAAGAGTATATACCAGTAAGCCATTAGGAGGGGTTTTAGTTTTACTTTCATTCCATAAAGATGTAAGATGTTATGGAGCAGCAGTGGTTGGGTCATCCCAAGGAAGACGAGCAATGGCAAAGCATCAATGTAGGCACGGTCCACACCTTAACCCATCCCCACTAAATCCTCATCAGCCGATTGGAATATACCTGTACTCCTCCTGTGTGGTGAGTGAGTACACAGAGTGTAAGTGATACGTTCAGTGTCGGTGATACTATCACTTTGACTATTAGACCACAGAGACAAGTTGAGTGTGACGATTTAGTGGCGCTATCCGTGTTATGAGGTGCAAGCCCGTACAGGACAAACCTATCCATTGTATATACATTGTATGTACACCATGGATATCCACGATATACAATGGACATTCAGTGGTATCCATAGAATATACACAAGACATCCAAATTTACCGTTTCTGTATATCCAGTGTGTATCCACCATGTATATCTTGTGGCTTTCCTGTGGATATTCTATGTACACTTGATAAATCTACCATATACATTGTATTTCCACCGTGGATATCAAATTATATACACTGGATATACAGGGGTATGCACAGGATATAAATAAGATATCAAAATAACCCAATTCTGTGTATCGACCATGCAAATCCTGCAGATGTTCTGTAAGTATTCTATGTATGAATCTGGGGTTCTGCAGCTGCAAAGTCATGTTAGATTTTCTCCACGTGCATGCACTGTACTGACCTCTCTTCTGCGCCCATACTTGATATCTTGTCTTCTCAGAGAGTTTTAGCTTGAGACATAGATATTATGTATTTCTTTTAGCTACATAACCTTTGACTTCGATACAAATTAACTCAATGGATTGAGGTGTAAGTAGTAGGGTGGAAGTCGTAAGATGTCATGACCTTCCAGCTGAACAGTTTTGTCTAAGGCGTACCGGGCATGTCTTGGTTTATATAGTTATACAAGTTAGTACAGATCAGGTATAATCACATCGTCGCTGAATGGCATTCCGTTTTTTGAAAGCCACACCTCATCTTGCTTCATACTTTTTGAAGTAGGAGACTTATCAATTTGTTCCTTGTGGTAGGGCGCTTTATCGACGATTCGTAGTGAATTTGATTCAAAATTTAGCAAAACTTTTTCCTTCATCCACTTCACAAAAATATTTCCCTATTCACGTTGTCATGGTAGTTTCCACTTTGGTTACTTACTTCCAACAGGTAAAAGCCATTAGGCACGAACTCTTTCTCTCCACCCGCATAAATAATATTACCAGTCTCTCGCCCTTGTAAATCGGAAAGCGTAGTCCTCTGTTTGGTATCTAGTGAGACGATGGTATATAAGACTCATCAATAAATTATTGGGCGTCCTTGCTCCCCGTAATGTAGTAATGCTCAGAAATATGTTATCTTTTTCTCTCAGATTTCTGGTTTTTTAATTAAGAATGTCCTCATGTTTGCTGTCCTTCGCCAAATAAACCTCAGGTCCTTCAATATCCACCTCAAACTTTTCTAACAACCCAGAAATTTTATTTTTCCCTTAACGCCTCCCTCAATAGTTTTGCAGTCCATATCCAATGTTCTACAATGTGAAATTGTACACTAATCTTCTCACTACACGCTTATCGAATCATCTAAATAAGTAACTGTTCTACGTAGTAGGCTTTTTTGTGTAGTAAAACTTGCCTTGCACGAACCTTCAATTTTTAAGCTCACCATTTATTTGAGTCACAACTCGCTCTGACACACCAGTTGCTGGAGCAGTTCTTTGGCGAGCCTTCGACCACGGAATGTTTATAACAGTTTGATGGTCTGTCTCTTCCTTCATATATTTATAAACATTACTCAAGATGTCGATAATTATTCTACCTTTGAATTTCTACTTTAGTTCATCAGACATTATCAGTAAAAACAAAGCCCCAGCAACCACTACACTCTGCACCGTCAGAAAATAGGCTGGTTTTTAACGAGTGAGATTAGTTTATTGCGTTATAAAAAAAAAAAATAGTACGATTTCGAGAAAGTAGGCTGTCGCCGATGAGTCATAGGAAATGTTTTCGGGACGCAGCGCAAACGCTACCACGCCACCCCTCCCGCCTATCACCACACACACACTCAAGGTCACTCGTGCCGGTAAAGTCCTCGAACTGTAGTTGCGACGAAAAGAATACAAATGCAAAATATCGTTTGCTAGCGGCGGTGTGATAGAACCGAGCCTCGTGCACGCCCGTGACTGTCATGCTTGCTGGCGCAGGCGCACCACCACCACGCACTTCCGAACCTGTCACAACACAATCTCCCCCCTTCCTCAGTGTCAACGCACCTAACCCAACAACGTTCTTATTAACTGTACTAGCATCGCTCGCGTATTAAGTGCCTTCTGTGTTTGTAGTGTCGTTCTGTGAACCTTTCTGTTGATTATGTTTAGTGTATTACATAGACTTAAATCATGTCTATAGAAAGGGACAAGTTTAAAAAATAAAGTAGTTATGAAAAACGAAAAAAAGGGAAAAAACGTGAAAAGTTTATGAAATTACATAATGGCGCGCTAGTTAAATCTTTAAAACAATAGGGAGCTGAAGTTCAAGACCTCTCGATTTCTATTACGTGTGTCAGCATAGAGTAGAAAAAACTATACTTACCGTGCCAGTAATTATGGAATACTTAGAACTATGCACTCAGTGTAATTCTTTTGAGTTGGATGATCACGG
Source organism: Homalodisca vitripennis (assembly GCF_021130785.1). Lineage (NCBI taxonomy): Eukaryota > Metazoa > Arthropoda > Insecta > Hemiptera > Cicadellidae > Homalodisca > Homalodisca vitripennis. Next base: position 152,211,671 of record NC_060210.1, on the reverse strand, counting down.
AGATGAGAGGGTGGCAATGAGTTCTTCACTATCTCTTATTTTCTCCTATATATTAAAGTAGGAAGTTGAGCTATAAGCTTTGGCTTTAGCTCAGTGCAAACCGAAAATTTTATTATTGTGTGATACATTTGTTGTTTTCCTCAAGGAGACACTAAAATGAATGAATTTTTGGCTCACATTAATAGTATTTCTCTCTCAATCCATCACACAATAGAAGAGAAGTTCAGCATAAGCTTCCTTTTTTGGATCGTGTTTATTACAAATTTGGAGGAAACTATTTAAAGTATGAACAAACCATCAAAAATCTATTAAAGAAGGAGTGGCCCACGCGTTCTTTGATAGACCAAAAAGAGCTTATGCTCGGATGAAGATGGATTTAAAGAGAAATTTAATATTTTGGTGACAGCATTTTCACGTCACCAACACGACTTAGTCACAGAGCAATTATACTCTACCAATATGGCTCTGTTCCCTTCTCTAAGGTCTACCTTTCCTAGCTCTCCAAAACAAGTTCCCGACCTCCCAATCACTCGTCGTTGATCGCAGCGACACTGTTGCTTGCAGTAACATTGCTCCGACTGGCCATCATTTATAGATTTAACTCTTGACTAAATCCGCCTTATTACAATTTATTGTAATTGAGTACGCACGATGTGTGGTGGGTGGCTTTCTTGAGTGCCATACACGTTTAAAAGTTTTAATAGCAAGCAATGTAATTCTGCATCTAGATTACCACTACCTGTGTTGGAGTACATCTTTTAAACTACTCATCTGTATTGTTCTGTTTTTAATAACATTCAATATATTTCCGTAAATAAATCTCTAATACAGTTTATTGTTTATGCAAGATTTTGCTATACACCAACCATTTTTTTAAAAACTAATTATAAAAAAATTCGTCTTTAAGTATACGTTTACTCTAAAATTGAGTTAGACTTTACTCTAAATGCAAGATTATTATTAATAATACATCAATTTTCAGAGTCAAATCACACCTGAGTTTATTTTGGAAATTATTCCGAGGGTTTTAATTAAAATTTAAAGACTCGTTCAAACTTTTACTTTGCACAGCCACCTCAATGTATTATTCCATATTTTTTTTTTAGTTTTGTTCATAACTGATTGACAAATACCTATAGGATTGGCATAAAAGTATAGATTCCTGTGGGACATATATCCCCCAGCCTCCAGCCACCATATTCACCACCTTTTTCATTTCATAAATTGTAGATATATGTTTTTCTATATCCGATCTGACCGGAAGAGAAAAAAATATCAAAACACTCAAAAAATTTCGAGAGCTTGTCAAGAAAGGTTTTTTAAAAAATTTACGAAACCTAAGACTTAAGGTAAAAACTTAAGGTAAGAAATAAAATTGGACGGTAATTACTTGACAGGAAAGACTTCTTTTTTAGATTTAGTGACTTTAAGTCTTAATATCAGTTTAAAAAACATTTTCAAAAGAAGAATTTGTTAGTTGTTTCAGAAGTATCAAAATACGGTATGCTTGTAGCAAATTTTGATTAACAAAGTTCATCCTTCCTGTCCGATGCAGAAATTGTTACCATGGATGTTACCGGTCTTAACAGAAATTCATCAGTTTCAGACATTGAAAGGACTGAGCAGGAGTTGCAGTAGACGAAATAAAGAACTAAACGTATCTGCTACTTTCAGAGGTTATTAAACCTCCATTTAAATTAATTTCGTTAACAGATCTTTAGAATTTAAATTATTTTTAATAATCGTCCAAGTAGTTTTTTTAATATTTTCGGTATTTTTATTCAAATTAAATGTCATAAGCTTTGGTGGCATTAGGGACTTTACTGTGCGTATTTTTATAACTTCAATAGAAGGTTTTAAAATGCTCATCGTCAGCCTGTATACTGAATGGTCAAATTTAAGTTTTTTATTCATAAAAAGATGCCACGGGTAATCAATGCAGTTTTAGTAATAATGTTTCAGTTTTGTATTTGTTTAAAAATACAAAAGTAAAGTAATGTTAAGTAACGAGTAATGTTCTCGTTTGAGAACAAGAGTTGTTTATACGACACAGAAAACGTTTGTAAAATAAATTAAATTTATCATGGGGTGCGTCCTCTGACGCATAGTTACAATAATGTGTGCCAGTGTGCTTATCGTTACATACTGTAACAGTTAGTTGAAATGTCTGCATAGATTTTTATTGAAACTTCACACGTCCTCCCCAAACAGCGCCATTACTGAACATTTCTAAAATAACAACAGTTTATTCTGACATAAAGAATAAAACCTAAATTGATTCTTATGAGTGTCCATTCTTTTTTCAGGTTTTTTAATACCGCACATATTTTATCTACCAACACAGTTTTATTCTGCCTTTAAGTATACGCTATAACAACTGTTTCTAGTGCTAGTGTAGAGTAAACTCGTATGGTTGCTCTGTTAAATAACGTAAATATTAAAAAAATAAAAAATATAATAAAAACCCAGTTTTTACTTTAATTACGAATAACATCTAGATTGTTGTTTCATGTGTGTCCACTCAGTTTGTGGGTTTTGTTAAAATATCGACGCTTTTTATCTATTTAATAGAAAAGATTTTTATTCTGACATAAGAATTAAACTCTAGATTACCTTGGGTACTTTGGGATTATACCGACCACACCCAGACATGAATCGTTATTTCACATTTCGTTTCTACTGATTACTAGATTAGCGTAGAACAATATTTCGTCAATATAAAACAGGAATTGTCTTATCGCAAACCCCTCCCCATCCTCAGACAGAGGTCAAAGTCGAGCGTCTAGTAGATAACGTGATTGCAGAGTCTCGCCGCCCGTTCAGCTGGTGCATCGCTTTGTTGTACTTCCGTGTTTTACCTCTACATTTCTCCAAACACAAAAATTCAACAAAAACAAACATTTACCAAACTAAACTCTTTATTAAAAAAACACTAAAAACTTGTTTTTATTCTTGATCACATTCCGCCACCCAAAATGCGAGTGCCTCCGGCCATCAGCGCGGGCTTTGGCAGCACCTTCGGTGCTGCCCCGCGCTGATGTCGACGAAAGAAAAACATCCCTCGAGATAGTACCTATCACTAAAATATCAAATTCTAGAGGGGCTAATCAGAAATATAAATTGAATTGTAATGGAAAGGCAATTATGTACCGTGCAAATCACGTGATGCCGCGCGGTCTGCCGTAATCAGGATTCTCGAGAAAGATAAGATAACAGCGACAACAATAACGATCACAATACCTGGAAATGCTTGTAAGTTTGTAATTTTGTAATTGAAGAGTTGTTTTTTCGTTCTATCATGTTTGTTTCTAGAAATTTCTATTTTTGTGTTCTTCATACTAGTGTGGTCGGTATAATCCCAAAGTACCTTACCTTGTATATGATGGGATCGTCTATATTCAGTTTTTAGGCTTATTCAAATAAATATTATATTTAAAACTATTCAGATCTATTGATCACATTTATAAAATAAAAGTAAAGTAAAGTAAAGATGTCTTAAAATGTAAAGATTAATTATTTACCTTCCGAATCCATTTGATCACATTTAGCCCCGGTGTACGGATCGTTACATAAGCAGCCTGGAATCATATTTTCTATCGCTATTATTTTATGACAACTACCATGCTCACATTTATCCTCGCAGGTCCGTTTTTTTGTACAAGATTGGTCTGAAACGAAATATGGATACGGAAAAATACATTTGCTAATCTTTTCACCTTTATCTTCCATAGCACACATTGAACACATACCATTGCAATCACTTTGTGTTTCGCATATTTGGGCCGTTAGGTAACTACAATAAACTAGTGACAAAATTAAAACTATTTCTGTATTATTGATAGTAATATGTTTCCAAGGAATCACTATGTAGTTTCGTTTTTGCATGTCAAGAAATAGAGTGTACTGAACAACGTAGTAGTAAAGAATGGTAAATAAAAACAAATTTGTATTGAAAACTTCAATTATATCAAACAAATATAAACACATATGTTTGATTTACTGTCATATGTTTATTAAATTGTTGAAATATTTTACTAATACTTTCTTTCTTTCTTTCTTTCTTCTTGTTTGCTGAGTTTCAGCAGGTTCTGCTTACTTTGAGCATGGAACCTCGATAAACATTCTTGTATGTAACGTCACTTTCAAGACTTAAGTTATGTTAGTTTGTGTTTTTATTTTTTTTATATTACCTTTTTTATAGATTTAAGAAAACTTACAATTTCCAGTATTATTTCCATATCAAAGCTTGTTAAAAGATCTTTCAATATATAAGGTGGATCTATTTTCTTCGCTTTCAGTTTAGTGAGCAATTCATGTCTGAAGTCGTTATATTGCACACAATCAAAGATTAAATGTTGAAGACTTTCTATGGAACCTGCATTGCATTTGAGGCATAACGGAGTGAAATAACAATTTATCTTAAATAGGGTTTCATTAACCCAAGCATGTCCAATTCTTAGTCTATTTATCGTTACTATTTTATTTCTACTCAGTTTTTAATTATTATACCATGGGGAGGGGCTATCAGGGGCAAGTAGTGATTGTTTAATTGCGCCAACAAAATCTTCCAATGACACTTTAAAATCTGTTGGTTCTTCACCTGCTTGGGTTGCCTCTTTTGCCAGCCTATCTACATGTTCATTGGGACCTATCCCCACATGACTTGGTACCCATTGAAAAGTGAAGTATTTATTACCTCTCATCATGCAGATTGTAATGGCTGATGCCAGATTTTCTTCATAATCTGCTGCACTTGCTGCCTTTATGGCTAGTATAGCAGCTTTTGAGTCAGAACATACTACAATGTTATCATAATTTTGTTTGTTTGCTATTTCAACAGCTTTCTTTATGGCATACAGTTCTGTGGAATAGCTGGATGCCTGGTTTGGAAGTTTATATTTGTATTCTATTTTTAAGTCCTGTATATACACGGCAGAGCCTGCGCCTTGCTTCGTGAGCCATCAGTGTAAATTCTTAGATAGTTTTCATATTTCTTTCTCATTAATTCTAGAAATAATGCTTTAATGGCTTCTGGTGAGAGTAATGATTTTTTCCCAACTGTGTCATCAATCTGTAGTTCAAATGATATTTTGGTTTTATTTATGATAATGACGATCGGTTTCCTTAAAACAAAAATTAAACATTTTGCCGTCTATCATGACTAAGTGGTTAACAGTCAAAATATTTTTTGTGAAAAGTCCTACATTTTTTCAAATGAGTTCATTGCCCTTGCTTATGTATATACTTTATGAAAAATATAGCCGATCATTATAATATCATATTGGTATCTTAGTTATGTAATACTACTTACTGAGGGACGATAACTGTAATAAAATAGAAGTAATATAAAAATATTAGTGTGTGTTTCAAATTAAATAATCTTCATAGTTACCCAATGATTTGAATATTAAAACTTTCAACCAATATAAATATTTTTCAAGATTATTTATACAATTATTTTTAAAAAAATTTAAATTTATTTTTCTCTTAAAATCTAAAAATAACTCTCACATAAAAAAACTAATTAAACCTTTCTATCTAAGGGAAACAAACATAAAATTAAAAATGCATATTTATTCAGGAGTGATATTAATTCAAAACAACAATTAAACTTAGATATTTTACGGAGACCTACATTATTTGCTTGAAAAGATTATTTCCTTAATCGAACACCGTTAAGAAAACTTGTAAATAAACCGCAATAATTACTAATTTATACTTAATTTTAAAACATAAACATAATACACTACATTCTTAACATAGAGACATACACGATTCCTATACTTTTATTACTTTATTTACTATAAATAAAAACAATGGTTTTCTAAATTAAGAAATATGAAACTTAAATGTCTGGCAGACAATAATGATGTAACAATCTATTTGTATTTTATTTTACCTGATATACTCTAAGACCAGTAAAGTACATCAAATGTAAGTACTGTATGTCACGTAAGAGTATTTGCTGAATTTATATGCAAAGTTTCATGTCTATAGATAAATTCATTCTCCAAATGTCTGCGACAGACAGATAATTCTTATTATTACTATTTTAAAAGAAAATTTCTCTCGCCCCAGACAGACAGAATTGATTTTTGCTAGGCTACTGAGTGATAAGGCTCAGTTATTTTCAGACAAATCTCTTGAAAGAATATGCACCACTATTGAATTCAATCTTATGTAGGGAGGAATAACAATTTATGCAAAAGTTAAATTAAAGATGAAATTATTCTTCTCGGGATATACTGTGGATTGTTTGTTAAGTTGCACTAACATTCCCATAAAGGAAAATTCACAATCATCAAATCCGTTATCGCCTATGTAGAAATAAAGTTATATGCAAAATGTTATTCAAAAGTTTAATTATTTTTAAAGATATTCTGGTGGAAACAGTCAGACAGACAGACAGATAGTGAGTGACAGGCAGAGGAATTTTACCCAGCCCCCTGAATTTGCAAATGCAATAAAAGTTAAGCCTATAGCTCAATTCATTATCTATCTACATAGTGTTTGGATTACGTAAAATCTTTTTAATAGTAAAACTACATAAATAATGTGACAAATTGGAGGAAACTATAAGTTCTGGTGTAGCAGCTGTTTTTTAAGTCTGTTGATGCAAAACATTACTTTTATTGAATTTACTCTAAACAGAAACAAATGTGTAGCATAATGTTACACCATTTACAAGAAATAGAAATTTTAAACAGGAATAATTAATTTTAACCCGACTAAATATAAAACAAACTATAATAAAAAGGAGTTAAAGTTATCATTCCTGGTAGTTGAGAAAAAATAATAATAATAAGTGCTAAGAACTCTATTACAATTGCGGTTTTAGGGTTTAAAATGCTATTAAAACCTTGACCAACTAACAGGTCTTTCATCAATATCAAATAAACTTTATAGTGTATTAAGTTTTGTGTGACAAAATACCTCCATGCTAAAAAATATGTTAAGACTAAAATAGTGGTTATTGATTGTTACAACGAACAGGTTTAATATTTTACGTTCATTATAATATTTTCATTAAATTTATGAAGGCAGCTAAATTTAAATTCAACAGTTTTTTTAATTAATGTGACTCATCTTCGTTGATAAACCATTACGCTTCAGTTTGATGTATTTAAGTAATTATTTTGGAACTATAACTATCAAGCACATGTTTGTATTAATTCACTTGAAAAACAAGTCCAACAAGAAAATATTAGAAGATAAAATATTACTAACGCCTGCTGCAGCAGTTTATGTTTATTTGCAACAGGTTTAATTATCCTGACCCGTCATACTCACATGGGGCTGAAGGTATTAACATTGTGTACTTTAAATTGTCATGTATTGTTTCATAACACTTTCAACCGCAGCAGTTCATGTTAAAGTGAAGACTTAACTGGTCACGTGACAGGCCCATCCCTTGTAATCCACGTAGGGTAGTTTAAACTTGACAAATCTCCACTTAATTTGTGTAATAAGGCAAACTCACTTATGTTGAAACATTATGGAATGTCTCCGGTGACATATCCAGTACTGGTTTCTGGGTAGTTTTGAACCACATCAAGGACTACTACCACTATAACTATATCAATACAATCACGACCTACCTTTTTATGTTGTTTTTGTTCTGTCCCACTTTCCACACGCCTCTGATGTAATCTTGAAAATCTGCTGGACTAAGTATCTGTCAGTTTGAATATTGAGCTTCGTACTCCCCTCTTTGCAGAAAGCGCGTCATCATTGCAAAAGCGTACACAAAATGCATCTCTTTGCGTATTCGTGTAACGTAAATTCCATGGTGTTTTTTCACTATCACAGACATCTGCCTGGAGAGAGGGTAGAATTCATGTATAAAATGTAGGTTGTAACTAGATAAGGTTACATGTATTATTCGAATAATAACTGTATATGAATGGAAAGTGCCAAATAAATCAAACTGCTCCAGTAAACGTTATTTTTTTAATCACTGATAAAGATGTATTTTTAGATTAAAATTTGACATTGAAACTGTTTCAATATTAAGAATTAAAACAATGTCCCAAAAAATTCATCGATGCAAAAAGTACAGTTAGTCAACTATGGATTATTGAAAGTTAATGCGCTAACTGGGTTATTATTTTTTGTTTAATCGCGTAGTGTAGCTTTTACATTCCGTAGTTATTTAACATCCGTAAAATTCTTTTGTATATATTAAAAATTATTTCAGTTAAAAATGCTGCATGAATGTGAATGACCGCTATCTTGAAATGTTTTATTGGTTAAGACTGGTTAACGAACTTATCCAAGCTATATATCAGTGCCAAGTTTAGTCTGAATTTATTGAGTACCGCTGTACTTAGTTGTACTATTTACAATTATTCCCGCAATGTTTTATACTAATTAAAAACTTTGATCGCCCTTTATTTAGAATCCTTCGAGACATAAAAAAAACACATAAGAACAAACGTTATTGTGAGTGATATCAGAATTCTAAAACGCTTGACGCAATGACGCACAAAGTGAGATACAAATATTCCTTTTTCCCAACATTAATTGACCTCCATCTTGGAACCATAAATAAGTAAAATAATAGAAGTGATTAAAATTATTTAATATATATATAAAAAATCCATAAATCTTCAATATATTATAAAATCTCTTTTGTTCACTGTTGGGAATTATTCCAGTTACAATTGTTGATGAATACAAATGGCCACCATCTCGAAATGACTCATCCAAGCTATGTGAAAATGCTGTCTGTACAAAGTTTAGTCTGGATATAACAAACTACAACAGTTATCGTGATCGCAAGATTGCACACACACACACACACACACACACACACACACACACACACACACACACACACACACACACACACACACACACAATTACATTTTTATACTCTAGTATAGATTATTTGGCAATTCTCAAACAGATTCATAGTATAACGAAATAAAAGTATATTTTTGATGTCAATAGCACTTAATAACACAAATTTAATAGTGGTTTTTCTTTTGAGTTATAAGGGACTTGTTTGTGATTCCTATAGATAAAGCACGGTACAGGATCACCAATAGCAGGCGATTGTTTGTTTGTTCTGGTGGATTCATTTATCGAGTTCGTGTCGAAAACATATTGGATCTCCAAATTTAGTATGAAAACTGTTTACATGCGATAGTTCATAATCATACATTACAGCTGTTACTTTTTATTGGGTCATGGTGGCTATGTAAACCTTACCCAATGTATTTTAAATTGGATAGTATTTAAAATGTAACAATACAAAAAATAGAAAATTATTATGCATTAGGGCTCCAACTATGAAAGTATATTTTATTAGATTTGCATAGTTTAACTTGATACTTTATTTAAAACTATAAATATTTTGTATTTTTAGTGTTAAAATAGTAAAACAAAACTATTAGAGTTATTTGCCTATTAATTACTTTTACAGTAATTACATATTAATTACTTACTCTATACGTGAAAAATCTCCAAGACCTTTCTATGAAGAGTTATGGCACAGACGGAAAGACAGATCGATAGACATATAGATTGTCTACTTTTAAACTTTAGACTATAAAGTTTATACTATATATATAGTATAGTATATAAAATAAATATATATATAAAATTTATATATATATAAAATTTAATGTCAATAAACATTGGATCACAAAAAGTACTTGCTCCGCCGGGACTTGAACCCGAATCTCTGACTTACGGGGTGAATGTGCTACCATTACACCACAGAGCCTTTACTTTTTACGATTAAATTATGTTGTATTTGAACCCATGTCCTCCGTACCCAGTGAAAAATTTTAAATGGCAACTATTACCTAGTGACACCTCAAATTGAATCTCATAAACAGTACTGTATTTTGGTAAAAGAAAAATTGAAATCGGCCAAGCCGTTTGGTATCAGCAGTCAATGATGTAATTTCTTACACAACAATTATTAGTCTTCAAACTACTGTACTACTGCTATTAACAACAAATTTACTCACTGAATACTGTGTAAATCTTTTGTAAACTTTAAGTCAAATGTTAAAATTGGTAGCCATTGTTGTTAGAGCAGAAAATAACGTAATTTCAAATTCTTGCCTAACGTTCCTAAAAATTTCTCTGGTTAAGCGTCTGCACTCAGCAGTGATCCTGTTTTTCAAGTCTTGGATACCAGTGGGATGTGCTTTAAAAATTACTGATTTCAAGTGACCCCGAAAAACAGTTTATAGGTGCTAAGTCTGGAGACCTTGCCGGCTACTCAATTGGTCCTCTTCTACCGATCCAGTGATCCGGCTAGTGTGTATCTAGCCATTGTCGCACATGCACAGCATAATGTGGAGGAGCTTCATCTTTATTTTCAACTTGAAAATATTGCATTTCTATTGAGCTTCAATTTAAGGTATCGTCGAAAGGTATTAGTTGCCATTTCAAAATTTTGACTTTGGATACTGGGGTCATGGGGATGAGTACCCCCATTAAAAAAAAAATTCCCCCAATTAGTACTATACACTCCCGTTTACAGAGTTTTTTTATACATGGGCTATAAGTCTTTTAATATGAGTTTGAAGTTTTCAAATGAACAGCATAAGTATATATATAGATGAATTAAAAGCAAAACAAACCTGGAATGGAGAAGGTCAAAGCGGTGGTGTCGGGAGCTCGGTGTGCAGCCAATCAGCTCGAAGGCATTTCAAAGTCAAAGTCTTTATTGCAACAAAAAACAAGTTGGTAACTCTTACAGTTGACGTCAAGTTGCCACAAGGCATTATAAAACAAATTATAGTTAATACTACTTATGACTTTACAGGTACATCTTCACTTAGCGTTAAAATAGAGTTCAAGTAATAAAATCACTTCTTCACATAAAATTAAAACTAAGAATTAACATTTGGTAGCATAGATAAAGCGGAGTACAACAATTGAAGTTAGTCAATATTTGAAGGACAAAACGAATTAAGACTTAAAATTCCATTTAAGGTAATGCACAATGATAATAAAAGGTAAAAACATACATGTAAAAGATCCTTTATATACACAGAAGTCAAAATAGTTAATTAATATGTAAAATAAGGCAAGGTCATCAATTAATAAAAGTAAAAATTCCATTATATACAAAACATTCAAAATTTCCTAGGCAACGGAGCTCCACACTGTGGCAACATTCTACTGCGCTATGCTCTGGCCCTGCCAAGCGCACGTAACCGCTACACCGTTACCAGGTAACGTGGTCAGTTGTGCTCTATATCTTTGTGTTGGTGTTGTGCATCTCCGAATTTGTATTAGAGTACAAATTGCGAAAGATGTGTTTAGTGACTATTTATGAAATATCTTTACTAAGAAAGTGAAAATGAAAATAATGCTGCAATAAAAGCTTTTCCATACAGTTTACCTAGATATAGGATTATTATTTTAAAACATATTAAATATTTTACAGGCAAAGAGTAGACCTACTGTAGCAAAGTAATTGAAATTTAAACTGTTCAAACTGTCATACAAAATTAAATGCTAAAGATTTATTCTTTTACTCCACCCATAAGGACACATACTACAATAAATGAACAACACAGTCTCATTATTGTATTATAAGATGTGCTCAAATAACATATTGTATGAAAAACTGTTACGCACCACTAGAGCACTAAGAAAGATAGGACAAAAGTATTGATGCTATTTTGCTTAGATTTAAGCATTATACCAAAAAGACACTTAATATTTTAGAGGAGTATTAAATTCTGTAGTAAATGTTATTATTTTACTAACTTATACATTGCCCGTATGGTATTAAAACAATACAGCGTATTTCATATGATATAATCCAGATGGAAATGACACGAGCTGGTGACGAAAAAGCAATCTCTGACAGGGCGGTGAAATAAGTCTAGACCAGAGCACGCGTGAGGTGTTCTGGACAGTTACAGTCTCAGGCTGCACAGTGCGGCAACATTGGACTGTAACCTCGGCTACTCCCCACCTGTTCAATTCTACCACATTCCGTTTCAGGTTTGTTCTACTTTTAATTCAACTATAAATACCTTAATGGATAACACGATATGTAAAAATATGGAGGGTCTATTTTTATTAGCTGATTAAAAAAAAACTTGGGATCTATATTTCGTAATCAGATAAAATCTCTAACACATGAACCATATAAGCTGTATCTGTTGATGATAGCCGTATCTATGACAACAACAACTATAATTCTACAGGTTAATGACGCCTGTATATCTGGAATAGAAAGAAGAGCCCCAAGTGATACCGAGCCTTACTTAATATGGATAAAACTAATACAATAATTAATTATTTTTAATGCTAATTTCAACCTCTAAAAACTAGGTATAAGTGACCGTGCTGTCAATCGTGCTGCAAATTCCATTAGTAGATCAAACATCTGCTAGGGATAAAATGGCTTTTGGCACAATGGGAATGTGTTCAAACATTTATTTTTATCTGATATAGTATGCACAATTGTGAGAAATAACTCCGTTAAAGGAAAATTACTGAAACAGAAGCTCCTATTGTACTTTTAACCAGTTCATTGAACTTTCACATCACCACGTTATATTATTAGAAGTTTCTTATTCAAAGCCTTAACCTTTACATCTAGCCCTAACCATACTCCTGTTTGCAGTAGTGCAAGTAGTGGCATGTCCCAAGTGGCTTCGATAAGAATATATAAAGCCATAAACTATGTATCCAAAATCATTTATCATATTTTGTGTTATATGCAGTTTTGGATACGTGCAGTCACTTTATGAAAAGTACGTATTTATTTTTCATAGTTTTATTTTATACTTATCTTCTACTAGTTATATTCTTTGTTTATAGGGTTTGGAGAGTAAAAGAAGAATATGATAAGAGAGAATTGGATAACTAAGGTCAGGTCATTGTACATTATCAGTATATCCGTATTAATAAAATGCATAAGGTTAAATGAAAATTTGTAGAAATAAGATGGATGAATATCTCAATAAACATTATAGCAATCTTATTCTTACTTTATTTATAATGTAAGCTATTTTATGCCGTGATCAAATAGTATTTATAACGACTGTGGTTACTATTTATAAGCAAAAAGAATGGCGATAAATCTTAGAAACTGTAAACTTTCCCAAAATTAACCCTGATATTTATTTTATTACTAAATACTGTTTATTTCTCATGATGAAAATATTTGTCGTAAGAAGAAGTATTATGGTTCGACCATCACTGCCTTTTTAATATGTAGCGTTGTTTGAGTAAAGAATGCTCGGTATTTATTGCACAGAGGCACTCCAATGGTATGCCATGAATTCAAAACAAAAATCAACTTCGATAGAAGTGATCTTCTTGTTATTCAGGGCTTGCAGCAAAACATTCTTCAAGTTGTTTATTTAATTGTAAGCCAGATATAAATAAAGCGGATATATAATGCTATTCAAGAAGAGAATGTTTAATTCAAATTGTGTTTGTTATACTATATAAAAAGAATTTTAATTGAACGTTTTTTTAAATATTGATTACCAAAGTGAATGAGATATAATATGAGTGTGTGGTGTTTTTGTGTAATTTTAACACTTTGTGCTTGGTTTAAACATATTATTAAAAATAAATTAAACCGTAAAAATTAATACAAATGAAATGTATTGATTGGTGTTACTTTGTCAAAGTTTGACCGATATTGCAATCTTAGAAAGTTAATTTAGTTTATTATGGATTTACTTTTTTGCTCAGATAGAAAAATCCAGTTGTTAAAGATAATATACAAAATCTAATTAAAAGTTTATTGCACGCTTTTTGCACTATGTTGGACCTTCAAAATATCGTAAAGCTTCAGTAGAGATAACATTCTTTTCTAGACACTGACGATAGTACAAAGTAAGAATAAAATAGAAATTTATGTTACGGCTGCGTCTAGACAGCATGTGATTATTCCTTTGACGTTTTTTAAGCTTGCATGGTCAGTCGGTTACCGTTTTAATTGTCTAAATGGAATGGAATGTAATATAAATATACATATAGCTGTATGGATAAAACAATAAATAGATTTATGTTAAATCTATTTTATGTATTGTTTTTAATAAGACTCTTTTTACAAAATAGTATTGTTTTCTGTACGTTTAATTTGCTAGTAAACTATGGAATGAAAGAAATGTGTTGTATTTTATACTAGCTAACGAATAGTGCATTGACTACATAATATAATTATTCAATTACTATTTTATAACTAATTAGTATATTTTATAATAAATAATTTGTTATCAATTGTAATTGAATTCTTTTTTTAATTCATTATACACTTTCTAATACTTTAAAAATAGAATTTGCATTTTGTATAACTTTATACGGAAGCTGAAAGTTATTGCGAAAAGGACGGCAAGCTTACTCACTAAACAACCAGTTTCTTCTGTGAGTACAATCAGGATTAACCGCTGCTTCAGAAGTTCCCACACAAATTGGTAGTATTTTAGAGAATTTAACGAGTAGAAATCTTACACAAAAAGTCGAAATTTCTAAATTTTCTGTATGACTATTCAACTATAGCACTATTACTTCATAGATACAAATGTTTAGACAAATAATGTCCATTACAATTTTATAAAATACATATATTGTGCAAACTAGTATAATAAATGTTCATTATATCCGTATTATCGGAGGATGGGATTTGATGCAGACATTTATGACGTTCATATATATATATATATATAAGGTCATTGGGATCAAAAGGTTTAATGTCAGTAGCTTATTTAGTAGGTAATTACTTCTACGTTTATAAGGTACTAACATAACATAATGTTATAATGAGAATTTATATTAGCTTAAGAAAAAAAAGACAAACTCAAAAGATAAAAGAAAGGGGGAAATTTCCACTATAGCAAGCTTAATATAGTCATAAGTGAGAGATATCTTATGTCTACGTAGCTTTCTTTGTTACTTAATAAAACGTGGAACGTACTAAAACGACCCACTTAGACGTATCTAACCGTGCAGGAGTGTTTACTCTGACAGAATTAATCATGCAATAAACACTTACTTACTATTATATCACAGCGTAGAGCTTTTAGCAATATTAGCCATTGTAATGTGAATGAGGCGAGGTTCACAAGAGACGCAGTACATGCAAATATACACAAACAAAGCCGGATTCGTTCACACTTCGTGCTGGAGAATAATAATCAGTTTCTATATACGGCATATTAAGGATTTATTATTTTCTCAAAAATGTGAAATAATGTTTTAAGCTTTTTAAATAATTTAAATAACAAAGGAAATAATTCTAACTAAATTAATTTAATTTAAAATATTATTTGGATGGACATTATTAGATAACTAGTATCTAACGGAATGTAATCCGTTATTAAGCTCATAACTGGGATTTTCAACACGAATCAGGTTCATTATTTCATATTTAATCAGCTATTTTGTGACGTTTGTTTAAAAACAAAATACATAACATCTCGGTGTTTGATTCTTCCCTTCTATATTCAGGCAATACAGACAGATTATTAACGAACTCAGTGAAATTGTATATAAGCTTACTGAAATTTAAATCAGACGAAAATAAAGTTTTTAATTGGAAAAAAGTTAATATTTTTGGATTAACAGTCATTCCAGGGTTGAAAGATTTATGCAATATGGGCACATTAATATAATATATTTTTAATTAAGTACTTTAAATGATAAAATTATAGGTATTATAATAGCTGTGGATGTAATATAATTTATCAGTAAATTTATTTATAGTATTTTAGCCTCTGCGTACTAATTGTTAATTTATTCGTGGTATCTTAGATAGTTAATTAGTCGTGAGATTTATAGATTATTGTATTAGACATATACAGAGTAAGCCAGCTAAGGTGTCCTAAACCTGCACTAGAACATCGGTTAGAGCTTTAACAAAGAAACAAAATGCAACCCCCTTTAAATTCCTTACAGAAAATTAATTTTATAATACTCAACAAAAAAGATGTTAGAACTGGAAACCCTGTTTTAATTCCAAATTTCTCAAATTTACACCTATAACATATGAGGTGGTTTTAAATTCTAATTGACAGAAACAGAATTGTGAAATTGGTTTCAAAACTATTTTAAGATCGTACGTAAAGGCAATCCTGTTTAGACTTTTAAAATGAGGTGCCACGTAATATACTAATCCAGGATATATTTTTAAATTAGTCATTTGGATTTTTCACATTTATTTTTTACCATTAGATAAATGCAGTAAAATTATTTGGTGGTATATATCGTTCTAAGGGAAATCATCGCAAACTATTTATTTGCAGTTATTAATATTGTATTTTTACTGTAAAAACTTTGATAATGTGGGATTACTAGTAAACTCGGAAACTCGTTATTTCATCATTTTAATACGGTTAAATATGAATTGAAAATTTTAACCATTATGTTTCTTTTTGCCTGTACAAGCTACTAAGCCTAAGTACCATCAGGCACAGAGTAAGTTTGAAAATGGAGTAATTATAATCTTCAGCAATAATACTAGATGCTGAAGATTATTTAATTTTCAGTGTTTTACTTATTACTATGAAACCGTCAGAAATATACAAATGGTTTAAATGTAAAAAACGTCTTTGTTAGAAACGTTTAAAACAAGATGGAACTCGATGTACCCTTCTGTTTAAATTTTTTTGCTTATACTTGTTTTAAGTTTTAAACATTTTATTTAGCGATGGATAAATTTGTAAATATATTCAAATGCCATGTCATTTTAAAGGGAATTTACAGGAGATTATGATTTTCGTTTAAGTATGTTAGTTTTGTATTTGTATAAAATAACGAGTTTTGTGTAAAACACCAATTGTGTTAGGTTTTGTTCCACCATTTTGAAACAGTAAAATATTTTTTTTTTTATGAAACCACTTAAACGTGACACTTATTAAACTATAATTACTTATTGACCGAAGTATACTTCTCAGTGGTACAAATGTACATAATATTTTGTCATCGAGACAACAAGGCAAGCTCAAGTATGACACTGAAAATATTTTAGACCGGAAGTAAAAATTGTATGGTTTAGAAACATTTTTTTACCGAGGTAGTTTTGTGATGTTTATATTAAATTGATCGAGACAAAAACAAGGCAAACTCAGCTGTGGCGTCGGTAGTATAATTCACTCAGACCAGAAATGCTCCTATGCACGCAAAACCTGATATAATAGTCAGTCCCTTAACTTCTGGCCATCTTAACCATTAACACTAGAATAATATTTACCTGACGTATCTTTATTTACTTTTACATGTCATAAAACACCGTCATATTACGTCATAAGTGCCTTATCCAAATAGGCTAAGGTCGTCGGTTTAAAAAATTGCATGCGAAGTCATGGGTAACTGCTATTTTTGTAATGTGGTCGGCTATGTTATACTATAATAATGTATTATAAAATTTAATTATTATATATAATAAATAAAGTAATATATATCAAATACAAATACAAAATAATTTAATCATAAAAGTAAGGGCTCTGTGGTGTAATGATAGTACATTCACCCGGCAAGTGAAAGAACCGGGTTCGAGTCCCGGCGGAGCAAAAACTTTTGGTGATTTAATGTTTATTGAAAATAAATTCAGCTATTGCCATTTATACTAATTGAATTAATGTAAATTAAATCGTTTGACAGGTATTTGTTCTTCCGATCATAAGTTGGTTTGGTTATTGAATCGCATATGTGACATGTACAGCCAAATACAAAATAATTGAATCGTAAAAAGTAAGGGCTCTGTGGTGTAATAGTAGCACATTCACCCGACAAGAGAGAGATCCGGGTTCGAGTCCCGGTGGAGCAAGTAGGCTACTTTTTGTGATTCAATGTTTATTGAAATTATATACATATATACAAGTTATAATGAACGGTTGAGCATCCAGACCAATTCAAGTATATCACCTGGTATATTGTCTTGAGGCAAAGGAGTGTTTACCTTCAGACTAAATTACATTACAGACACTTATTTGTGAACTGCGGCATCCCTACACTTTCAATTTTGCTTTTTATGGGATTTAACTTTACTTCCCGGTAAATGCCATAGAATATATTTATATAAATTAGTTATGTGTTAGCTTATCCGGTCATTAGCATATATACATAAGTTTATTTTGAATTTGAATTGAATGAAATACAAAAAATTAATTAATGGTGTTATATGAACAATGTACTTTTATACTACATTATTTTACTTACATGTCACCTTAATTTATGTACTTACCAATCCTTATTGATTGGTGTAAAGTATGCAGAGCATTTCTTGTGAAGATATAAGAATTGGTGCTACGTAATGTTAAATAATGATTCAGCCACAGCTGATCATCACATGAGAGGCTTGATCAAATTTTGTTGTTGTTTTGATAAAGTGTTGTTGTCTGAAAGCAAGGTATCGTGAAAATGATCTAACCTATAAACTTGAAAGTTCGCATAAATCTTCAATCTACATAAACTTTTGTATATAAGCAATACCGAGTTAGATGGCAGTGCATATCACCTCATTGGATTTGGCAGAAACTAGCAAAAATGTTTACGATGGTTTTAAATTCGAATTAAAATGTTCTTTATCGGAATGTTACAATTTTAACTATTGTATTGCAATCTTCAATAGTCAGAAATGAAATAAAATATGTATTATAATATTGCCATTAGCTCCTTTATTCGTTCCGCAGGTTTTTAGACACACAACTAGCATGCACTCATCCCAATGTCACAATTCTTCAGCACCAGAGTTAGAATTCAATTTAACGGTCCCAGCGTTTTGCCTTGAACTCTTCAACAGAATAAAAGAATATCGTCTATGAGTAAAAGTCATACAATATAAATATTCAAACCAGTTTTGTAATTCAACAACTAATTCGCATCCATACGATGCTAAAAACTGAACGCTAACTACTTTTGGACTATCCGTAACGTTTTATTTGAAAGAAAATGACATCGAGGTCACTATCTAGAACCATTACTAAACTTTTAAAGACATCTAAGGGAAAGCTTGTTAATTTCTTTGTAACAATCACAATTTAGTAACAAAGTTAAAAAGCACCATGTTTTTACGTTTGGTGCTGTAACTCAGTTATTTGTTATTCAATCTTTTTGAAACAAAGATTCTTGAATTGGTAATAAAATACGCTAAAAAAAGTTATCCTGGTGAATTTGTTGTCAAAGTAGCCGTTTCAAAGCTAATACAATTTGAAAATTTTGAACGGCAGCTATTTTGAAATGCAATGAGATATTTGTTTTATTTTTTTCACTGAAAAGGGACAACACTAGGTTAACATAACTGTTAAGTTTTAATTCTGTATCTTAAGTGGTTTTTGAGTAGTAATTTTTTTCCCAAAAAACACATACGGACAGACAGACGCTAAACGAAGCGAAATAGGGCACCTGTTATTTTGCATTATTTGTTAGTTTTGGCCTGCTGAGCAATGTGGCAAAGATTGTTCGAATGGTTGCTGGACACCCTGTATAGCTATTTAAAAAATTTGTAAAGGAAATAAAAATGATTAACAGATAGATCGAGATTGGCTTAGTAAATTATTTTTTTTTTCTAGCATTCAATTACTTAAAAGGAGCCTCAACACAATCTTTTACAGGTAAAAACCCTACTGAACTGAATTTTCGTTTTCTAGAAATAGTGAACGCTCGTACAGGAAAATCTGATCAACGAAACAGAATTATATTTTGAACATAAAACTACCATTATTGATACAGCATCCCTATAATTCTTTGTTTCAATTTTGTTATTTACGGTGGACTATTTTAAAGAATGTATCAACTTAAACATTTGCCATCAATAAATTTTAATTAAAACCTATTAAAATTTTTATGTCAGAAATCCCATTCTCATTCCTATACTGCTTAAAGAAATTAACTTCTTATAAGATATTTTACTTTCATTCTACTCACATATCCACTTGTAATCTTTGTAAAATGATTTATTTACTATTTCCTGAAATAAAATTAAAAAGTATAAAGAAATCAATATTAAAGTATGGCTCTACGTGTTTGGTGGCTAGCGATTTTATATATAAGTATACATTATAAAATAACACACCCTTGCCGTTATTGAAACTTAGTTTGTCCTGTTGTAAATTATTCTACCGCCCAACTTCGTTTCAAGCAGTGAAGATTCTGAATAGTGAAATGTTCTTGGTAACGGAAAAACTTAGAGAGGAATTTCGTTCTTTACTAGACTATTCAACGAGAACATTGTTCTAATTGCTTCATTATAAAAGTCGTTAAAATATTGATTAGTACATTATTATTTTATTTTATTTATTTGTTACCTTTATACATAATTTCCCCTCTAACCGTCAATTATTACGAATCTGAACTCAAGAAATCAAGATCCAAAGAGGAACTGCAAGAACGAGAGCTTATGAAATTGCCATGACTTTCGATGAAAAATAGGAAGGATTTTAAATTCGCTACCTTTAGCTGACCACTATATAAGAAACAATACGAATGTACAGACTGCAGAGTTTTTATGGAGTGCATTTGGAAACTGTCAGCCTATAAGTAAACGACAGGTGAGTTACAAATTTATTACCTATTAAATATTGTTATCAGAAATATGGTGTTACTCTGTCTTTCATATGTATACATGTAAGCTAATTGGTCTTCCATCTATTTATTTTATTATAAATACTAATACTACAAACGCGGAAACTCTTCGATATCACTGTTCTTTAAAAATTTAACAGAGTTACAAGAAATAAATTATCAGTGTCTCTATTTACTATTCCCTACATAGAAAATTGTAGAACAGCTTGGCAAATATGACAATCTGTAGATATTCTGAGAACTATACTTATTACATTTCAACGATGATTGCTTGTAAAATGTTCATTGTGCTATGAGCAAATCTATGTATAAAATTAGTATTATGTATTTTATAAATATATTAAATAATGTAATATTCCATGAAATCAAGTATATACAGTCATTTAAGTAAAACACTTTCGCTTATGAGTATCTACTTAGCTATGAACGGGGTTCATGAGCTTTTGTTGACTCAACTGAGACTTAAGCTGAGACCTGTAGGCTCTGATGGTGTTAAGTTAAACTACAGTAGTGTTAAGTTGCAAGCAGTCCGAACAAAGCGGACTTTCGTCACCAAACTTCTACTACAATGCTAAGTATAATAACAGTAATAGTTGTTTCGCCTTACATGACGCTATAAAAAGGAAGAAAGGCCTAAAGCAGGGCCTATAAACCATTCAAACCAATCTACAACAAAGTCAGATACGTTAAGCCCAGAAACCTTAATAACATTAATTTATCGACTTTCCTGTGGAAAATAGATTAATTTAGCCTCTATAAGTCACAGGATGTTAATAGAATCGGCATTACTGCAGAGGGGCCTGTAGTTTCAAATATATAAAATATGATGACCTCTTCAGAGCCAGTATAGCCTTTGACTATGTTCCTCAAGCCTGGAGAGTTAGTGAAGTGGTCTTCATCGGTAAGCAAGGAAAGCCTGACTATTATTATGCAAAATTTTCGGCCCATTGCTCTCCTCGATTTTGCTGATGATTTTGCAGCGTTTTGTAGACTGCCATATCATATTTGACGGTTGTCGTACTCCTGATTACTCTGTACACCACATCATTGTAATCAGTCGTGTAAGATCTTGTGAATATGCCTTGCACTATTTGGTGAGCAGGGTGGATTATTCCACTTTAAAAGCAAATCTCTCTGTGTACCTTTTTGGAATATGTTTCCAGTAAAAGGATCTAGCATCTAGACATTGAATCTATCTTTCAGGAGAAAGATATTTTAATGATAGTACTAGGAGTTTCCTAGAAATACGAAATAACGTTAATTAATAAATATGCGTTTTAACTGCTTTAATGTTAGCCCAACAAATTTCGGTACACTTTTTGATGCCCCTTCCCACGTCAATCACTGATAATGTGCTGTTTACTTAAAAGGACTCTATGCTTTTTTTGAACTGTCCAGCTGAAAAACAAACTGTTCGGCTCGTACCACTAAACATTTGAAAATGAAAAGTTTTAGATATTCCTAGTTGAGACGGACGCAATATTATACAAGCTCTGATACTCTCAATAATAACTTCTTTTAAATTTGTCCCACACCAACCATCGATTACACTAATACATTATAAGGATTGTTGGAATACCAGTTCCTGCACAGTTTCAGCAGATCTCATTGTTCTACAGCTCTCCTTCGTTGCTTTTTAATTTAAGTAAATAAAGGAGTTTTTGTAGCACGTACTAATGTTTAGATTTGGTTTTTATATGTTCTGGATTTTTCAGGTACTTCTGTCTCGCGGGCATACTGGGCACCCTATTGTTATTCAGTTATCTAGTTCATACTATCATGCTAAGTGCTTGAGTGTGAAAAAATTGTATTTGAGCGTATGAAAGTGTGTTTGAGAGTGTAAAGGTGTGCTGGAGTGTGATAAAATTTGTCTGAATGTGAGTGTGTCTGAGCATATAAAGGTCTGCCTGAGTGAGTGAATGTGCGTCTCTGCGGTTTGTATAATTCACATACTTCTCTCCGTACATAACATAACTCAGGTAACTAAGTATGTCTCAGTTTCACGTAGTTATGTTGTTCATAGTTAGATTGTAAGCTATTTTCATTAAATTAATTATAGCTCTATAGTTTGAGTCTGTTCCAACCTTAACGAAGTATCGTTTCTGTCTGTTGTATTATATCTACATGAATTACGGATTTCATGTTTTTTTCAGTGCTCGCAGAGTCCGCAATACCTAAAAATTAATACTAAGTTTAAAAACCTTATTTGAGAGTTAATTTTCTAACAAGATTTAATATTGAAGAACATATAAGCGAATTCATTTTTTCTCTAAAGTGAAAATCAGTAAATATATTTAACATTAAAGGTAGCATCTACTTCTCTTCAATGAATATGTGGCTAGTACCTAAATAAAAAGTATCGTTATTTTTTTACATTAAAACTGTCTGTTTTTAGCGTGCAAGATTACTGCTGAGTCTGAGACTAAAACTGCTTATGTATAAGTGTCTGCATTACTACTGTCTAGGTTATTTATTAAATACCGAACATGGTTCCAAAAGTGTATCTACAATCGGGCTATCCTTTTAATTTTCCTCCTATATTTTTTTTAAAGTTAACATAGCAGTAAAAGACGTAAAATAATGAGATAAAGTTCTAGTGCGAAGTTGATCAGGTGAGTGCCAGATGTTGAGGAGGAGTTAATGACGTCATTCCTGTCTTTCTCACCTTCATTCTTTAACGTTATTGCTTTATTCCACGTCAGCTGTTAAGTTAGTCTTCAATTACCTTTGCTATGTTTTAAATCTCAAGCTGTCCATAATTAAATCAACTACAGAATAAAAAGACAATCTGTAATTCTGATTAGTTTCTTACGGGTTATTAAAAACATTGGCAATGCCTACTTGTAAATATATTGGTCGATTTTAATTAGAGTACGTTGAAAAGAAATAGTTTACATATTTAAAAAAAGGTCATGATTAAAGTCACTCAATGTGAAGATCTACCAAAAAAAACAGTACATTGTTATAACGTTCACTGTGACAAACCGTTTAAAAACACCACAACCTTTAGCAAATTACACACACTACCCTTACACAAAAATGCGAGAGCAAAAATGTAAAAGATAAAAAATGGAAAAATATTAAATAAACAATCACGCCGAGAGGTTCCATGTGATCCTCGGCCCCACGATGCGCAGTAGCCTACTGGTCATGTAGAATGGAGGGGGAATTTGCGACCACAGTCTAGGAGCCGGTTCCCCTCCATCGCCGCTCTCTCTCCTTGCCAGCCTTGTATCTGCATTTATGTTAAAAAACAAAAAAAATACTATTATTATCGATCAATACTAATTACAGAAATTAAATGATTCCATTAATACATAAAAGTAGGTACTTATCATTTGTTAGTTTTACACTGGAATGGAAGTTCTATACCTCCACAAGTCGTGTAATGAATGCTTAAATTCAGTGGTTAACACCTTGGATGCGTCATGGTGCAGAAATAAAAAACTACCTTAATTGGGGTTTTATAAATATTTCCGGTCTAAAACTTCCATGTGGTGACAAAAAGAGAGGTTTCTTGGGATCAAGTTAGTGGATATGGGCTTTAGGTTACTATGTGAACTGAAATACCTTAAAATAATGTGGCTAAATTTTAACGACGGCGTAGGGCTCTCATGAGCCGAGAACTCCCAGACAGTAAGATGGGGAAAATTTAAATTTCCAAATTCACGGTACTCCCATAGTTTGATAACTCCCTTTGGAATACAACTCCCAGAAGACGGGTTATTCTATTTACCTAAAACTTATGGTGGATTCAAGTGTGTTAAAATCACGAGAAAAAATAGAGTTTATTTGTTAGACCTAGACTGGATTCGGCCTCTACTGAGAAGTTTCAGGACCTAAGCTTAGAAAGAGACTTATGATTCCAAGGAGCCCAGAGAAACCTTAGGTGCTGTTGGTTGCTCCAAGAGCAGCAGCGCTGTTACATATATTTAAAGGTTACAAAACATTTATATACGTGCGTACGTGCTAATAAGTCCCAATCCTAAAAGTTGGTCACATATCCCCGAGGAAAATGGGGCCCAAGCTTAAAAGTAAGTCTAGAATCTTACATACATACGATTCACCCAGAGGACGGTGATTATAGAAAGTTAACATTTCTAAAGTCCACAACTGATTCAAAGAATGGGGACTTCTGCAGTATTAGTAAACCATATGCAGATATTTCTCTGCATAATTTTTTTAACTACCGCTGAAAATTGATGTTCTAGTCGAACTTGAAAACTAAATATGTTGGATGTCATTGCCACATGTTCTGAGTATATTTTTATAAAAACGTTTTGTTTGAAAGAGGAGATATTGTAGTCGTGCCACAGAAGCCTCGCATTTAGAGAGAACTTCAATTTTACACAGTGTGATTTTCTAGCAATATCTGTCTGAAGTTTTTCTTTATTTTCGTGAGATTCTAAAAGTGAACTTATTAACGGACTGCATATTGCATAAACAGAATATCTATGAAGATTTAATAATTTTTGTACATTAAGAAAACTAATTCTAATTTTATTTCATTAAAAGTTTATAAGGACCAAAAGTTTATAAGTGTATAAGGACCAAGTCTAAGAAGATTTATAATATTTATAAATCAGGGGAAGCAACTTCACATAGAGCCTAATCCTCCGAAATTGTTAATAAAGTATCGCAAACTATTGTAACATTGAATGGAAGCCCCTTCGTGTAACTTGGATAATCTCTTGGTAATACGAATAATTCGTGAACTCAAATAGTGGGAAATAGATAGAATCTAAGAAAGGGAGTCCTAGCACTTAGTTAAACTACGTAATATACCACCACAACAACATTAGAGTGCAAGTCTTCGTTCATTAACTCATCGTGTAATGAATTTAAATTAAACATGTTAGCACATTTTATTAAGTAGTTTTGGGTTTTTTCATATGATTAGTACATATGATATGTATTGCTTACACTGAAGATAACTCATCCAATGCTATAAATTGAGGCACGAAATGTGTGCGAATGGTAGCCTACCAATCAAAGTTACGTGGCGCAACATTAGGTTGGGCACAAATAATTGATTTAACTCCAACTTGTGGAAATGGTGCAAAACTCAACATTTGCATTGAATCAATCCTTCCCATCATAGCTACCTGGGTTGGATATCACATTGACCTTAATCTTCCTACGGCCCACCTAGTCCGTATGAATAAATATTTCCTGTGTAGTAATTAACACATTCAAAGGTTTCACTAATTCCTAAAAAATTTGGTTTCTCTAAATTTTTCTTAAGTAACGTTTTACGTCAATGCCAAAGTAATTGTAACGATTTCGTATACGTTTTGATTACGGTAGGTTGTTTATTATGGGTGCGCATGTGTGTAATATTAATGGTTTCCAGGCAAGTCATAATTGTATCACTTGGTGAAGGAAACAATCAAAGTTTTAAATTGGTTTTAAATTAAGTTAGGATGTGCTCACATCTGCCTCGAAACTATCGCTAACTGTATAATGGTGAACTGAGTAACAGCGTGCTCTTGTTGCTTTTTCACACTTTTAACTACTTTAAAATTAAATAAGCTTATCAAGCGTGTAAAGCGTTCTCTTTTCTCAACATTTCATTAAGAGTCTTGTCATCGGTCTTTTAAAACTAGTATTTACTTGTTTAAAAGTGATACTCAGTTTTTCAACGGATGTGTAGACTTAATAGTGTAAATCTCATAAAGGATTTGTATTTAAATTGTAAGATATTTATAAATATTTTATACTTTATCTATCAAGTTTAAGGACATTTCACAATATTTATAAGTCCGGAAATGTAACTGCGCAAAGAGCCTAATTCTACTAAATTGTCGAGTTACCCTTTCTGAAGCCGAATTCATCAGAAAGAAGGGTGTTTTATTTAGAAACTAAAGAATTCTAGTCAAATATAGTTTGCTCAAAGTAGGAATATAATGGTTTTCCCAACATTCATTAATTAAGTCTTGTCAAATGTGATACTTGGGGTTTTAACGGACATGTGATCATGTAAACCATTTAAAGAATTTTTAGTTAAATTGTAAGTGTATGTTTAATAATATGTTTGACTCAAAAGTATTTTTTTACATTAAATTGCATTACCCTCGCTATATCATGGCTAAAGATTAGGACCAAAGATATACTGGTAAGAAGCAACGGTATCAGAATGTTGTAGCAAGACAGTTTAATCTAACAGTTATTGCGATCTCTATCTCTTGGTCAAATTATACGCCATTGCCAACAACAACGCAATTTACTCTCTGAAACTTTCTTGCCTTCTGATGCTTAACAACTGTAGTAATCCAGTTGTATACGGCTATTATAATACAAATTACAGTTTAATAGTAAAGTCTATAAATTGTTTAACGAATATATAAACTGTGTAAGTTTAAATATATAATCCATTAATCTATAGTACAGGCAACTTACCCTTTGTAGATAAATATAAATAAATAATAATTACCGAATTCTTAAAATGTCTAAAATTTCGTTATTGTTAGTAAAAACGTGTATTTGATTACGTTTTAAATTATACAAATATATTTTCGAGTTTCAAAAACATTATTTTGGGCATGACCTACAACAAATTCCTAACTATTTTGTAACGACAGCATGAATTTTTTGGGATAAGTCAAGTATTTTGAGGGAATCTTTATCCTTGGTTCGTCTTGCGGCTTGGCCCAATCGTGTCACGATGAAGTAATATTTTAGTTCACACTTAATTATTGCTACACTGTTGTATGTATTGTGGTAGTTTTCATAGATGTAAATGAGATTTTTTTATAACTTTAGGAGTTTATAATAAAATGAAATAAATATAATCTACATTTAGCTTTGGAGGAACTTATTTTTAGAAACAAATGATTAATCTGAAAGAAGTAGATAACCTATCAATTTGTAACATTTTAAGTATCAGTAAGATATTTTGTATTTTTCCTTAATTGAGTATGGAAGTGAAATAATTGATCACTTAACGATTTTCTAGAACAGAAGTAAAAAGTTACATTTTAAAATTAAAGAAATTTTTATCAACATAACTAATTTAGCAAAATAATGAGTAAATTCCACTTTTACTAACTCAATTTTGAAATGTTAATAATAGTAAAACGATAAAGTGGAATTAAGTAAGACATTTAAAAACTTTTGAATCGTAATTTGTGTAATAGATAGAAACTGAAAGAAGTTTTATTTCCTTTTAAAATTTAGGAATACAGAGAATATTTTAATTATTAAAAAGTATAATTCTTAAACAGTTCATATTTTGATGTTTCAGTAGTGGAATATAATGAGGAATTTTTCTGGTCTATTTTGTCAATGTAGTTAATTTGGCGTTTATAAATTAAGTAGATTAATCCTGAGCGATTTTACCAACTGTATTATAAGTTATATAAATTTTTGTGGAACTTTATAATCAATTAACGCTACTGATAAAATGTTACTTCAAAACCCATATAGATTCATATAGATTTCACATACGCATACATGTTACAAATAAAAGTTATTATTTATATGTTTACACAATACTATAATAAAATTAAGCAATTACAATACCAATAACCATATCAATTTTAAATTAATAATATTAATTCGCTGGCAATTCCCATGTAAGGTGCATTACTGCAAAATATTCTTAGGAATTTTTTTCGTTACTACTAAAAAATCTCTTATGAATTTTTTTTTAAATTTTCACTTCGCTTCTTCGCCAGCATCATGTTTCTTCCAGGCTCCAAACTCACTTATTCCACGACCTTTACTTTGGAAATGTATCTCTCATTGAAGAAAGAAACTACTTCATATACTCCAAACTTAAGAATTTGAATCGTTATAAAAGAACCAAAATCAAATTGTTCAATGACTCGTTAGATTTAGTCTTTCCCTTTCAGACATTTGTCTAAAAGTAGAGAGTCAGCAACGATTTAAAATTCGGCTTAGTTTCTAACATAATACTCTCGGTGTGTAGACATGTTTTTTCTATTTTCAGAGTTTTACATTTCAGCTTTATTGAATTTGCACCAACTATTGGCGTCTTTGTGGCTAAGTTGGTGCGTTGGTTTTACATTTGTGACCTGTATATGGAAATATATAGTCCATATTGCTTGCTGCGTGTCTTTGACAATTGGCATTTCTCATAATAGTTAAACCTTTAAGGATCTGAACTTCTTTAATCATTTCATCAGTCACGCACCCTTTACCTTTCAGGGATTTGCTATCATTGTTCTTAGTTATGGAGCGTTCAAACATTTGGATCACATCATCGATTTCCATTCCTCGTACCTAGATAGTTGTCTTTGCAGCCATCATTTTGGAAATGTTCTAGTGTGCGGGGGCATTTACAATATTTGAATAGTGCACAAACATCAAAAACCTTATCGGTATCCACCGATATAAGAGAAACGGTACTTTGGGATTATACCGACCACACCCGTATGAAGAACACAAAAATATAAATTTATAGAAACAAACGTGATAGAACGAAAAAACAACTGTTTAATTACAAAATTACAAACTTACAAGCATTTCCACGTATTATGATCGGTATTGTCGTCGCTGTTATCTTATCTTTCTCGAGAATCCCGATTACGGCAGGCCGCGCGGCATCACATGATTTGCACGGTACATAATTGCCTTTCCATTACAATTCAATTTATATTTCTGATCAGCCCCTCTAGAATTTGTTATTTTACTGATAGGTACTATCTCGAGGGAAGTTTTTCTTTCGTCGACATCAGCGCGGGCTTCGGCAGCACCAAAGGCCGGAGGCACTCGCGTTTTGGGTGGCGGAGCGTGATCAAGAATAAAAACAAGTTTTGAGTGTTTTTTCAATAAAGAGTTTAGTTTTAGTTTGGTAATGTTTGTTTTTGTTGAATTTTTGTGTTTGGAGAAATGTAGAGGTAAAACACGGAAGTAGGCCCTACAACAAAGCGACGCACCAGCTGAACGGGCGGCGAGACTCTGCAATCACGTTATCTACTAGACCGCCCGACTCTGACCTCTGTCTGAAGATGGGGAGGGGTTTGCGATAAGACAATTCCTGTTCTATATTGACGAAATATTGTTCTACGCTAATCTAGTAATCAGTAGAAGCAAAATGTCAAATAACGATTCATGCCTGGGTGTGGTCGGTATAATCCCAAAGTACCAGAGAAACTAATGCATTTTAGTGAGGTGTGACGCTTCTACCATAAGGCGTCTTATGCCACGCATACATTCGTTGAGCCAGTATTTTCGGCTACTAATTCGTCAACGGTAAAATTGATTGTCTTTTCACACACTGATTTCACAGCAGAACATAAGGATTTTCTTATGCAGAGAGTACATGGTCGAGGCAGTAAATATAAGATGGCACACAGACTTTGAGCACTTACACGACTTATTCAAATTGTTAGGAGGCCTAAAGTAATCATAAGGTAAAAGTCACAAAATTTTAGAGTTTTACTGATATTTTCACTAGTTTGAAGAAGCCTTTTGTCTTGTTTACAGTTATCAAAAGTTTACCTAGAATCATAGTTTTTGTAAAATGCATGTAGTTCGGTCGCTAGACCTACAATAACCTTATAATTTATGTTCAAAGTGCAATGAAAGAACTTACATATTACAGTGTCTTAGATAGACTATATCAATTATATCTTAACGAAAACAGTTATTTTTATTGTCATAGCACTTGTTTGTACATGTACTCAAAGCCTAGGCTTTTGTTTCTGTTTCACAGGTTTAGGTGTAGATGCTAATCTTGGCCTTCAATTGAAGATTTACTTACTTTCGTTTATATGACAAACTCCGAGTTCCAATATTCTTCTTAATAGCTATTGTATTACACGACAAAACTTATATCACTTTTCACAAAGAAATAGTGTTTTCATTTCGTTTATATACAACACCAAAACCACTAAAACAGATGACAGAATATGAAGGTTATGAATTCTTTGATTTGTAGTCAGAGTAGCCAACCACATGGAGAAAAATCATAAGCCTATCTAAAATTACCAATAAGTGTGTATTATATACAGTACTGCAGCTCGACAGCACAGTTCTGCAACATTCTGTCACATATAGTTTGAAAGGCTTTTTAAATACATTTTTCACCTTTATTATAGGTAAGTGTAATATATTATTTGATTCAGAACATTCTGAACAAAAATAAACTATCAAAAACTAAAAATTGAAAAAAAAACATATTTTTT